>NC_134582.1:69000820-69300820 GCF_037038515.1 Microtus pennsylvanicus
AAAATCTAGTAAACCAAATAACAATGGAGTTGGGTAGAAAGGGAATTGTTCTCATCTTTAAAATAAGAAACACCATGTTTTGGCAAAAGCAGTCCTCGCTTGCTACTGTAAACAGTCCTGCCACAGACAGCTCTGTGCTGGTGGTGCCCCCACCCCGGGAAATGTGCACACCGTTCAGACATACACTGGACCCAGGAACAACAATGAGAGCGGGACCCGGGGCTCTTTTCCCAGGTTTTATCTTTAGCAGGCATCAGTGTTCAGCACTGTAAGTCAGCTAGCAAGTTCTCCCAGAAAGACTCTAGCTTCCTCTGTTTGTATGAAGTTTCCTCCAAGTGTGTGGCTGGAGAGACCCAAGTCCACAAAGAATGACACTGTGGGATGGAGTTAATGTCACCTGTCTTCCCTGTCTGCTCTGCTCTTGAGGGGTAACAGACTCTAAGCAAAACAAAACAAACCCCAGAACCTGAGATCTGTGCATTTTGAGCACCAAGGATCTTTTTCAGGAAAACATGTACCTGATATTACAAAACCTGGCAGGCAGAAGACACGCTTGCTGTCTCAGAGCTGAGCCTCAATGTGCCACCACGAAGACACTTTAGTTTGGAAATGGTTCTG
Source organism: Microtus pennsylvanicus (assembly GCF_037038515.1). NCBI lineage: Eukaryota > Metazoa > Chordata > Mammalia > Rodentia > Cricetidae > Microtus > Microtus pennsylvanicus. The sequence goes on from NC_134582.1 coordinate 69,001,439, forward strand.
AGTCTTTTTAAAGATACATAAATGGCATTGTTTGAAAGCAGAATACAAATATTTGGCTTTTGTTTAGCTGACAGAAGCAAGGAAACAGTTTATGTGGACACAGAACTGCCACATTGTGAAGACAACAGAAAGCTCAAAGGACAGATTACTGAAAGCATAGACTGACAGATGCCATGGCCGAGGAGATGTGAGCTGTTCTCCCCACTAAAGCGTGCCAGTGTCCCTGGTCAGAGCAGCTCTCCTGGCTTTGCTTCCAAAATGTGGAAGGCAGTAGTTTTGGATGGGGCCTGAGAACTTGTATTTTAATGATTTTTTAAAAGAATGTTTTAAATCTATGGCAATATATATATATATATATATATATATATATATATATATATATATATTCTATCTATCTACAATGAATCTTGATCATATCCAGTGCAAATTACCCCTCCAAGTACTGCTTCTCCAGGCCCTCTCCCTCTCACCCTCATGTCTGTTTTAAAAACGTACTCAGTCCAATTAGTGATGGCAGTGTGGGCGTGCATCCGATCTCCTGTCCCCCAACAGCCTCAGTTGTCCATACCTTTTCAGCCAGGAGTGGAGTCACACACCCTGCTCATCCATGCTAGAATGTTGGCAGCTGGCCATAGCTGTTGTGAGGGCACGGGTACAATGGTCACATCATCCAGAAGACAGCACTTCACAACTCTCCCCCGTCCTGGCTTTCATATTCTTTCTGTCCTATCATCCACAATGTTACTTGAGCCATGGAAGGGGATAGGGTGGTTATAAATCTCCCATTTAGGTTTGAGAACTCCAAAACCACTTATTCTTAGCACTTTGACCAGTTCTGAGTCTTTGCATTGACTACTGCATACTGTAAAAAGGAACCTCTCTGTTCAAGGCTGAGAATGGCACTAATCTCTGGATACAAACAAATATTTAGAAGATAATTTGATAACATATTCATTCAGCAAAACAAGCAGTTGGTCTCAAAGCCTCAGGGTCTGCCCCTCTCCCAGCCCTGTTGCCCAGGTTTTCTGGACCAGGCCTAAGTCCCTTACTGTGGCGCAGGCCTCAGATCCAACCAGAGAGCTGTTGGTTACCCACACAACTGTCATGCCACTGTAGCACCAGGAGAACCATCTTGCCTAATGATAGGTACTGCACAATGGCAAGTCCCTTGATGCTGTCTTCCCCAGCATCCTCCAGCATTGTGCAAGGAGCCAGTTAGGTCATTTCTAGCTTAATTTCTCTGTCCAACAACCGAAGTGTGTTGTGTATTTACAATGGAATCTCATCTAGCAAAGGCAGGAAACCAAGAGCAATGACAATATCCTGGTTGTTTGGGGACCCCCATCCCTAATCAATATCTTTTAAGGAGGTACGCCAAGCTTGCCACTATGAAAACATTGTCCACCCATGCTAAGTATTACCATTAAAATTTCATTCATATATATTAGTAGTAGATGTGGTGGAACACAATTTTAATCCCAGAATTTGGGATCCAGAGGCAAGAGGATCTGTGAATTTGAAGCCAGGCTAGTCAACATGGTGAATTCCAGGATAACCATGGCTATGTAGAGAGCCTCTGCCTCAAAATATCAGTATTCTAAACTACATATATATTTATATACACACACATAAATTTAAATGCACACAGATATGTTTAAATGGACTTTTAATATATACACATATATTAATATAATATATGCATACATATTAATCTATGTATATATATATATGTTGATATAATTACAATTTAATATATACACATATATGTTAGGGGCTGTAGAGATGGCTCTACAGTTAAGATGGCTGCTCTTCCATATGGTAATTCACAGCCACAGATAACTCCAGTTTCAGGAGACCAGACACTCTTTTCTGGCCTCTGCAAGCACCAAGCAAGCATGTGGTACACAGACATACACACAGGCAAAACACTCATACAGATAAAATAAAAATCTTTATAAAATTATATATTTTAATTAGCCTATAAAATAGTGGATCTCCAAAAGATTTTTCATACGTCCTTAGTTTTGGTGCCCTGTCCCACCCTCATCTACTCCCATCTCCCTGCTCCGCCTTTAGAGTCCACCTCACCCCGCCGATTTTAATGACATTTTCTGTAATGCTGGTGCTTCTGGTCTGAGTGCACATTAGAACTCTACCATAGTCCTATCTCATTTTATATAGGAGGCAAGTGCCTGCCAATTTTGTTAAGGTTCTGCTTTTATCTGAGATGAACTCTGTGAGCACATGGTACTATCTTCTGTCAAGGAGATTGTTTTTAATAATTGTTGCGTCTTCTGAGATCAGCATCTCTGATACAGCCCCGTCAGCTGTGTTATTCCGCCAGAGTACAAATATGCTGTGATTGTGTCATCTGCTGAAGATGAAAGAGACTCTCATCGCATTCCATCTGTGCACTATCGATGGATGTCCCCTCAAAGTCTGTCTATAGTCATTATGGCCCACCTCTCCTACTGGTTCCCTTCAAATTGGTCTAATCAGAATCTCTCACAAATATTTCTACTAAAATAGCTTTTCTCAAGGTTCCCAGTGCCCATCTCTTGCTGAGCAGAATGGTCAGTTTCAGGTCTGTCTTGCTGGCGGAGCGTATGTCTCAACTTACTTTTCTCTCTCCCCAGTTGTGGGCCACTACTTTCTCAGATACTGTGTTACACCCTCGGTACATTTCACGTGCCACTGTACCTTATGCAAGTCGGGCAAGGGCCTGGAGATCGAAAGAACACACAAAGAGACCTGGGTCATTCGAAGGAGATCAGCCGAATGCCATTTATTCAACCTTGGGGAAATCCTTATCTACCTAACCGCTGCACAAGGATTTCCTCCCAGGCAGGTGGGAAATTATCATGCCAAAGATGGAGTCAACAATGCCCTACAGCTAATCACCAGGCGGGGCAGGGGGAGCACAGGAATGCTTTATTTAGCTGACCCGAAACTGTCCTCAAGATGAACCCCAGGAACAAGGATAGACCCGTGCCCTACAAGATACCTTTCTACATCAGGCACCATTCCTCAGTAGGCTCTGTCTACTTCTTTGTAGCTCCCACACAGGAGTTCTGCAGACCTTGTGATGGAGGAAGGTCATTGGTTAAATAAAAAGAAACTGCTTGGCCCTCATTGGTTAGAAGATAGGTGGGAGGAGTAAACAGAACAGAACGCTGGGAGGAAGAGGAAGTGAGCTGAGACTCCACAGCTCTCCTCTCGGGAGCAGACGCCACAGAGAGATGCCATGCTCCCCACTCCAGGGAAGATGCATACGATGAAGCTCTGACCAAGGATGGACTTAGGCTAGAATCTTCCCGGTAAGCGCACCTAGCTGTGCTACATAGAATATTAGAAATGGGCTAGTCCAGGTGTGAGAGTTAGCCGAGAAGAGGCTAGATAGAAATGGGCCAAGCAGTGATTAAAAGAATACAGTGTCCGTGTAATTATTTCGGGGCATAAGCTAGCCAAGCAGGCGGCCGGGGTGCTGGGGATGCAGCCCCGCCGCCCTTATCACAACAACCTTGTCTTTACTGATACCCATTCTCTACATTTTCTTCGGGATTATTGCCCATAGAGCGAGAACTTGCAAACTTCTATCTACAATCTGCTTTCTTAAATGCCCAAATCTAAATTCATATGGATAGTCCTTGTTTGGGAACATAGTATGAGACTGTAAGAAGGCAATAATTTGAAACTATACAAGGTCTTCTTAATAATTAATGAAGAAAACTATGATCATTTGTGACTTCATTTTGTTAAAATTTTGGAAAATTTTGAAATAAAAACTAATACTTAGGTTATTATAGTTTCAGGCATTAGAAACATTGAAGATCAAAGTGTTTTGTTCCTTTTTAATAATAGTTTGAGACATCCGGAATAAAATGTCAGACTGGAAGCTGCTTCTATGTGACTCAGTGAAAGAGACAAGCCAAAATAACAAAGAAGGACTGCACTTCAAGAGAACAAGTAAGAGAGCACTGGAAGTCACAAAAGTGGTGGCCAAGCAGCTGCAAAGTGAAGAGAAACAAAGGGAACACAGTGCACGCAGAAGCACAAGGCCCTGACTGTGCCAATCGCTGCTCTAAGAGGGGAAACAGAAACCTCCTCCAACAGGCGGTCAGACGGTTCCATGACTTCCCACAGTAGTTCTCACTGGTGAGACAGTGACCCCTCTGGTACAACCAGCCAGCAGCAGAGAGATCTGTTCTGCTCGTCCATAGATCTCAGAGGGTTTTGGTAGGGTGCTGTCTTGAGAAGGAACAATTGTTTAGGATTGAGCTACTCGGAGGGTGGAAAATTGAGAGGAAAGAATCAAGGAGCCATGAGATAACTTGCCAAACACCAGTGTGAAAGATCATCACATAAAGCAGTCATAAAGAGGGAAGGACCAGATACTAACACACAGAAAAACTTTAGTGGCCTAAGGACTAGAGCAGGAAATGAATTATGACTGTTGGTGCCTGAGGGCACTGAGGATAACTGCAGAGTTCCAGCCCTATGCCTGTGACCAGCAGCAAGGCTCTGTGGAGTCACCCGTCTGCCACTGGGACTGGGAACACTGAAGATCCAATAGGTTGCTTTACACTTGCAGGTGCAGCCCTTGAGTGGTCTGTGTGCAGAGCAGAGGACAACTCAATTCTTTCTGGATTCTTTCCTTTTTGGCACCTGGGTCCTGGAGCTTAAACTCAGGTCATTAGGCTTGGTAGCAAGTGCCTTTACCCAGCGAGCCATCCGCAAGTCTCTGTTTTCTCCTTTCCCATTGGTACTAGGGACTGAACTTTCAAGAGCAGATGCCTGGATAAAACTGAAAGATATTTAAAACTAACAAATGCACAAACTGTAACACAAAAACACACAAAAAGGCAAGGTAACATGACTTCTCCAAAATATAATTCCTCAAACTCTGAATCCAAAGAGACTGAAGTAGGTAAACTGTAAGAAGAATAATTTAAAAGTTTACTTGAAAATATGATAGCTGGGTGTGGTGGTAACATACATCTTTAATCCCAGCACTTGGAAGGTAGAGGCAGGTAGATCTCTGAGAGTTCAAGGCCATTCTGGTCTACAGAGAGTTCCAAGACAGCCAGGGCTATACAGAGAAACCCTGTCTCAAAATAACACACAAACAAAACAAAACAAAACAAAAAAACAAGAAAACAAACAAAAATAAATGTCCTCAAAAAAGATGCAAACAAAAGCATGAATGAAGTAAGAAAAATCAATTTAGTACCTAGAGAAGAAAGTCAGCAAGGAGATTGAAATTTTTAATGAAAACAATAGAAATATTGTGTCTTGGCTACTGTTCTATTGTTGTGAAGAGACACCATGATCATGGCACCTCTTATAAAAGGAAGGATTTAATTGGGGCTGACTTAGAGTTTCAGAGTTTAGTCCATTATCATGGAGGGGAATGGTTGCATGCAGACAGACATGGTGTTGGAGAAGTAGTTGAGAGTTTTACATACAGATCCACAGGCAGCAGGAAGGGAATGACACAGAGCCTGGCTCAGACTTTTGACACTTCCCCCAACAAGGCCACACCCCCTAATCCTTCTCAGGTAGTTCCACTTCCCAATGACTAGGCATTCAAATATATAAGCCTATGGGGGCCATTCTTGTTCAAATCACCACATGTTTGTTGCAGGGTAAGGGGTGGCTTGTTTGTCCTGGCCTCCCAGCTAGCTTACAGTTGAAATAACCACACAGAAATTGTATTAATTAAATCATTGCCTGGCCCATTATCTCTAGGCTCTTATTGGCTAACTCTCACATCTTGATTTAACCCATTTCTAATAATCTGTATGTCATCATGAGGTTGTGGCTTACTGGGAAAGATTCAGCATGTCTGTCCTGGCATCTCTAAGGCGGCTCTCTCTCTGACTCTGCTTTCTTCCTCCTCCCAGAATTCAGTTCTGTCTTCTCTGCCTACCTAAGTTCTGCCCCATCAGGCCAAAGCAGTTTCTTTTTTAATTAACCAATGTAAGCAACACACAAACAGAAGGACCTCCTACACCACATGTTGAAAATGAAAAACTCATAAATTAGACAAAAAACACAGTGGAAAACATCCAGTAGATTAGAGCAAACTGAAGAAATAATATCAGTTATGGAAGTCAAGGTTGAGGAAATACTGCATCCCAACATCAAGAAAGAAAAAGAAAAAAAAGGAAACAAACATAACCACAACTTTGGTTCAGTTTCAGAGAACTCTGATATATGATCAGGAAACAAAATTGTTCTTGATTCATGAGGAACATGTGAACTGAATCTCACCCAAAGTTGACAGACTTCAGCATCAGTAGTGAAGGCTAAAGCTTGTTGTGGGTCATGGTCCGTCACACTGACCATCTAAATCTGTTGATATGCTTGTGTGACACTCAAGGGTGAAAGATTCTTGAGACAGATAGGTGAGTGATAGAGGCAGATAGCAAAAGACCCAGGATGTTGGACTGGCTGTCATCACGTTACATGAAAGAAGCTAGAATTAGACAACTACAACATACTTTAATATTTTAATCTAGATAACACACACATAAATATTTTGGTGGGAGAGAAAGGAGATGAGCAGAGGGGGGAGGGAGAATAATATTATGGGATATGGATATGAACAAAGTATAAAATTATACATGTATATTATACTGAAGCTATTATTTTGTGTATAAACTAAAAAAGTTGATGGCAAAAATTGAATAACATTTTTGACATTGTGGCTATTTGTTATTGACTTTTTATTGTATCCCTTATAATATGGAGTATTTTTTTCATATGCTTTAAAAATTATCATATCCCTGTTCAAGTTTGAGTCAGCATTACCATTTTTATCAATCTCTGGGAATTCCTATAATTTGAAATAGTTTGCTCATATCATTTTCTGTGAACCATCCTCATTTTTTCCCTTATAGTTGTGTTCTTATTTTATGTTTTGAGACCAGGGTTTCACATAGCTCAGGGTGGCCTTGAATTCATTATATAAGCAAGAGTTGACCTTGAACTGATTTTCTTGCCTCCAGTTCCTGGATGCCGAGCTTGTAGATGTTCCAGGCTTATATGGTTCTAGGAACTGAGGAAGGGCTGCATTCCTGAAAGGCAAGCACTCAGCAAGTGAGCCATTTCCCCAGCCCCACTTTCTTTCTTTATGGTGACAAATTTACGTCTGGTGTCTATGGCTGCAGAGCCAGCGTCTCTCAAACAGCGGCCACTTCAGCATCCTTGGCTTAACTCTTCCTTCTACAGCTCCTTCTGTTCTTGTTTTAATTTTCACTTCACTTTGCTTCCGTTACTACTCTTTGATAAACAGTTCCTTTTATGACTATCGATTTTGTAAAGTGTAATGTGGGTTTATTACTGAGCGACAGGGAACAACATAGAAACACATTTTACTGGAAACCATGTTTTAAATGATAAAATATGTCATCTGCACTTTGTACTCCCTCCAAGGATTAATTCACATCTTACATCTTCCTAGATTCTTCTACAAACACTGAGCTTGTAACAACATGGCTTCCTATGCACCCGTGTAGGACTTTGTGTGGACTACTCATTGGTAGCTGTGTCTTGGTGCCTGGAATTATTATTTTTCTTTTTATTTATATGTTCTGGCTCAACTTTAATATAATCAACTGTGGGAATAGATTATATCTTATAATTCAATATCTTCAACCGTACCTCATACAATGCCCTGGCAGACAAATGCTCCGGATGCTCAGACCGGCATTGCGGTGAAATGTTTACAGAAGTGGATTCATGGGGTATTAATAGGCACTGCAGGAACAGCAGTGCTGTTCTCTCTTCAGCCACCTGGCAAACTCCAGAGGACTTCTTGGATCATTCAAATGAACCAAGTTTCATTTGTAAGTCTCTTCCAGAGAAGGACGACCTATAGTTTCCCCAAGCTCATGTGAGCATAGAGATTGCTTTTATGAAAGTTTTCCTTGAATGAATATATTGAGATGTATGCTCAACGTTTTTCTAAGCAAATTATTTGTTTTCATAGAAATTTCTGGAGTCTAAGGTACAAATCTAAAATAGGTATCCCATTTCTGCCACTGGGCTTTTTCTTAGTCCGTGGTTTCTAGTAGGGACACTGTTGCCCCATTATAGGGTCACTTCATTTGAACTTTTTATAACTGTGTGCATTTATATTTTAGGAAGCTCCAGCACTGGTAGACTTCCATGTAACCTCTTCAAAAGGTCTTCAGTGCGATTCCTCCCTATATTCCTTCCTCTACTCTGCTCTTCCATCTCTAATCCCTCCTAACATTTCTTATTCTATTATTCCCCTTTAGTAATTTAAACCATCTCCCTTGAGTCCAACCCCTCCTTAGCCCCTTCCTAACTTCCTGACTCACTTACCTGAGAAGTTTCATTGTAAACATCTGAATAAAATTCTATTGTGTAGATGTACCACATTTTTATTATCCGCTCATCTGCTGATGGACAGCTATATTTTCCTGGCTACTGTGAATGCAGCATTACACACTAACTTTCCATTTGTTTCCCACTTAGACCAGGTTTTTAAAAATACACACATTATCTTTTACACTTTTGCCTCTCATTCATAGATTTCCACATTGATTCATGGCAGAAACGACAACATACCCAAGTCAGGTGATGACAACAACTCTGGTTATAAACTATGTGACTTGGGAGCAACTTGGACCCTTGGGGCTTTAATTTATTATCTCAAATAAGCTAAAACATTTTACTAGATTTTCAAAAGTAATACTAAATGAGATAATATTCTTAAAATTGCCATTACCATGGTCTTCATGGACAATTATTTATGATTAATAATTTAAACATTGTATGTCAGTGACACATTAATACAAATTACATTTTCTTAGCCATGAGACTAATATTTCATTTTCAAATAAGAATATTCTGGAGCTAGCCAAAAATGACCATTCTTCTTCATTTTAATCAGTGAGAGGAATACCTGGGTACCTCCACAGGAGTGAGAACAAAGTTTCTCAGGCACCAGGACATAATCAGGATCTGAAGTTTTGTTTATTACAAATTCCCAGGCATGTAGGTCAGGCTTAAATCCAAATACTATTATTTTCATATTATTTCTAAACACTTTTATCACAACAGCCAACTCAACACTTCAGAAAGTTACAAGTTTGAGGATTAATGCATCCACAATGCCTTCACTTAAAGATCGGTGCAATGATAACATTTTGATATAAAGAAGAAAAGGTTTATCCTTCACAAGTTAGGTTTGAGAGGAGGAAGGGAGCGTCTATAAAAATCTGAGGATACATAGAAAGAAAAGACCAACTGGAACAAAGTGTTTCTTTTTCATTCATGTCAATTCCCACACTTTAAATTCTTATTTTCTGTGTATGAATGTTTTGCCTAAATATATGTCTGTGTGGCATGCACATGCATGATCTTCCAGAGGCAAGAAGAGGGTATTGAATCCCTCGGAACTAGAGTTACAGATGGTTCTAAGCCACAATGTGGGTGCTGGGAACTGAACCCAGGATCTCTGAAAGAGCTGCCAGTTCTTAAACACTGAACCATCTCTCCAGCCTCCATTATCATATCTTAACACAGAACACTTTACTTATTTCACATGAATATGTTTACTTTGCATACATGCTTACACATATGTGGTAATGTATGTGATATATTTAAGTACATAAACACTTTATCATGTAAATCTAATGTCATCCTACTTAACACCTAATTCATAACTTATTTCTTGTTTTTCCTATGACTTTTACTTTTTCAAATGAAAAGCCATGAAGTTTCATGTATTATTTTGGTTATTATGCCCCCTTTATTTAGCCTCATTGTCTTTTGGGACATGTGCATTTGAGATTATTTTAGTGTCTTTTTCTATGATTGTTTGTTCATTTGGCTTTTTGAGACAGACTTTCTCTGTATAACATTCCTAGCTGTCCTGAAACTTGCTTTGTAGACCATGCTGGCCTCAAAAATCAAAGAGATTCACTTATCTCTGCCTCCTGAGTGCTGGAATTAAAGGTGTGCACCACCACCGCCCAGTTCATGGTTATTTTGTGGTGTGTGTGTGTGTGTGTGTGTGTGTGTGTTTAGCCAGATTCCTATACTTTTTGTACTTATTGTAATTTAAGGTTTGATAAAGTATGAATTTAATGTTATGGTAAGAGTATGTAATAAATGATGCTTTGTGTTTGTGTCACGACACCTCAGAAAGAATGTAACATCAGCTTGTTCTGCTAGTACAAGTGAGGTGTGCATGTCTGTGGTCCTAGCACGTGGGAGACCAGGCAAGAGGGTCAAGGCTCAAGGTCATCCTCAGAAAGTTCCTGGCCAGCCTGAACTGCTGAGATCCTGTCTCAATAAAACAAGTAAGTAAACACAGCAGATTACTCTAGTGGTGACTGCTTGGATAAGGAACTGTACCCTTTCATTGCAGATGGATTTTTTTTCTCATTGAGATTAAGTAGGAATTGTGCATAAATATTTTGAGAGTCTTTGGTGAAGCCCACTGTTTTTCCAGAGAAAGATGTTTGTTGCTTATTAGCAGAGCCCCGAGGAACTTGTGATGAGGGATCATCACTCTAGTGTAGGAGCATGGAGCTTGCAAGATGATGGGCTGAATTTGGACGGACAGACACTGAACCTTCGGCGTTGGGAGAGGACTTACCAAATGGTTCAGATGGGCTGGCTCAGCAATGCCAAGTAGGGAAGCGAGATGAATAAGTTCAGAGGGAAGCAAGTGGGGAAAAGTGTGAACGTTCAGATACGGTCTCTAGGTCAGAAATCTTCCATTTTTCTCTCTGCTGGGGTCAAGTAGTCACCTGACCAATCAGGGACAAAGCCCAGCAAGGGAAGCTCCAGCTTGAAGGCTGTTGATAGAATGGGCTTGAGTTCGCGCATATTTTGAGGGGTATGTGTTGAGACAGGATCTTTGCGATGTAACTCAGACTGGCCGAAAACTTGTCTACCAGTCTCAGCCTCCTGAGTTTCGACTACAAGTATGTGTCACCATACTCAGCCCCCACCATACTCAGCCGTCACCATACTCAGCCCACACCATACTCAGCCCCCACCATACTCAGCCGTCACCATACTCAGCCGTCACCATACTCAGCCCACACCATACTCAGCCCCCACCATACTCAGCCCCCACCATACTCAGCCCCCACCATACTCAGCCCCCACCATACTCAGCCCCCACCATACTCAGCCCCCACCATACTCAGCCCCCACCATACTCAGCCGTCACCATACTCAGCCCCCACCATACTCAGCCCCCACCATACTCAGCCGTCACCATACTCAGCCGTCACCATACTCAGCCGTCACCATACTCAGCCCCCACCATACTCAGCCCCCACCATACTCGGCCGTCACCATACTCAGCCGTCACCATACTCAGCCCTCACCATACTCAGCCCCCACCATACTCAGCCCCCACCATACTCAGCCGTCACCATACTCAGCCGTCACCATACTCAGCCCCCACCATACTCAGCCCACACCATACTCAGCCCCCACCATACTCAGCCCCCACCATACTCGGCCGTCACCATACTCAGCCCCCACCATACTCAGCCGTCACCATACTCAGCCCTCACCATACTCAGCCGTCACCATACTCAGCCGTCACCATACTCAGCCGTCACCATACTCAGCCGTCACCATACTCAGCCGTCACCATACTCAGCCGTCACCATACTCAGCCGTCACCATACTCAGCCCTCACCATACTCAGCCCCCACCATACTCAGCCCCCACCATACTCAGCCCCCACCATACTCAGCCCCCACCATACTCAGCCCACACCATACTCAGCCGTCACCATACTCAGCCGTCACCATACTCAGCCGTCACCATACTCAGCCGTCACCATACTCAGCCGTCACCATACTCAGCCGTCACCATACTCAGCCCCCACCATACTCAGCCCCCACCATACTCAGCCCACACCATACTCAGCCCACACCATACTCAGCCGTCACCATACTCAGCCCCCACCATACTCAGCCCACACCATACTCAGCCGTCACCATACTCAGCCCCCACCATACTCAGCCCACACCATACTCAGCCGTCACCATACTCAGCCCCCACCATACTCAGCCCCCACCATACTCAGCCCCCACCATACTCAGCCGTCACCATACTCAGCCCTCACCATACTCAGCCCTCACCATACTCAGCCGTCACCATACTCAGCCCCCACCATACTCAGCCCCCACCATACTCAGCCGTCACCATATTCAGCCCCCACCATACTCAGCCGTCACCATACTCAGCCGTCACCATACTCAGCCGTCACCATACTCAGCCCCCACCATACTCAGCCGTCACCATACTCAGCCCCCACCATACTCAGCCCCCACCATACTCAGCCCCCACCATACTCAGCCGTCACCATACTCAGCTGTACAAGGATTAAGAGGGAGGGGGAGAGGAGTGGGGGAAGGGGGGAGGAGTGGGAGGCTGGGAGGAGGCGGAAATTTTTTTCTCAATAATAAAAAAAATAAAATAAATAAAAAAGAAAAAAAGAAATACATAAATGTAGAGAATATATATAAAGAAAAAAAAAGAAAACAGAAAAAAAAATGCTTAGTTTTATATTGTGTGTATGAGTGTTTTTCCTGCTACAGGCATGTCTAGTGCCCATGAAGGGTAAAAGAAGACATCAGAACCACTGCAACTGCAGTTACAGATAGTTGTGAGCTGCCATATGGGTGCTGGAAACTAAACTCTGGTTCTCTTGCAAGAACAGCAAGTGCTCTTAACTGATGAACCATTTCTCCAGCCACCATATACATGGACTTAAAAACAAAATTTAAAAAACATAATATTGGTTTGTAGGGAAGAACACTGTCTTTTTATCTTTTGATTTGCTTTGGGACTATTCCCAGTTATATATATAATTTTTACTTTATGTTCATTGGCATTTTGCCTCCATGTATGTCTGTGTGAGGGTATTAGAAGCCCTGGAATTGGAGCTACAACAGGTATGAGCTGTCACGTGGGTGCTTGGAATTTAACTTGAGTCCTCTGGAAGAGCATCCAGTGCTCTCAACTGCTGAGCTATTTCTCCATTTCCAAGGGACAACTGTTGAGAGCAGCCTGGTACAATGCTCTGGAATAAGGGGACAGGTACCCTGGGACTTTGTGCTCTCAGTCAGAATCACCATGAGACTGATGTTAGAGGACTGAACCACAGTGGATCCAGGCCATGTGAGGACACCAAAGCACTGAGAACTATGCATGTGTGTTCTGTGAACCAGGTGCAGCACATACAAGAAGGAGAAAGCCTAGCAATTGTAATGGATGATAACAGCTCACATAGGCTCATATATATGAATGTTTGGTTCTCAGTTGGTGGAACTATTTGGGAAGGATTTGTGGCCTTGTTGGAGGAAGGGTATCACTGGGCATGGACTTTGAGGCTTCAAAAGGCCATGTCAGGCCTAGTCTGTCTGTCTGTCTGTTTCTCTGCCTTCATCTTGCAGATATGATGTAAATTCTCAGCTACTTCTCAGTGCCACGCCTGCCTGCCTGTTGTCATGCTCCTCTCCATGATGGTCATGGACTCGCCCTCTGGAACTGTAAGCATGCCCCCAATTAAAGGCCTTCTTTCATGGGTTTCCTTGGTCATGGTGTCTCTTCACAGCAATAGATTAGTAACTAAGACAGACCTCAAAGAGCTTTCTGACACAGGCAAGATTATTTCATAGGAAGGAGAGCTGAGGCTTAGAGGCAGAGGATGGGGTGTGGAGGCTGTAAACAACCATCCATAGGAAAAGCACTGGCCTCTCCAATGGACCTGTTATGATGTTATGATGTCATGATGGAGGAGAGGTCACCAAAGAGACATGGTCCATGAAGAAAAGAAAGTGTCTTAAGTTCGTTCCAGGAGGAGAGAACACCTATGGGGAGGTTCTGTTTCCTATGAGGCATAGTCTTCTCTGGTCTTTAGGAACAGAGCCACCACCTCCTCTTTCTTTTGGCCTTAGGGAAGGGGAAGAACCACAGCAAGTGAGATGCCAGGTAGGGTGAGAAGAAAGTGGTGCTAGGGAAGGTGCTGGTCACACTTCTGGCTCTCATGTCCAACTTCAGGCACAAGGCAGTTCAGTGCTGGAGAGAGGAGGCTATAGCAACACAAAGTGAAATTCAGGTTTTTTTTTGCCTATTACATGGGACAGAGTATTTAAATTGGTGAAGTTGATTGACTTTTTTGATAAAAGTGACACACTTTTATCTTTGTGTGTGGAGTTTTTGCACTTTTGTTATCTGAGAGGAATGGCAACAAAGACCATAAAAAGACCTGTTCTAAATTCATCTAAAGGGCCTTTAAGAATTACAACCAGCATAAACAGTATCAAGCAAGAAATATATGTTAAATGTTTTAATAGTTATCCTATCCTAAGGAATCTAAGTCTTATATTAGAAATGGCTTGGCTAAGTCATGAAAGTAACTATGACTATCTAGTCTTCAATCCCATCAAAGATATAAGAAGGGATATAATATTACTTGAGTAAATAGGAAGTGCAATCAAGCAACTTCCAAAATGTGCAGTAGATGACAGAGACAACTGGCTCCCTGGGCAGTCACACAAAGTCTCATTTGCAATGTTGGAGCAACCAACCTTGGCTAAGACCTAGAGTAACTGCAGACCATTTTTAGAGGCAAGAAAATGTTCATAATCACCTTACCCTGTCTTGGCAAGTTTTGACAGTTTTTTTTCTTATATCCTGCTTGTCCTGTCCAGACAGTGTGCATTTTGTCAGTAGTTCATGCATGGGCATTTCCTTGCTCAAAGGCCAGTTTTACCAAGAAGAAAACAAGTTCCAAGTGAAGTGTCTTCAGTGCTCAACATTTTCTTGGGAATAGATCAGTGCTGTCAGGAGTAATTGTGTCTCACATCAACAGAACCCTAAGTTACTTAAATGCCATATTCTACAGTTCTTTGAAGTGGTTGAAGATTACCTATTTATGTGGAATACAATCTCTATGTATCTAAAGAACCTGATTAGTCTAACTATAAGTATGACAAACATGAGTGGCTATTGACCTATAATTCTTAATATCTATATAGCTTAAACAGTAAGGCTTCATATTAGAATATTAGACAATCTTTAAACAACTGCACAGCAAATGAGGACAATGACCTTACAATGTAAACAATGTATAAGTATCTTGATTAGAGGTAGAGATGTATAGTGTAAATATATCCTAAAATTGTATATACAAAATGTCTTAAGTAGAGGCATACAATATGGCAAAAATAACTCTGCATATGTGTACAAATATTGTAAACAGAAATAGGAACATATTCAATATAAAAATATAATTTGAATTTGTTTTTTCTTATTGAGAAAATGAGAAAAAAAACAAGTTTCCACCTCCTCCCAGCCTCCCATTTCCCTCCCCCTCCTCCCACCCTTCTCCCCCTCCTCCCACCCTTCTCCCCCTCCCCCCACTCCTTTCCCCCTCCCTCTCCAGTCCAAAGAGCTGTCAGGGTTCCCTGCCCTGTGGTAAGTCCTAGGTCCTCCCCCCTCCATCCATATCTAGGAAGGTGAACATCCAAACTGGCTAGGCTCCCACAAAGCCAGCACATTACGTAGGATCAAAACCCCTTGCCATTGTCCCTGGCGTCTCATCAGCTCTCATTGTTCGCAATGTTCAGAGAGTCCAGTTTTATCCCATGCTTTTTCAGTCACAGTCCAGCTGGCCTTGGTGAGCTCCCAGTAGATCAGCTCCACTGTCTCAGTGGGTGGGTGCACCCCTCGTGGTCCCGACTTCTTTGCTCTTGTTCTCCCTCCTTCTGCTCCTCATTGGGACCTTGGGAGCTCAGTCCAGTGCTCCAGTGTGGGTCTCTGTCTCTATCTCCATCCATCACCAGATGAAGGTTCTATGATGATATGCAAGATATTCGTCAGTATTGCTATAGGATAGGGTCATTTCAGGTTGCCTATCCCCAGCTGCCCAAGGAATTAACTGGGGACCTCGGCTTGGGCACCTGGGAGCCATTCTAGGTTCAAATCTCTTGCCAACCCTAAGGTGGCTCCCTTAACTAAGAATTGTGCTTCCGTGCTCCCCTATTTGAATTTGTATCAATATATAAAAATATTGGTATAGACCAATGTAAATTGTCTATAAATTATAGCTCACAAGTATTCACTCTATTACTATTATTATTAGTGTGATTTCTCTTGGAATCACATAGCACATGATTGGCACATAGTATTTGTTAATGAAAGACCTCAAGCTTTTTTAAAAGATCTATCTATCTATCTATCTATCTATCTATCTATCTATCTATCTATCTATCTATCATCTATCTATCTATCTATCTATCTATCTATCTATCATCTATCTATTTTGTATACAGTGTTTGAGATGGTCGTGAACCACCATGTGGTTGCTGGTAATTGAACCTAGGGCCTCTGGAAGAACAGCCAGTGCTCTTAACCTCTGGGCCATCTCTCCAGTTCCAAGTTCTTAATCAACAGCATTTATTGTGAGTCCTGGCTTTGATGAGCACACTTTCTGTGTTTCCATCTTCTTCATAGACATTAGGACAGAGATATCAACAGAGGGTGGATCAAAGCGAGGTCTGGCTGCAGACATCAGAACAGCCCGTGTGGAGTGACTTGGTACTGAGAGGTCAATAATGTTACTTTTACAGTACAGTATACTTTCTTATTTAAAAAAACTCAATAAAGGAAGCATTTAAATTAAAATCAAGAAATCATTTAGTGGTATGCAACTTTTATTTTTTAAAACAAGGACAATTATGTCTGTTTTTGAGGTAAAAGTCTCTTTCACATACCTCAGCTATTCTTTTATTTAAAAATTAATAATGAAAGGTTGGGTGGTGGCACACACCTTTCATCCCAGGAATCAGGAGGCAGAGGCAGGCCAGTCTCTGAGTTTGAGATCAACCTGGTCTACAGAGTGAGTTCCAGGACAGTCAGACTACACAGAGAAACCTTCTCTTCAAAAACAAACAAACAAAAAAAAACAAAAACCAAGCAAAAGTAGTGAAAAACCAAATACAATTTCCAACTTTTCTAGGTAGTCTGGCTCGTTTAATTGGTATCTAACAATGGAATTTTGCTTAAGCAGTACAATATGTGAGGGTTCAACCCCTCCTTTAAATTGGTTCTCAGTCTTAACAATGGCAGGAACATGTATGTGACAGGAGGAACACCATTTTGGTTGGTATGCTGGTTGAATAAGAGGAGAAATGAACTTTGGGAGGTCACCTGAAGGATGAGTTGGATTTTTCCAGCTTGTAGTGGATCTAGAATGACCCTTTGTGGTAAAGATTTCCAGGTACTGAAACTAACTTTACAAGGAGGTAGTAATTCCCTCCTGATTAATGGCTGCACAGAGATAAAATCGCCAGAACAGATACTGCTACATTCCACCTTCTAAAAGGTTCTTTTCCTCCACTGGATACTGAAAGTTACATTTAAGTGAGGCTAATTAATACGTTGTTTGTGTGTATGCATGGCCAGTAATGGACCAGAGTTCTTTATTTTCCTTTTGTTTATGTAGTATCTTAGTTACGTGTTTGGCTACGTTTTCTAAAGTTATAATCTAGATGGCAAACAAGTTCCTAGTCAAACTATTATGGGGTGTTTATAAAATAAATTTGGAGTGTAATTTAACTTCTGATTCTCCTCTACTACATGTATATACACAAATCCACAATATGCCATGTGTCTCTCAGAGAGTCACAAAATATGTTCATTAGCTTGATCTAGCACAAATATTGTAATTCTAGCTCATTTGTACATGAATGTTGTTATGAGCCACTACCTAGTCTTGAAGATTTTTACTTTTGTTTGTAGGCAGTGTGAAACACACAAAGGTAAAAGCCATGTGATGTCTGCATGCACTCTTAACTGAAATGAATCTCTGTGGACCTCCACATGTATTATGTTGTGGACCTCCACATGTATTATGCTACCCGCTTCTCCAAAGCTTTGCAGATCTTCTTCCCTTTCCCTGGAATGTCCCTGCAAGTTCCCTGATTCCCAGCTCTTGCTCAAAGTGCCTTGTTCCTGTCATTCACACACCAGACACCGCACAACACAGTGAGTGTTTATTTGACCTGTTCCTTCAGTTTATAAACGCTGTGAAAGGAAAGGCCTTGGGCTTTATCTCATTGTCAATACAGAGCTTTGCCTAGATAACATATATGCTCAGGGAATATTTGTTAAATCAGTGACTGAGTGAATCAGATCTCCTAGAGGTGCTGGGAGGAAAGTGGGGGTGCCAGTGCATGTGAAGGTGTGTGGAGGGGATGCTACAGAGTCGAAGAGGGAAGAGGAGTGCTGAGATGCTGAACACTGAAGAGTAGAGCAGGAAGGAGGTAGTGAGGAAAGTATGGAGCCCCAGGGACAGGAGGGAAGGGTGGGAGATGATTTTCACCCTGAGTTCTGGTGGGGACTCACTGTGCAGATGGTCACAGAAAAGCGGAATCTGCCAGGATGCGTATGATTGGCATTTACCCAACTTTAGGGACTTTGGCTAAAGCTGCTTTTCAGGACAAAGCAGAACGGTGCTATAGGAACAGTCTATGCCAGGCACACTTGGTTCTAGGATGCTCTGTAATATTTATCATCCATCTGATTTTGAGTCAGACATTTGACATGACCACATCTCAGTTTTATCTTTTCTTAAAGAGGACAATCAAATTAATCTTGGAGAGTGTGCAGTTAAATGGGAGGATGTTTGTAATGTATCTAATGAGCTGTCTGGCTCAGAGCAATTATTGGATAAATAGTAGCACTTCTTAATATTAACCAGACTTAACCTTTGTAGGACTTTGGAATCATTCCATTCTTGACTCTAAATTGTTCAGTATCTTAAAATCAACATTTTGAAGCAGTATTTTAATCAGTCTTGAAGATGATTCAAAATTGAAAAAAATAATTTGTTTTCTGACAGTCTAAGGAGTCATAAAAATCTCAACAGCCTAGAAGAATGGGCTAAAACTAGCATGATAAAGCAAATAGGGATAAATTTAGAGTTCTTATTTTTGTTAAAAGAACTGGCTGAAACCAGGAAAAGGAGAACTTGCCTAATAGTTTACAAGAGAAAGAAGATTCAGGAGTGTTAGCTCATTGTCAGTTTAGCATAAGCCAACTGAGTTAAGGCTGCCAAAAAGCTAATGTGATCAAGAGCACGTGATGGAAATAGAGCATCCAGAAGAAACAAGGTAGGTGTCCAAGTGTCCTCACTGGTCAGACAGCATCAAGAGAGCTGTGCTTGGTCCTTGGTCTGCACTTTAAGAGACCCAGTTCTTGGAGAAGGTTAAAGTTCTGAAAATTGTGTCATTTGAGTAATAGTCAAAGGAAGAAGCCATGTTTAGTCTGGAGAAGAGGATGGGAAAGGTGCAGATCAGGAGTGGAAAGCAGGCAGTTTGTAGCCTTCTCCTGCTTTGAATAGTTGTTGAATCAGATCTGTAAGCAAAGATCGTGACTGGAAACCACAGGAAAGGGCCTGTGCGGTTGTGTATGTAATTGTGTAAGTACACTTGCAGATATACTCACTAGCATTTATGAACTCTCGCTATGTACAAGTCTGTCTTTCTGGGAGGGGGAAGGTTTATTTGGCTTACACTTGCTAATTACTGTTTGTCTTAAGGCTTCTATTCCTGCGCAGAGACACCATGGCAACAGCAACTCTTATAAAGGAAAAGCATTTAAATGGGTGGCCTACATTTTCTGAGGGTCAGTCCATTACCTTCACGGTGTGACATGGTGGCATGCAGGCAGACATGTTGCTGGAGCTGAGAGTCCTACATCTTAATATGCAGGCAGGAGGAAGTGGTCTGAGACACTGGGTGGTATCTTGAGCAAATATGAGACCTCAAAGCCTGCCTTCACAGTGACACATTTTCACCAACAAGGCTACACTTCCTAACAGTACCACTCCCTTTGGTGGCCATTTTCTTTCAAGCATTTTACTCCGTGGCCCCCAAAGACTTATAGCCATATCATAATGCAAAACTGCATTCAGTTCAACTTCAAAAGTCTCCATAGTCTGTAACCGTCTCAGCAATGTTTAGAAGTCCAAAGTCTCTTCTGAGATTCATGCAATCTCTTAACTATAATTCGCTGTAAAATGGAAATCAAAGAGCAGATCACATACTTCCAACATATAATAGACAGGATATATGCTACCCTTCCAAGCCATAGGGAAGGGAGCGCAGTCAAGAAATAATGGACCAAAGCAAGACTGGAAACCAGATGGGCAAACTCCAAGCTCTGCATCTCCATGTCTGACATGTAAGTGCTCTTCAGATCTTCAAATCCTTTCAGTTTTGTTGAATACAACACACTTCTTTTTTTTGGGCTGGTTCCACTTCCTGTTAGCAGCTCTCCTCAGCAGGTATCCCATGGTTCTGGAATCTCCAACATCTTGGGTTCTCCAAGGCAATCCAGGCTTCGACTTCACAGCTTCCAATCAGGGACACCCCTGACACATGCCTGGCCTCAGCAGCCTTCCTTAGTTGTGGGGTAAATTCCATAGCTCCTTTCTTCTGTCCTTACTCCCAACGGCAGAACCACGTGGCTGAAGGGGCCAAGTTCTGTTGCTTGCAGGGGCTGAAACGTGGTCCCCTTGTTCAATTACTTCTTTACCAGTTTTCTGTTTCTTTTTGATAGTTACCTCCATTGCTTAAGCTTGGCTCTCCTGCTCTGTAGACCAGGCTGCCCTCAGACTCAGAGACTGCCAGTCTCTGCCCCAGAGTACACAACCACACCTGATATTGAACTTTTCTTTAATTACATTTCCCAAGTTGGAAATTTATCCAGGCGGGATCTTATCCTGAGATCATCACTCTCTTTATTCCATTGCTTAATCTGTTTATCTCCTTGAACACAGGATTTAGCTCTCTTCCACTTCTTGGCCTCTCTTTCTCAGTCTATACATTTTGTATTTCTATTTGCTCAACTTGCTCCTTTTCATTATAAATCTTCATCAGAGTTAACACCAATGACCACATGATAGAGATACTAGGTTGTTCTGAGTTTTATTCTACCAATGGAATTAATCCAAATCTCTTTACTTTAGCCTCAGTCAGACTCTTCAGACAAGGGCAAAATATCACAAGAACGATCTCTAAGACACATATTAACATTCTCCTCTAAATCTCTTGAGTCAGTGCCCCACAGTTCAAATCGCACTCAGTACCACGGTTTTCCATGCTTTTACTAAGATGGCCCATTAATCAGCACTTAAAGCATCCAACCACTTTTCTAATTCACAACTCCAAGGTGTATATTCTTTCAAACAAAAGCATGATTAGGCCTATTGCAGCAATATCCCAGTCCCTGGTACCAGTTTCAGTCTTAGTTAGGGTTTCTATTGCTGTGAGGAGACACCATGACCACAGCAACTCTTATAAAGGAAAAACTTTGAATTGGGGTGACTTAAATATTCAGAGGTTTAGCCTGTTATTGTCATGGTGCTTCATGGTGGTGTGCAGGCAGACATGGTGCTGGAGAAGTAGCTGAGTGTCCTGCATCTTGACTTGCAGGCAACAGGAAGTGGTCTTGTGCAAGGCTGTCTTATTTGGTCATTACACCAACTCTGCAAGGTGAGTAATTTTTGTACAGAAAAATAAATGGAAACATAGACCAAAAATACATGGATGGGATAAGTGGTGAGCCAGGGCTATGGTTCAGATCCAGTGTGCCTGGAGAGTCTGTTATTTGTATCTCCATAATAGATGAAACACCACTTTCTGGGACACAGAAGTTTCAGGGCTAAGCCCAAAAAAGATCTCTGACAAAATAGAATGGCTGTTCAACCTAATTTCTTGACGTTTTTCTCACTTCCAGAGATGGAGAGTTTTGCTGCCTAGAAAGGTAGGATTATAGCTCAGGGTTTTTAATCTTTGCCACAAGTTTAAAAAATATGAAAAAGGGCATCTCTAATGGCAAACCCTGGGCAGAAACAAGTTTTTCTTGGTTTTGTCAGTGAAGAAGGTTTCTGTTGTCCCCTTTATCTCAGTTATTCTGCGATTCTCAGGAGGTGTATTTGCTTTGTCTCCACAGCAAGCCCAAAGCTCTTCACATGGCAGTGAGAGCTCACCCAAGGGGCCACTTCGAGGTGGCGTCTCAAGACCCTCCAGCGTGGCTCGTTGTTCCATCCCTGGCATCCTTGCCTTCCGCTGTGCACAGCTGTGTACACATATTTTGGAATTTCTGCCTTCAGAACATGTTTGGATTTTCAATCCGAGGTTCTTCTATGAAAGATTCAAACACCAATTCATTTAATACATGTGTATATGTCATTCATTGAAAAGTCATCTCAAAAGAGGAAAAGCAAACCAGACCTTAGTTTGCCCTTTGAAATGGAGCATTACTGAAGCCATTTCATTGTGGCCTCTTATATTACTCTGATGTGGGTTGCCCTTCTGTATATGTGTTGCTTTTATTGGCTGATGAATAAAGCTGTTTTGGCCAATGGCTTAGCAGAGTAAATTCAGGTAGGAAATCCAAACAGAAATATATATAGAGAGAGTAGGTGGAGTCAAAGAGATGCAATGTTACTGCCGAAGGAGAAAGATGCCAGAACATTACCTACTAAGCCACAACCTTGTGGCTATACATAGATGAATAGAAATGTGTTAATTTAAGATGTCAGAGCTAACTAGGAATATGCCTGAGCCATTGGCCAGACAGTGTTGTAATTAATATACTTTCTGTGTGATTACTCAGGTCTGGGTGGCTGGGAGATGAAAGCACAGTCTCCGTCTACATTACTCACTGTCTGGGGACCCATTAATGTGTTCGAGAAAGACCTGTCAACTTTTCTAGACCTCTGAAATTCTCCCACTGCATATCATATCGATGCAGTGTTATCTTAGAAAAATCTTTTTTCCGTTGTAACATATGCAGGAGTGAAACCGATATAAAATGAGAATCACAACATATGTGCTTCATATGAGTAAGGACATCCTTAGTGATCCTCTGGTCTTAAGCAGAGTGTCCCACAGGGCAGCAATATTAAAACTGTGTCTCCATTGAGAAACCTTTGTTTTCAGTGAGCCTGGGCTGTCAACTAGAGGAGATGCCCTCTCCTCCATGGCAATAACAAGAGGGTGATAAACCACACTGGATTCCCGAACAGGAAAACTGAAAGCAGTGTTAACATTTCCGATGAAAATCCCTGTAGTCTACAAAAGCCCACATTTAATCTGCTGATGTCCTAACTCTGAGGAATTTATCTTGAGGGCCCAGGCAAGCAGTATCATTCATCTAAGTCTGGCACACACCAGCCTGTTCTTTATGATTCTGGTTCTGCTTTGTCACCCACAGTTACCATAGTTGAAGGCTCATGTGGGTCAGGTTCTGTACTAAGTGTTTTACATTAATATTCTTTGTTGTAAACTCCCACAACTGTCTGAGGCAGGCAGTGCCATCTCCTCCTCTATAAGGGAGGAAAGAGATTAAGCCCTAGGAAGGTGAAATACTTCATGCATATAACACAGCTAGCAGGTTATAGAATTTAAGATTAAAAATAATTTTAAAGTTTCCAAGTAAAGCTTATGCTTATTGTACACTATGGCTTGGTTTATAGTATTGGGATTATAAATGTATATTAACTTTACAAATTAATAGCTTCACTTTATATTTCCATACATACATATATCATGCTTCAATTGTGTTTACTCTCTCCTCTACTGTTTCTTATCCTCCCATTTCCTTTTTACTTTGGTCTTCTCTCCCCTCCCCTAGCAGTCCCCATTCTATGTGTAGGCATCAGAAAGAGAGAGCAAAGAATACGTGTACATTTATTATTCAGCTTCCTTTTTCCACAGTCTCAGACCCAAACCAAGGGAATGGTGCTGCCCACAGTGGGCTAGGTTGTCCTACATCACCTAATGTAACCAAGACAGTATCCCCCACCCCCCGCCAGCAGACACACCCACAGACCAACCTGGTCTAAACAGTCCCCTCCTCAGCAGACATGCCCACAGACCAACCTGGTCTAAACAGTCCCCTCCTCAGCAGACATGCCCACAGACCAACCTGGTCTAGACAGACCTCGCCCCCCAGCAGACATGCCCACAGACCAACCTGGTCTAGACAGTCCCTCACTGAGATCCTCTTCCTAGGTGACTCTGGAGTGTATCGAGTTTAAGAAACGGATGAAGAAATAGAAGGTTAACATGAAAAATATATGAAACTGTGAGAACTTGAGACAAAGCATTAGAACATGGAGTTACTGAATTAAAAGGAGGGCAAGTAATTTTAAATACATTTTAGACCTACTTTGCAAAACTATTTGGAATCTTTAATGGAAAATGATAGCATCAGTTTTGACATTGATTCTATAAAGCGATGGAGTAAGGATTCTTCAATTTGAAGTTGGAAGTGCATGTCTCTTTGTGTTTCTTTGCCCTACAGTGCAGTATTTCCTGTCTGCATTCCTGTTAACATGCTAATCATCCAAACTCCCACTGTAATCACCCCTAGCTCTTCCTAAAGCATCAGAGGGCTTTCCCAGCCCGCCTCTCAGGCCCTTCCACGTTCTCACCATAGCCTCCATCACTCTGTTGTAATTCCCTATCATGATGGACTCAAACCATCACCCCAAATAAACATTTCCTCTTCTATGTTGTTTCTTGCAGCTGTTTGGTTGCAGGAAGGTGGTGTCAGGAGTCAGGTCTTTTCTGCGGTTACTACTTGCTCCCCCATCACAGCCTATCCCACCCAACTAGTGCTGACTTTATCCCCTACCCCAATCATCTATGTACAGCTGGACCTTTCATCTGCAATGAGCATGTATAAGAATGGCAGGCATTTTTATATAATTTACAAAGACTTATTTATTCTTGTTTCATATGGACCACTGTAGAGAGACCTGTGATAGTATACAAACCAAGAGGCCATCCTCCGTCTAGCCTACATCTTTTGGATCTAGGACTATGACAGAGGCCAGGATGCTCAGTCAGAATCAAGTCTGAGTCTTTCCTTTTAAACTGGACCACCACACAGGAGGCATAGCAATCAGTTTTCTCTATTTTTTTTTTTGAGACAGGGTTTTTCTGTAGCTTTCGAGCCTGTCCTGGCACTTGTAGACCAGGCTGGCCTCGAACTCACAGAGATCTGCCTGCCTCTGCCTCCCGAGTGCTGGGATTAAAGGCATGTGCCACCACCACCTGGCTTCGGTTTTCTCTAGAGTTGTCTTTAGAGGAAAGAGAGAAGCACCATGCTCCAGATGTCAAGGGAAACATAAAGTAAGGCTATGTAACACTTTCATTCATTTCCTCCCCTGTGACTCTTTAACTGGGTGGCAGACGGAAAAAGAGGAGCCTTCACAATTTTCCTTATTTATTATGCATAAATTTTGCCTTCACATGTGTCTGTGAACCACATGCATAAAGTGACCCCAGAGAATGAAAATGGTATCAGGTTCCCTGGAACTGGAGTTACAAACAGGGGTGAGCTGCCATGGCCATGTGGGTGTTGAGAACCTGAGTTATCTGGAAGAGCTAGTGCTCAAAACCACTGAGCCACTGAGCCACCTCTCCAGCTCGGAAATGAACTTTTGAAAGATGGTTATTCTGGGTGACTAAATCATAAAATGATGGATATAAAATGAGAAATAATTTTGTGTTGATTTAAAGAAAATGTTAATTTTATTTGATTTGTGTGTGGGTGTGTGTATCACATATATGCTGGTGCCCTCAGATGCCAAAAGATGAAGTCAGGTCATTGAAAATAGAGTTAGCAGGCAGTTGTGAGCTGGATTAGCATAGGTCCTGGGATCTGAACTCAGGCCCTGTGGAAGAGCAGAAAGTGCTCTTAACTCTCCTGAGCCATATCATCGGCCACGTCTACTTATTCTACTTCTTACTGTTGAAGCAGAGTGTTAAATTCATCATATACCTCAGCTATCAATTCTTTGAGTGTCTTTATTGATGTGGGAGGTCCTTCTGTCTATGCTTTGCTTTTATTGGACAAAAGGATCACTCTTGTAAGACTCTAAATGATCTGGAAAGCCCAAACTGAGGAGTGGGAGGGGAATGGGAGGAGGGGAGGAAGTGGAAATTTTGAATGGTATTATTTATAAAGCAATAAAAATTTAAAAAATGTACTACTTTGGGCAAAAGGTATTCACCATTTCTTGGTGGCAGCAAACATACTTCTATTACACTTTAAACATGAGGTACTGTGTAACAGTCTCATAAAATATCACAAACATTATTGTTTGTGTGTGTAAGATGCTGGTCATGGGAATGAGGGCATGTGAATGCTAAGTATGTGCTAGAATTTAAGGGCTCTACTATCAATCTGTATTCTGAATTCTTGGGTATGTTAGAGACAGAACAAACCTTATTTTGAATAGTGAGTATTTTGTTTAAGCCTCTTAAGTTCTAGGATTATAGGTACCTGCCAATTTGTTCAGTTATTTTTTAGTTGCTCTTGAAATTAGTGCAAAATGAAATTAATGAGCCACTGAATCTCCCAATTGTCTGCACCCAACTGTGTAAACAGCAATGTTTTGAGTTCCCAAATGGTAAAGGATATTTTTTGATTTACAAAAAAAGAATATTGTGGAGTCCTGACAGTAATTTAGAGATTTTTATATTGTGAATACTATCTCCAGTCATCAGGAAGGGTATAAAAAATAAATATAATTCTTGAGTTCAAGTTATCACTTCAAGAGTTTTACTTGGCAAAATCATTGGTCAGAGAGATCAGCTTTGCTAGGAAGTACTGAACATGCATTGAAGGTTTTCTATCTGGCTGTGAATTATTTTGATACTCAGGTGCTAATGGTTTATTTAAAAGTGTTGGTTGTGTTCAAGGCAGGAAATAAGTGCTATCACTGATGTAAAGATGGAAGTGCCACAAACTGACATTGATTTGGTAACATTCTGCTATAAGATTATGCAGCCTCTGTGAGTCTTGTTGTTGCCCAATCCGGGCTATTTGCTTTGTGTTGAGCCCCTGTGTCATGTACCCCTCAGCAGCCTTCTTACTCAAAGCTGCTGCTTTACCTCCCAGAATTCTGCTATTTCTGTTGGATCACTTGGGAAGGAACAAGGAAGTAGTTTAGAAATTGATTTATGTTTCTCGTTAGTACCTTCTGTCTAGGGATCTTCCTATTTGGAAGCTCCCTATGGGTTTTATGGGAGCTCACAGTAGAAGCATGTGAAACCCCAGGGCTCAGTACAGGGCACTGAACTCACCCAAGTGCTGCACCAAAAGGTTGCTTTAGCTCCTCTGTCCTGTGGGTGTATTCCTGGGCTCTTCTCTGTAAGGAATCAAAACAGGATTTTTTTTTTTGGTAAGGTTTCTCAGCTCTAACACTGATCTCCAACACAATCTCAAAAACTCTAATCTTTCTCTGTGCAGTCTCTACAGCATATATGCACTGCATATATAACCAGATATGTGCACTCGGCTTCCCGGTCTTTCAGGATCAGAGAGATTTCTGTACTATTTGTAATCACTTTCACATTGAAGTGCCATGAATAAGGGAGAGAGAGAGAGAGGGGTCAGCACATGAAGACTGAGAGACCAGTTCTATGTCTAATAAGCAAGGCTTTGCATCAGCTTTCAGTCTTCAGACAAACTTGCGTTCGTCCCGATTACACAGATACCCTTTGCCCCCCTCCCCCCCAGGACACACTATTCAACATTCACATCAGTTTCTTTGTAGCTTTCCATGTGAATGAGAATGAATAACCGTCTTTCTGTGGCTGGCCCATTTCACTCAAGATAATGTCCTGTAATTGCATGTATTTTGTGTTAAATAACAGCATTTCATTATTTTTTGTGGTGTTTATATATGTATATATTTATGTGGGTGTATGTTTGAATTTATTCATCTATTGATGGAAACCTAGGTTGATTTCATATTTTAACTATTACAAATGGTGCTACAATAAACATGGATTTTCTTTGATTTGTTAATTTAATTTCTTTTCCACATATAGTAAAAAATAGGTTAGCTCGATCATGAGTAGATCTACTTTGAGTTTTTTTTAAGGAACTCCTGTACTGGTCCTTATAATGTGAGTTTTAGGAAGTGACATATGTTCACTGGAGTGTGGAGAGTGGGAGTCCTTTACTCTTTTACCTACCATTTAGCCAGGGAATTTACTGGTAAAAACTGATCACTGGCGGGCTTGTCTTTAAATCTGGTGCACATGGCTTTATCTTTTCCATTCCAGAAGCTGGTTTTCTGTTAGCATCCTAAAGTTGTTGCCCCTGGAGTCTGATTTTACTCTGCTTGCTAGCTTACTGTGTACAGATTCACTGACAGAAAATAGAGAACTGAAAGATGAGAGGCCTGCAGCTTGTGAAACAGATGACCTGAACTTCAGGATGTCACTGCTGGCGGTTCTCTACCCATCGACTGAGTGTCCTGTTGTTTTAATCTTTACTCTCTGGGGGACCCACTACTCAGCTCCCAAACAAATCACATGGAGTCTTACTTTTACTTGTGAATGCCTGGCCTTAGCTTGGCTTGTTTCTTGCTAGCTTTTCTTAAATTATCCTGTCTATCTTTTGCATCTGGGCTTTTACCTGTCTCTATTCTGTATACTTTACTTTGTATTTATTCTGTAATTCTTTATTCTGTAAAAGAGTAAAGGATTCCCACTCCCCACACTTCAGTGAACATCTCTTACTTTTTCCTCCATGACTTGCTGGGTAGCTGGCCCCTAATGTCCTTCTCTCCTCCTTTTCTCATTCCTTCATCTCCTCTCAGATTTCTCTTCCCATTTATTCCTTCTGCCTTCCAGCCCCACCTATCCTTTCTTTGTCCAGCTATTGGCTGTTCAACTCTTTATTAGACCCATCAGGTGTTTTAGGCAGGCAAAGTAACACAGCTTTACAGTTAAACAAATGTAACATAAAAGAATGCAACATGTCTTTGCATCGTTAAACAAATCTTCCACAGCATAAACAAATGTAACACATCTTCAATTATTATTTCACAGTCCATGGTTTGAAGGGTCTAGATAGATTCTGTGTACACAGTGGGCTTGTGTTGTGACTTAAGGAACACAGAACCAGGGGCATTTTGAGAAAGCAAGAATAAAAATAGTCTCCCCCACCCATCTCACACACAGAAAATGATCATGTAGGTGGTAGTTAGACTGTAGACTACTTAACCTCTTCAATTGTCTGTATAAAGAACTACCAGGGATTTATCTACATAATTTTAGTCAGTGAGAATGTACGAGGACCCTCATGGTGCAGGTTGGTCTCCCTCTTCCAATAGTGATGACGGAGATTGTTACAGGCACTTTCAGCCTGTGCCCCTACCAAGCTAATCTGAACGCACAAATCTGGTTCCTAATGCAGCAGCTGGACAAAACATCAATCAGGAATGCTGTGCAGATGATGATACACATGGGGCATGTCAGCAGCTCCATGGGGATATGAGGCAACATCTTCTCTTCATTGTCATCTTTATTATGGTTTAGAGGGACTGCAGTTCCTCCTCTAACTAGTAGCATCACACTAGAGGCCTGAAGACACTGGATGATACTGCTTGCTTTATTCATTAGTTTTTATAGATAGATGTCTTAGTTACTGTTCTGCTGCTGTGAAGAGACAACTTAACAAAGGCAACTTTTAAACTACAGAATTTAATTAGGGACTTGCTTACAGTTTCAGAGAGTTAGTCCATCATCATCATCATCATCTCTCAGTAAAATATGTTATATTCATTCAAACTATTAAATGCATTTCCTAATTGAAAACTAACTTTTTTCAGTTTTTTATTGATTTTTATTGCGCTCTAAATTTTCTGTTCCCCTCCCTGCCTCCCCCCTTCAACCCTTTCCCAAGGTCCCCATGCTCCCAATTTACTCAGGAGATCTTGTCTTTTCCTACTTCCCATACAGATTATATCTTTGTAAGTCTCTTTTAGGGTCCCAGTTGTTGTCTAAGTTCTCTAGGATTGTGGTTTGTAGGCTGGCTTTCTTTGCTTTATGTTTAAAAACCACCTATGAGTGAGTACATATTGTCTTTCTGGGTCTGGGTTACCTCACTCAAAATGATGTTTTCTAGTTCCATCCATTTGCCTGCAAAATTCAAGATGTCATTATTTTTTTTTCTGCTGTGTAGTACTCCATTGTGTAAATGTACCACATTTTCCTTATCCATTCTTCATTTGAGGGGAATTTAGGTTGTTTCCAGGTTCTGGCTATGACAAACAAAGCTGCTATGAACATAGTTGAGTACATGCCCTTGTGGCACGATTGAGCATCCTTTGGATATATATCCAAAGTGGTGTTACTGGGTCTTGAGGAAGGAAGTTTCCTAATTTTCTGAGAAATCGCCATACTGACATCCAAAGGGGTTGTACTAGCTTGCATTCCCACCAGCAATGCAGAAGTGTTCCCTTTTCCCCACAACCTCTCCAGCATAAGTTGACATCAGTATTTTTGATCTTGGCCATTCTCACAGATGGAATCTCAGAGTTATTTTGATTTACATTTCTCTGATGACTAAGGATGTTGAACATTTCCTTAAGTGTCTTTTAGCCATTTTAGATTCCTCTGTTGAGAGTTCTCTGCTTAGGTCTGTACTCCATTTTTTTTTAGTGGATTATGTGATCTTTTGTTGACCAATTTCTTGAGTTCTTTGTATATTTTGGAGATCAGACCTCTGTCTGATATGGGGTTAGTGGTGCTGGCATAACTGGATATCAACATGTAGAAGAATGAAAATAGACCCATATCTATCACTATGCACAAAACTCAAGTCCAAGTGGATCAAACACCTCAACATAAAGCCAGCCACACCAAACCTTATAGAAGAGAAAGTGGGAAGTACACTTAAACACATTGACACAGGAGACCACTTCCTAAATATAACCCAAGCAGCACAGACATTGAGAGACACAATTAATAAATGGGACCTCCTGAAACTGAAAACCTTCTGTAAAGCAAAGGACACGGTCAACAAGACAGAATGACAACTGACTTTTGTCAGTCTCTCCTTTTATACTTGATTCATGATATTTAACTCCAGGGTACAGCTGAATCATGGGAAATTACTGTCCACACATGTTAAGGATTCCCCCCAGCTGGAGCACCCTCTGTTTAATCATTAGAGCTACAAAGACACTTTAGAGTTAAAGGGTACCATGCTCATACGATGGTCGTACATAAACTGATTTCTACTGGGAAAGCTGAGCACTATAGACAGCATCAGCTGACTATCCTGCACATCGTCCATCTAGTGAGTGTGAGTGTTTATGTACCAGGGGCCAGCAGCTACAGAATGAACAACTAAAGCACCCTCGAGGGAGAGCTTATTAGTATACTGAGTGTGCAGGACACTCTTTTTTAAGGCAGAAAATCTGAGCATTTCCTGGACACCCAAGCCTTCCACTGCGCGGAGAGGGAAAGGAGGGTAGATTGTGTTGAGTGAATATGTGAGGTGTATGCTCAAACATCAGTGCTATTTATATACCAGACATGGTTTACTCCGTCAAGTAACTCTCAAGTCATTTCATAGTCCCGAAGTTCAATATTAGGAAGTCTGTCAAATATAGCCTTAAAATAGAAACATCCCCCAAACAATACGAGGCGAAGTTTTCAGTGAGTCAGCTGACCCTTTCCAAAGGAACACCTATGGAGCTATGATAGGTTGGAGAATGGGAGACTGGTGGAAAGGGAGAAAAACAGGCCAGTGTAGCTTTCTGGGGGGGGGGGGAGCTATGGAAATATTTTTAACTCTTTTGAGTAAACATTAAGGGACATTTGATTGATAGCATGATAAGGATATGTTTAGTTTTGTGACACACTGCCAAACTGTCTTCAAGCGTGGCCTTGCTGTGTTTCGTGTTCTGGACCATAGCCATTTTGATAGGCTAATAATGGTATCTTGTTTTAATGTGAATTTCCTGCATGAATTATGATGTGATTCAATATGTTTATTTATTATGCCTTTTATGGGTGAAACGTTTGTTAATGTCTTTGGATCTTTTCTTTTGATGATCTTTATTCCTTCTTACTGAGAGGATGTATTTTTTGTGTGTGTGAGTACACATGCATGTGTGTGTGTGTGTGCGTGCGGTGTGTAGGTGTGTAGGTGTGTACATAGACACATGCCTGCCATGTTGCCAGCTGTCATGTGGAAGTCTGAGCATAACTTTTAGGATCTAGAACTCAGGTCCACTTTCACACACAAAGCCATCTTGCTGGCTTTTTATTCCTTCTTAGCTTTTTTTGTTTTGTTTTGAGAGCTCTTATTATACTCTGAAGAACAATTCTTCATATCTAAACTTTTGCAGCACCCATCAGTCTGTTGTTTCTCTTCTCAACTATGTCTTAGGCAAAACAAAACCTGTCTTTGTAGGGGAATTCTTCTCAACTCTGTATTTCATGGATTTTTGTATTTTAAAAAGTCACAATTAAAAGGCTATATCCAAAATACTGTCATATAAATATGTTTTTCTAGGATTTTTTTTAGTTTTAAACTTTACATTATGCCTGTGATGTATTTTTGAGGTGGTTGTAAAGTTTGCATCCAGAATTATTATTTTTTTTTATTTTTGCATGTAGACATTCATTTATGAAAGAATCATTAGTTGAAGTCATCCTGTTCACTCTGTTGTCTTTTCTCCTTTGTCAAAGATCAGTGGATGCTATTCATGGGCTGGGAAGCTGGAAGTCCCCTAATAATCCATTTTACAAATTCATAGACTTGGACTTCATGTTAGTTCTTTTCTTTATTACTGTGACAGAAGAGACTTAGAAAGGTTAGCTTTGGTTCATGATTTGAGAGGTTCAATTCTTCATTTCTGGGAAGACTCAGTGGTGGGAATGGTTCTGCCTGTGGGGGTGGGGATGGGGGATGGCAGCTGTTAACATAGCCCAGACCAGGAAGTAAAGACCATGGCCTGAAGCAGGGTGATAGAACCTTCAAAGGCGTCTGCTTCCTCTGTCCAATCCCCAACTCCTCAAGGCTTATATTCCTCAAAAACAGCACTGGGGGCAGGCGAGGTGTCCCAGTGGTTAGAGGTGACTTCAAAGGGAAGTGGAAGATAGCCTACTCTCTCCCATACCATAGCACATAGTGCCTCCACATTCAAGTTGGAAGGAGAGAAGTTGTTGTTTGACCACACACACACTGTGACTCAGAAACATACAATCACAATGAGAACATAACACTGAGGACCAAGCATTTAGAATAGGAGCCTGGGAAGGGTACCACAAACTGTCATTGACATGACAGGGATGCTAATACTCACCAACTCACAGCACCTGTGGCTAGCTGCATAGAACCTGTACAAGATAGCCCACCAGCATCCTAGGATGGATGGGGAGGGTCTTAGGAGGTCCAGTCTCTTGCTGCGGATCTGTATTGATAGTTACTGACTGTTGGAAGAGGAGAATCATTTTCTTTATTGGTATAGCCACTAATATGCCATGATCCAGTAAATAACCTCACACCCATGCAATCCAACTTCCTAATTAAACTCAGTCATTTGTGTATATATATGTTATTTGTGAATATATATGCTATATATATGATGTGAAAATAGGAGGCAACAAAGAATCCAGAGGAGTGTGAGGGGGATAAGGAGTGGGAGTGGACGTGATAAAATTATGTGCACTTTTTAATGAAAATATGAAATTATCACAGAATAACCACAAATGTTTTGAAAAGAATAATGCCATGAGGAAAACATATATATTAAGAAAAATTGGGACACAAAATAGTACCCAGACATAAGTTTTTAGTTTGCTAGAAAGAAATAGGAGCTATAATCTTAACTACGCTGGAAACTGAGACAGAAAGACCCAAGCTCAACACTGACCAATTTAGTAAAACCCTATGTCTAAAAAAAGAGGGAAAAGAACCTAGGATTGGGTGTATCTCAGTGCACAGTATATGCCTAGCACGAGCAAGGTCCTGTGCACTTAGTCCCTAGTTATAAAAGAAAAGGTGTGGATGTATCAGCTGTCTATAGATGCAAGGTCACTTTCGTTAACTACATTTTTCTAAGCTTTCATAGAAAGCAAGGAGACAGGACTGTCGTTGTGGATAAATATTAATAAATTATAAATCCTTTAAGACTAGTTCCTGTGTACGCTGTTCTCTACTATCAACTCTTACTGCCAAACAACTATTAATTTATTTTGGATGCATCTGTATCATTATGCTCCTATTTCCAAACTGTTTATCATTTTACTTAAATTTTTTTTTTCTGATCAGAAACAGTTTTCCAATTACATGTCTCTGTCCCCCAAAGTGGTTCCCTCATACTTAGTTAAGACAATTACATGTCTCTGTCCCCCAAAGTGGGTCCCTCACACTTAGTTAAGACAATTACATGTCTCTGTCCCCCAAAATACGTTCCTCATACTTAGTTAAGACAATAACATGTCTCTGTCCCCCAGAGTGGACAAACTCATACTTAGTTTGACTGCTACCTCATGAGGGCAGCTACCAATGCTTATCATGTTTATAAAACATTTCCTCTTGGATCTGGCAGTTTTGTCCTGAGAATCTGACTGTAGGAACTGACTGCAGTCACGGAGGCCTTCTTCCCTCTACTATCCAAAGAGCAGCAATGACTCAAGGGTCATATGTGGAGCAGCTGTCTGGAGTATGTGACCTCTGTCAGGGGCTGGAAGGAGCAGTAATGCATATGAACTTGAGAGGGCTTTGCCTTGGTTGTGGCTGAGTACCGCCATCTTCACGTGATTCCAGCTGAAAGGCTTCCATAGTGGCAGTCATAGGGCTAGCCTGTTCCTGAAGGCTGTATCTGGTCTCTGACCACAGGCAAGGTCCCTACAGATCAGCTTAAAGGGCTATAGAACTTCCAGGTCTGCCCCCACCCCCATCCCAACAGCAGTAATAGGGCATCATGCAGTCTAGGCTGGCCCCACAGTTGTTATGAAGCTGGGGATGACCTTGAACTCCTGACCATCCTGCCTCCACCTCCCAAAAGTCAGGATTCCAGGCTTGCTCCCACCACACCCAGCTCTACCTTTTTTTGATGGATGGAGTAGCGATAGGAAACACTTCCCCGGGTGACTGGAAATGGTCACAATTTCCATTTCTGAGTGTGTTCCAACTGACTTGTTGGGAATATATTAATAATAAATATTTTTAAGTTTGCAAATCCTAAAAGGGGGAAGGGTAATGCAACTTCAGGGTGAGAGTTGAGATCTCTGAGGAGCTAGCATGTTGTGGGAGCAAACATTCATTCCTACCTAAGTGACATTTTGAAATCCCTAATCCTTCCTTTGAGGGGTGGACTGGGAGGATCGCCAGTGATGTAATAGGCTTTGGGGTTGCCTAACTTCTGGGGAAGTTGTGATATGTTAAAATATCCAAAATAGTGATGCACCAAGCCAGCTATGCACCAGGACTTACTCAAGCCTCCTGACTCGGTCACCCAGCTTCTCAAAATTTGCAACACACTTTACATTTTTTTTGTTTTGCAAATTTATTTCTGTAAACCACTGTTTGTACATACAATTTGAGGCTTTTCTTTGTTTATTTGAAATGTGTTCATAATCATTCTCTGAAAGATTTTTATGGTAATTATTTTAGAATTCATATCAGATAATTCCAACATTTATGACCTCTATCAGTTGTCTTTTCTCATCCAAGTGGAGGTTTTCCTTTGTACAGTGAGTAGTTTTTGTTTCTATAAAGACATTTAGGATATGATGTCATGAAGTCTAGGATCTCATTTAAGCTTCTGTTTTCATTAGTCCTCCTCTGTTTCCATGTTAACATGGGAAGGGACTTGACCTTGTTACTACCAAAGGGAGGCAAAAGTCAGTCTAGTTTTCCATTCAACTTCCATGCATACTTGAGGGGATGCTTTTTTTTTAACCTTTACTGACACTCTGATGGCAAGAGAAGGCATGTCACTTACTGAATGGCTTCCCATCATCTTCATTTTATTCCATCCTGGCAGGGAGAGGTGGGATGCCCGAGTCACTATGGAAGCAGGTACACATGTAACTGGTGGTCTGTAAGAAGCGTTCATACACACAAAGTATAAGTACAATGGCTCTTTATGCCTATCGTATAACTTCAACAATTATATTTTGTCAGTATCATTTCATTCCCCTCACTTATATCCTCTTTTGCTTGTTCAGATATTTTATAGAGAATCCCAGATGTTACTTTTGTCACAATGAATAATACACACTTCATAAGGAATTTAAAAATTCTTTACTCTAAATTCCATTTTAATTTTTAGCAAAAATTATCATTCCTCAACATAATTTTATATCAATCCTTATTCAAATGTTTATAAGAATGTCGAGAAGGGATTTTCTTTTGGTTGCTTTTTAATTGCAGGTTTATATAAATAAACAAATCACAACAGAAAACTGTCCCCTCTTGATAGTGATTGTTGCTGATTTTCTATTCCTCTTTGTCATCACACTTGATAGAGTTGCCCAAACCCATTCTCCAGTCTTTCGCCTTCAGTGTTCTCTTTAATCCACTGTCTTAGTCACCGTTTTGTTGGCGTGAAGAGACACCATGGCCAAGGCAACTCTTAGAAAAGAAAACATTTAACTGGGACTTGCTCATAGTTTTAGAGGGTTAGTCCATGGTCATCACGGCAGGAAGAAGACGAGTCTGGTGCTAGAGCAGTAACAGAGAGCTTTACAACCTAATTCACTGGCAGCAGGCAGATCTTTATATCTATCTATCTATCTATCTATCTATCTATCTATCTATCTATCTATCTATCTATCTACTATCTATCTATCTACTATCTACTATCTATCTATCTATCTATCTATCTATCTATCTATCTATCTATCTATCTATCTATCTATCTATCTATCTATCTATCATCTATCTATCTCTATCTATCTATCTATCTATCTATCTATCTATCTATCTATCTATCTATCTATCTATCTATCTATCTATCTATCTATCTATCATCTATCTATCTATCAATCATCTATCTATCATCTATCTATCTATCTATCTATCTATCTATCTATCTATCTATCTATCTATCATCTATCTATCTATCTATCTATCTATCTATCTATCTATCATGTATCATCTATCTATCTATCTATCATTATCTATGTATCTATGTATCTATGTATCTATGTATCTATCTATCTATCTATCTATCTATCTATCTATCTATCTATCTATCATCCATCCATCTAAGTCCATCTCTTCTTTCTTGATCTCTAGTTTGTGGACGCTCTAGAAAACATTTGTCTTCTCTTTCACATGCATGTCTTTCTTAGGTTCACATGCATGTCTTTCTTAGGTTCACACACATGTCTTTCTTAGGTTCACATGCATGTCTTTCTTAGGTTCACACGCATGTCTTTCTTAGGTTCACATACATGTCTTTCTTAGGTTCACACGCATGTCTTTCTTAGGTTCACATACATGTCTTTCTTAGGTTCACACGCATGTCTTTCTTAGGTTCACATACATGTCTTTCTTAGGTTCACACGCATGTCTTTCTTAGGTTCACATGCATGTCTTTCTTAGGTTCAACCCGATGTTTTCTTTGACATCTAAGCTGAACCTCACAACAGCATTTTTGTTTACTCTTTGGTGTCGAGTGGATGTCTTCAACTTAGCATCCCCAGCCTTGACTCGGAACCCAGCCGTGCTGTTCCTGGTGTCTGGGAATGCACAAAGATAACATAGCTAACTTAGTGCTGTAAACCAGGGCTGTGGAAGGAGGCATCACTTGAGGTGATATCTGAACAAAATTAGAAGCCCGCTAGTTTTTAAGGGGGGAGAGAGAAAGGGAAGAGAGGGATGGAGAAGAACGGGTGGAGGGAGAGTGAGAGGGGAGAGGGGGAAATTTAACAGTCATTATTTCTTTTCCTATCCCCATTATAATTCAT
The DNA here is from genome assembly GCF_037038515.1 of Microtus pennsylvanicus. Lineage (NCBI taxonomy): Eukaryota > Metazoa > Chordata > Mammalia > Rodentia > Cricetidae > Microtus > Microtus pennsylvanicus. The sequence continues at coordinate 69,039,268 of NC_134582.1, forward strand.
CAAAAAATTCTTTTTGCTCCACATATAAAACAAATCTGCACACAAATTCATTTTCATCACTTCTGTTTCTGTTACCTTTCCAGGTCACTGTCACTTTTCTGCTGGGCCAGCACTACAGCTTCCTAGGAGAGATGCTGTCTTAGTCCCCGATGCTGGCTTTGAAGGTTGGAGGAGAGCAATGCTTGCTAATTTATTACAGTGTAAGTGAATGATATATTTTTATCAGTCACAATGATGTTGTAGTAGGATTTGATGTACCTCTTTGTTCAATAAATGCCCTTTAATATTTTGTATCACCATAAACTTCAAATCTCTGTAACTTTAACCCATTTCTCCTGCTGCTTTCCAAGTATCTCCCTCCCACCTTTCTCCCATCTTACGTTGTTTTCTTGATGTACTCTAAACGTGCCAACTAGCTTTCTACTGCACAGCCATGTGCTCCTTCTGGTTGGGACAACTTTCCCCAGTCTTGCTTCTGGCTGGCTTCTTCTCAGTCTATTCTTGCTGCTGTCTTCGTTTTGCTGGGCAGCCAGGTCTAATGGATGTTTTCAGATGTAAGCTCAGTCATGCCTGGAGTTCTCTCTGAGCAGCCCTCCCTGGCACTGCAGAGCCAGCTTCACTCCCTTCCCTTCTCTTTACCGGGGCCTTTCCTTATAGCCCGTATTGCCACAGGGCATATGTTCACTAGGTTTCTTTATTATCTACCATATCTACCACAGACTGAGAGCCATGAGACTCTCATGTAGCTGAGCTGGACGGCACTGTTGAGCGAAGAGATCCATCAGTCCCTCAATATAACCTAGTTTTATAGGTGAGGACACTGGGGATCAGGGAGATGAGGTTGCTTTTGAAATTGGTTGCTGAACTGGTTGAAATTGGTTGAACCCAACTGCAGTCGTGTGAGGTCTCAATCAAGATTAAAATTTTCAATGCAGCACCTTGAAGGCTCCATCCCCCTTCCCCTGCCCATTATGAAGGCTGGGTTGGCTGAATATTTATTTTTATTTTTCATGTCTTTAACAATGATGCCAACTGACTGGCACTTTCCAGGAGTTCCCAGAGGGGAGAGGAGCAGAACACCTCTGCTGGTCTCTCCTTTGAAATGGAGATTTTGCACCATCAGTCACCGAGCCATTGTTGAACAACAATGTGTGCCTCGGAGGCAGAGAAAGGTTCCCACACTAACTGCTTACCAGACGCCTGGCTGCTGAACCCTGGTCTCCCCATTACTCCTGGGTTCCTTGTTTCTTTTTCCTCCCTCTTTGTTATGTCATCTATTCATGACTGGGGCAAGATGCCATGCTATTCTTTCTCAGTTCTGGATCAGTCTGTTATTAGCTATTCTCCTTGGGTGCCCTATTCATGGAAAATGAACCACCCCAGTTGCAGTAGGTGAACTACGTGGAAAAGTTCAAGGCACGTTTTTCCTGCTTGGTTTGTGTGTTTCCTGTGATTCATCAATCTTCAGAGGCAACTCTTCATCATCTCAACATCACAGCCCATGTCTGTGGTCCAGGCCGTGTGGATGTGCTCAGAGAATACAAACACCGAGTCGCAGCAAGGCGAGTGCTCCACTAAAGTGAGCCTCTGTTGTGTTGAAGGAGCCTTTGAGACTAAGTTGAGGAGATTCGTCACATGCTACTCAGGTCACCGGCAGGAGTGCTCCACAGCAGGAGTTACTCTTCCTCCTCTGTAGCAGCGGCCCTCTCCAAGAGAACAAGGAGCAGAACCGGATGGAAAAGTGGAGTTGGGTTTTGTGCTTTTAGCTATTTTTAGAAGTCTTCTGAGTGTAGTTCGGGTACCCTTTCATCTGTCAGGAAGGGGGACTCTGCCTAACAGGTGCTGATTCTGCTGCCTGGCAAGTAGTGTGTTCTCCCCTCACTCAGAAGCTGTGCAGACAGTCCAGAATTTACGTGATTAAGATTCTTCAGCTTTATGATGGTGTAAAAGTGATATGAATTTAGTAGAAACCATACTTCACATTTTCAATTTTTCTTTCTCTACTCAATATCATGCAGATATAAAAACTGGCCTGAATAGTGAGCTGTGTTATTTAGTAGGTAAAGTATATTCAATGAATCCACGCGTGTGTGCACGGCCGCGTGTGTGGGTTGAATCCGCGTTTGTGTGTGCACAGCCCGCATGTGTGGGTAGAATCCACGTGTGTGTATGCACCGACGTGTGTGTGGGTAGAAACCAGAAGAAAACCTAGGGTGCTGTTTTGAAGTTTACACGTACCCCTACTGTTGGAAACAGGGTCCCTCACTAGCTTAGAGCTTGCCAAGTAGACCAGGCTGGCTGCTTGGTCCGAGAACCAAAGCATGCATGCTCTTCTGTGCCCCCAGCTGTGGGTTACCAGCCCGTGCCACCATGCTCCCCACCCACTTTTAAAGTAGGTTCTGGGCCTTGTAAGCCGTTTACTGATTGAGCTGCCTTCCAACCCAAATGCATTTTGTTTTTGTTTTTGAGACAGGATTTCTCTGTGTTGCCCTGGCTGTTCTGGAACTCACTTTGTAGACCAGGCTGGCCTTGAATTCACAGAGATCTGTCTGCCTCTGCCTCTGAATGCTGGGATTAAAGCATGTGCCACCACTGCCTAGCTCTAAATTAATTTTTAACTTATGATATTTTCAGGTTTCAATTGGTTTATTGGCATAAACCTCATCATATCTGATATGCTCTCTATATGCAAATGAAGAACTGAGTCTGGAAGTACTGTGGAAATGCTGAATCATTAGGAAAAACAGAAAAGTGAAGGATTATATCTTAAACTTACACATTAAGTATGTCCTGAAATTTTGTAATTGATACATAATAATCGTGCATACTTGTATAATACCATGTGATAATTTGATTTGTCTTGTGTTTGGATCTCCCTCACATGTTTGTCACTTTTCATGGTGATAATGTCTAAAAAATATTTCTTCTGGCTTTTCTAGTAAAATCTACAGCATATCAGATTAGGCACCATAATTTGTAAAGTATTTTAAATTTACAGTGTTTCACAGTATTGATGAAAATGAATTGCGAGTGAAGAACCTGTACTCTGGAGGAAATCCAAACTCAAATTTCTGCATGATTTTTGACTTGGAAGAAGTTTCTTTCCCTTTTTGGTTCTGTTTTCCTTATATGAAAATGAAGTTGCTAATAGTGTCCCATGAGGTTATCATGGGGCTTCTATAATGTCTAAATACATAGATAACTGTGGGTGGTTTGGATGTATGGTAAGCATTCATAAGTTATAGCTCTAACTATCAGTCCTAACACAATGTGCAATGCTGCGGAAGCAGAGAATTCCCCAAGCCCCTGCCTCTGCTCTCCTAGGCAGGCTCCTCACACAGTATGGTGGTCCTTTGGGAGACTCTCAGGCACTCCTTTCCCAGAGGGTCTCAGGTCCTATGTCTACCTTTCCCTCCCTAGTCCTGTTTCTGAAGATGTAGGAAGGGGACGTGTAACTGTGTGAAATTTACTGTCCCCTTAATCTTTATAAATGGGCAAAATCAGCCTAAAATGTGTATGCTTAGAATGATTAAAAGAGAAGCATGGAGGAGGGCGGAGAAAAAGGAAACAGAACGTGGAGACACTAGTCTGCAAGGCAGCCCTTTGCTCAGATGCATCCATTCCAGTAACAGTGGCTCACACAAGACAAACGGTACTAGGGCCATCGTAGCATTCCCTGGTATTTATAACTGGACTGTCCATGAGCTTTGGCTTTAAGCTCTCTTTTTGGTGCTGCTGGAGTCTTCATACGGCATTCCTAGACATATAATCAAATAGGAGAATGCAGGTTTCTTTACTAAGAATAAGTTTTAGATAGCAACATTTTTTAGTATATGTAAAATTATATAGTACACATGTTTATGCTAAAAACTGTTTATGTGAAATTTAAATATAAATATCTTTACTTAGTTTTTTTTTTTTTTTGAGACAGAGTCTTTTCACATAGCTCTGGCTGTCTTAGAACTCACCATGAAGATCAGGCTGGCCTTGAACTCACAAAGATCTGCCTGCCTCTGCTTCTGAAGTTCTGGGATTAAAGGTATACACCACTTTGTCAGGCTTTAAGCAACCTTTATTTTTAATTGCTAAATGTAACAGCCTGACTCTAGAGTGAGAGAGGAAGGTGCCCGTTTTGTCTCCAACAGCTGAGCATGTGTGTTTTAAAATATACTTCTACTTATGTAAGTAGAAGTTGTCCCTTCCTGCAAGAGAGAATGAATAAATGAACAGCTAAAAGACAACTAATACTCAAGTCATGGTTAATCTTTTTCTTTCTTTTTTTAAATATTTATTTTATGTGTATGGATGTTTTGTTTGCACACCAGAAAACAAATCGGATCCCATGGGACTACAATTATAGCTTGTTGTGAGCCACCATATGCTGGAAATTTAATCCAGATCCTCTGTAAGAGGACCAATGCTCTTAACCACAGACTCATCTCTCCAGCCCTGCTAACCTTCATTTTTCAACCGGACTGGATAGAATTATCTAGGAGACTGATGGGCATGTCTGCAGTATTTTTATGAGGACATTTCCAGAAAGGATCACCTGCAGGGGAAGACACTTTGAATGCAGGCAGTGTCATCCCTTCGACTGTAACAAATGGATGAAGATAATAAAGCCAGCCAAGAGCCACTGTCCCTGTCTTTGCATCTTGGCATGCCATGAAGGAAGGCTCTGCTCTGTCTCACAGGGAGTCTGAGATGCAAAAGGACCCCCTCCTCCTTCAGGTTGTTTCTTCCGGGTACTGTGGTCAACACAGCACAACACAGTGGTACCTAACACGCAGTACAGAAGAGGTGGGCTGCACTGATACCCGTGCAGACCTCTCTGCCAGTGCTTTTGTCAGTGGATGGATGGGGAGATCACAGTCTCACAGGACGTTAACTTGTTCTCAGCTGGAGCTAGGTTAGGATCCTCTCACTCTCCCCGCCTTCTCTGTACTGGGCTGTCAGCTAACCACAAAGCAAACAATGACACTCTCCTTTTTTCCCGAAGATTTCCCCCCACATTTTATAACCTTTTATATGTAAGGAAAACACAGAAAGGATTGAGTTTTAAATACCCCTCGCGTTTTGTGGGTGTTGAAGTATTTGGGGCTAAATCTTGACCTGTGTGATGTAATTTCACCACCGTCTTCTGAGATAAAAATGTAAAATACAAATAGCAACTTTAGACTAGTTTAAAATAAACTAATGCTATGGGTCAAAATGAACCTTCTAGTCTACCTTATTTCATAGTTTCATGATGTTTTGGGATGTTAGTTTATGTTAAAATTTACTTATAATAGGAATGAATTTACTGTTAATAAGTAAAGCTACTTATTTTTAACAGGCACACACACATGAGCATGCATAGACATTTACACACAAAAGAGTAATGTAAATTTTCTGCAGAGACTTTCTGTTTGGGGATGGGGAGAGGACTCAGTGGTGTAAGGCACTTGGCACCAAGCCTGAAGGGTTGAATTTAGTCCCTAACACCTGTGTGATGGGAGGAGAGAACCAAGCACACCACACAGCATTCTGACCTCTGAATGGGTGCCACTGCATTTATTTGCCCACACGCAAACATACATACACATATGTTATATAAGTAAATGTAAAAACGATGAGTTTATTTCAGAATTTGTTAAATGTAAGGAAGATTTCAAAGGCTAAGTTCTATACACTTGCCAGATAATGGACATATCAACCAACAATAACTTTTTATCATATAAATGAATCCTTGCAGAAACACATTTTTTTAAAATTTTATTTATTTATTTATTAAAGATTTCTGTCTCTTCCCCGCCACTGCCTCCCATTTCCCTCTCCCTCCCCCAATCAAGTCCCCCTCCCTCGTCAGCCCAAAAAGCAATCAGGGTTCCCTGCCCACCCACCTCCATCCAGGTCTAGTAAGGTGAGCATCCAAACTGCCTAGGCTCCCGCAAAGCCAGTACGTGCAGTAGGATCAAAAACCCATTGCCATTGTTCTTGAGTTCTCAGTAGTCCTCATTGTCCACTATGTTCAGCGAGTCTGGTTTTATCCCAGGCTTTTTCAGACCCAGTCCAGCTTGCCTTGGTGAGTTCCCGATAGAACATCCCCTTTGTCTCAGTGTGTGGGTGCACCCCTCGCGGTCCTAAGTTCCTTGCTCGTGCTCTCTCTCCTTCTGCTCCTGATTTGGACCTTGAGATTTCTGTCCGGTGCTCTAATGTGGGTCTCTGTCTCTGTCTCAGCAGAGGCAGAAACACATTTTCAAAACAAATGTTCAACAATGAGGACACTAAGAGAGACTTGCATAGATCTAATCTACATGGGAAGTAGAAAAAGACAAGATCTCCTGAGTAAATTGGGAGAATGGGGACTTTGGGGGAGGGTTGAAGGCATGGGGGAGAGGCAGGGAAGGAAACAGAGAAAAATGTAGAGCTCAGTAAAAATCAATAAAAAAAAAGAAATACCATAAAAAACCGATAGGATGGAAGTTATTTTTTATTACCTGATATTTAGGTTATCTGAGTATCTTAGTCAGGGTTTCTATTGCTATGAAGAGACACCATGACCACAACAATTAATAAAGGAAAACAACCATTTAATTAGGTGACTTAACAGTTTCAGAGGTTTAGGACATTATCACTGTGGTGGGGCAGGGTGGTGTGCAGATAGACATGGTGCTGGAGTAGGAGCTAAGAGTCCTAAAACTTGTGCAGGCAACAGGAAGTGGACTGAGACACCGGGCATGACTTGAGCATATATGAGGCCTCAGAGCCCACCCCCACAGTGACATACTTCCTCCAATAAGACCTCACTTACTCTAACAAGATCACACCTCCTAATAGTGCCACTCTCTTTGGGAGTCATTTTCTTTTAAACCACAATTAGGTCACATAGTCAATTGATATTTTATAAGCAAGAGGAAGTCACATCTAAGAATAGGTCCATTCTCGTGGGTTCCTGGGAACTTTGAACAATTAACATCTATATCATATTGCTGTGAGTACCTGAACAACTGCTCTCACTCACCACGTTTTATCTACCATCAGGGTATGTCACTTTGCATACTAGGTAATATATTGGGGAAACACTACAAAGGCCTCTCATTATTGCCAGATAGCACCTGCTCTTCCATTCTTGACTTTTCTGCCTATTTTTCCATCTAAATCTGCCCCCTGTCACACACACATTCTGCCCTAGGTCTCATTCACTCCAACTAACCTTGGGTTTTTACTTCGTTTATCCCCGTTTCTCTCTGGGAACTTTCTGATCTTTCACTGTGCATTCTTTTTACCAACATACAATTCATACCAGTTCTCTATCATCTTACAAAACCTTTTTTCAATGCAAAGAACCCCTTTCTGCTCTTGTATTATTTCTTGGCATTCTTTGGCTGTTTAATCCCTATCCTAATGATTCTTCCCCGGGACTCCTACATCCTTGTTTCCCAAGTCCTCACCTCTCCCACCCTGGTGTCTTAGGGTTTCATTGCTGTGAGGAGATCAATGACCAAAAAGCACATTGAATAAGGAAAGGGTTTCTTTGCCTTACCCTTCCACATTGCTGTTTATCACTGAAGGAAGTCAGAGCAGGAACTCAAGAAAGGCAGGAACTTGGAGGCAGGAGCTGATGCAGAGGCCATGGAGAGGAGCTGTTTGCTGGCGTGCTTCCCATGGTTTTCTCAGCCTGCTTTCTCATAGAACCCAGGACCACCAGTCCAGGGATAGCACCACCCACAATGAGTTGGTCTCTTCCCCATTGAGCACTAATTGACAGAATACCTTACAGTTGGATCTCATGAAGGCATTTCCTTAACTGAGTCTCCTTCCTCTGATGATTCTAGCTTGTGCCAAGTTGACACGAACCAGCTAGTACACCTGGAATCTTCCTTCTGCAGTCTCAGGACCATTTGCTACAATGCATACAGTCTTCTGAATGGTGTCAGATCCCTATGGCTGGTGGATAGAGAGCTAACATTGAACTACTGATAAACTATGAACACATCTCTCTACAGACTTTGTCTGAGCTCATGGCCAAAGTATCCAGCTATCTCACAGTTTCTGCATCAGCATGGTCAAAATTAAACTTGAACGAGATATGTAATGTACATTTTAAAGGTGAACTTACAGTGACATTTTGAATTTATAGGTTTCTAAACAAAACTCCTTAGTGTCTAGCTATCTTGCTCTATGTAAAAACTGCAGGCATCAGAATTTCCACAAGACTATATCTGCATCAATGCTTTGCTGTTTTTCCTTGTCCGCCCCATCTTCCCTGACACAGAACACTCCAGCCAAACTGACCAGACCTGCCCTTCCTCTCTCGCATCTTCCAGCACTGGTCAGATACTAACTTTGTAAAGGTTTATTTCCCTCATTTTTATTTATTCATTCTGAATAAAACTGCAGCTCGCAGCCTCCACTCTAGCATTCTTTCCCCCCTTTTTAAAATGACTTTGTTCTTGTACGGATGTTATAATACATATTCAAATTTTCTATTCAATTCCCTTCATTAGACTATAAATTAAACATGGCAGAAGTTATTGTCTTTTTGTTGATTGGTTGTTGTTTTTATTGATTCATTTCTTAGAGCAGGACCCAGGATTTAGAATCAATAAGTGACTGTGGGAAAACTGTCCAACTCCATCACTCCCCAGATATGCTTGTTGGCACTTCAGTCAGTAGCACCCACTGCTCAGTGCAGAAACCCAAGGCTGGCTTTGACTCAGCATCTAACATCCACCCATCAACCATCTTTAGTTAACCTTCCTACTGTCTCCTCAGAACCAACTTCCCCTTACTTCCTACCACACGAGTGTTTCCCATTTATCTTTCAGATTCCAGCTAGACATCATATACTTTTGGTGAACTTTTTCTTCCTTTCTCCAACCTCTGACTGTGTTTCTTCCCATAGAGTAGATAAAGTTTGATAATGCACGAATTTCATATCATTCCCTGAAGAAATCCAGAGTTGATAGAGAGGGGCTTAGAAATTAAGTGCTTGAGAGACAGTAACTGGCCCCAGAGATCTCCAAGATCGGCTGTCCTGTCCACGATCCCGCGACATCTGCACTACAGCCTGGAATAGAAACCAGAGTGCTGCTATCCAGTGCAGTGAGAATTTATCTCACAGTTATCAAAGCAAACCAAAGGTTATCAGCGGGTTGGACGTTTAAAGATGAAGTACAGCTGATGGCACTCAACTCTTATGCAGGTAGCTTAACTTCAGTGGTGCTGGTCTCTCTCTGAAGGGAAAATGGAGGTGTTTGTGATTCTGTACCCTAATGGGTTCCAGGTGAGCCACTCTGGGCAGCTGAGCCCGGGCCTCTCTTCTTTGATTTACATGGCAGGATCCAGGCCATCTTTAAATTGAAAAGATACAGTAATGAGTAAATGCAGAAAGAGAAAAGGGAGGGAAAGAGAAAAAAGGAGCTGAGGGAAACTCCAGAGTGCTTTCCCAAGTCCAAAGTGAGCTATGGCTGCCCCCTCTGCCTCAGAGGGCTTGGTCATAAATTACTAGCTAGTGCTTAGCACTGGGGCGCTGGCCCGTGGTATATCACAGAGGACAAGAGCCTCCAAGTAGAAACTCTGTAGCCGGGGAGCCGTAACATCTGTGTCAGTCATGGGGCCATGGTTAAAGTGCCCTGAGAAGTTACAGGCTGTGTTGTGGGTGAACAGTGGCAAAAAGCATATTTCTCTGCAAAATGATGTCATGAAGACAGGGGACTCTTTAAATTCTTTGGTGTCATGATAGCCCAAAGAGCACTGATAGGAAATGTAGATTTCTATGTTAACACAAGCACCCTGTTGGCCCATACCTCTAGACAGTTACAATTTAGAAAGCATGAAGTCTGAGGAACCCGGAAAATGGGCTCAGTTTTAAGAGTACAGACTCTGTGTCACTTCACCGCTGTGCTATGCTGAGCAGACTCCATCCCTCTGGGCCTTCTGATATGGCAAGGCCAAAGAATTCAGCCATCGCAGAGCCAGAGTCAATCCCTGTAGATCTCGTCATTTTCCTAGTAGACATATTTGTTTGTTAAGACATTTTGTTTAAGTAATTACAGCAAAAGTAACTGCTACACAAGGGCTGGCATGTGTGCAACTTATCCTGTGCGTAAACAGATCAAAGCAAAAGAAGCCTGCATCCTTGCAATATTCCATTTGGAAGATTCTCCTGTAGATTCAGGTGAGCTCAGAATGCTGGAGGCTGATGCAGAAGAAACAGTCACAACTTTGGGGCCAGTCTGGGCTACAATGGAACTGCCTCAAAATACAAAATAAAAATAAATTACTCAGTAGCATGATAATACTTAAAAATCCAAATGATTGGGGGCTGGAGAGATGGCTCAGCGGTTTACGAGCATTGGCTGTTCTTTCAGAGGACCTGGGTTCAATTCCCAGCACCCACATGGCAGCTCACAACTGTCTGTAATTCTAGTTCTAGGGGATCTGACACCCTCACACAGAGTATATACAGGCAAAACACCCATGTAAATTAAATAAATAGATCTTTAAAAATATCTAAAAGTGATCTAAAAGTGTTCAGGAAGTGCCATATGAGAGTACCCTAAGGAGGTGGAAACTGATCTTTGAATTCTCCCTATACGCTTGTCTATGAGGCCCTGCTCAGTTCTGATAACTGATGATTTCTGTCTAGTAGACCCAAAGGACATACATGATTTCAAGCACCCTCTTATTCCATAAGTTGATCAAGAGCGTCCCACTTCATGCCAAGGTCCTGCACCTCTGGTGAGTCCCGAACAGCAGGAAGTATGCTATCTCGTCTTCCTTGGCCCTTGTTCAAGCCAGCACAGGGCTGGTAACTGCTGACCCAGGAGCACTGATGCACACAACGAAGAGCCCTCGTCTCCACACTTTACATCCCAAGCATGCCCATGGCAGGCTTCACCTTGACACTCACTCGGATGTGAACACTCAGGAACCTAGTCAAGCGTCTGGCTTTGGATCTTTGCTACCCTCTTGGTATAGTGTTTCAGGCACACTGATTACCCAGCTTCAGCACCAGACACTATCAGTCCTCCCCCAAACACTCTTTCCTCTTGGAGCAATTAATCTGCTCCAGTTTCTAAACTACCACTCACCATGGAAGTGCTACTAGGTCCCCCCATGCCACTGTTTCAATTGCAACTAGTCCTGCCGTTAATGAGATATTGAGCCAAGACCGTTATGCTGTACTCTGTATCTGTTCTTTACTATTGCGGAAGCTGGCATATACATGTATATGTGTACACACACTTATATACACACATATATGTGTGTATACATATATTACATATACATATATAAAAGCACATGTGCACATACACATGCTTTCTATATGCACAAACACCATTTTATTACTTGTTTTCTTACTAGCATTGCCTTTGACAATATCTAAAATGCTATCTACTTGTTGACAGAGGTTTCTGTCCTGTCCAGTCCCACAGCCATTCAGTCCCAAAGAAACACACAGAGGCCTATAGTAATTATAAACTGATAGGCCTATTATTTCTTGCTTCTTATTAACTCTTGTATCTTAAATTAGCCGATAATTCTTGTCTGTGTTAGCTACGAGGCTTGGTACCTTTTATCAGAAAGGCAATCTCAACTTGCTTACTCTGTGTCTGGGTGACGACTGCAGACTCAGCCTTCCCTCTTCCCAGAATTCTCCTGTTATGGTTGCCCCACCAATATTTCCTGCCTGGTCGCCGCGCCGATACTTCGTGCTTGGCTACTGGCCAATCAGCGTTTTATTAAAACAATACAATATAAGTAACAGTGTACAAGACCATCGTGCCACAGCATCTATCCAGCCCTTTACCAACTATTTGGTTGTCAAAACATTTATTAGTAGGTGATAATCATTTCATGGTAACTTTAAAATCTCAGACTGAATTGCTAGGGAGATAGTTTATTTGACAAGGTGTTTGCCTTTGAATTATGAAAAAATTTCTTGGATGGCAACCCTCATGTAAAATAAGGTGGGTGTGGCAGCTCTTGTAATTCCATATCTGGGGGTCACCAGCCAGATTAGGCTGCCTGGCAAGATCCAGTCTAGTGAGAAACCCTGCTTAAAAACAAAAAAAGGTGGATACTTTCTGAAGAACAGTACTTATGGCTGTTCTCTGGCTTCCATATGCATAAGCATCCATACATGTGTACCCACAAGTAATGTGCACGCGCGCGCACACACACACACACACACACACACACACACACACTACAACTGAAGAGATACATTTTAGCTTTAAACCCATAACTGTATGGAAGTATAAGGTGGAAAATGGTAGTCTACCCAAATAGTAACCAAAAGAAGGGATGATTATGTTTGTACCTTACAAAATTGACTTTAAGTAAAAGCATAGACATGAGTTGATCAGGGAATAATGAAAATATGCTACACACACTCAATAGAATTCTATTAAGTTGTAAAGAAAAATTAAAGTATAAAAATTTCAGAAAAATATATGGAACTTGAATATATGACATTAAGTGAAGTAACAGACTCAAAAAGACAAATATCACATATTTTTCTCCCTCATCTGTGGTTCTTAGCTCCTAATTTCTACTTCTTTTTAGTTGTATTTATGTGAGTGTGTATATAGGCCAGCGAACTAGAAGACTCTTGAAAGGAGTACACAGAGGCAGTGAGGGCGAGGGATGGGGTGAAAGAGTGCATGTGATTGAAAACAGACAGGAGTGGGAGGAGGGCGGGGCAAAACTATGGAAATGTTGCTAGAAAACCTGCTTCTTTGTAAGCTAATTAAAAAAGAGTAAAATTTTAAAATGGATAAAACAACTTTAAATGTATATTACTCAACACTGAGAACCTGAGTATGTACAGCAGATATTAACTGAAAAGGGACATAGCTGATATATTTGTATTGATTACTTATTGATCAACTCAACTCAAAAGAGGAAGGCCTTATTCTGGCTGATTGTTTCAGAAGCAGCCTATACCAGGTGCTGCGTTGCTTTCTGGCTATCGTAAGGTGGAACTAGGTGGGGAGGAGCCATAGCCGGGGCTGCTTGTCTCATATGGTCAGGGAACAGAGAGCCTATGTAAATTTGAAAATGTACAATTTACTTGTTAGCTCTATTTATTATTCATTAAAGTGGAATTTCCCCAATGTCCTTTAAGACTCACTAAGGACATAACTATAGTCTAGCAAAGAAGTGTAATGTGTTTTTGTTTGTTTGTTTGTTTTTGCCCAGAGGACCAGCGTCAACAAATTTAAGAAACCTAAACTTCGATTTAAATTTGCTTCCATTTTATTTAGCTTACCAACTCCAGTAATTATGAGGTCTATGTCTTAAATCTTAAACATTGCCCTTTTAATGAGTTTAACAAGGTCATACCATACCTTGCCACTTCATCTGCACAGAACTGTGAAGACCTCTACAGCCATACCCAAGAAAAGAGGAACATGATGTGAACCAGATGGTTTCTAACAGCTTTTTCAAGAACCAACTCAAAGTTTAATTTAGCAAAGCTCTTTAAGGGTTTTAGGGACTATTCACAGTGAGGATCTGTCAAACCATTTCTGTCCTTGAGTAAACTAAGATACCTTTGACATGCAGGGAGGGATAAAGACAAAATCAGATTGAAAAGCATTCATAAGTCTTAGGAGAGACAAAATTTTCCTTTCCCCCTTTGTTATGTAGTAGAAGCTATTGGATCAAATCTTTCCAACATAGAAAAAAATTGTAATGTGCTTGGTACTCTTTAAGTCTTGATATAAAAGAAGGTAAAAGGATACTAGTCAGTTTCAAAATAATTAGATCTGACTGCTAAGAAGTCTACAGACAAAACTTTAGTCCTCTTTGTAAGAAACTGTTCACACAACAATTTTTTTAAAATTTATTTATTTATTAAGGATTTCTGCCTCCTCCTCGCCACCGCCTCCCATTTCCCTCCCCTTCCCCCGATCAAGTCCCTCTCCTTCATCAGCTTGAAGAGCAATCAGGGTTCCCTGCCCTGTGGGAAGTCCAAGGACCGCCCACCTCCATCCAGGTTTAGTAAGGTGAGCATCCAAACTGCCTAGGCTCCCGCAAAGCCAGTACGTGCAGTAGGATAAAAAACCCATTGCCATTGTTCTTGAGTTCTCAGTAGTCCTCATTGTCCACTATGTTCAGCAAGTCCGGTTTTATCCCATGCTTTTTCAGACCCAGGCCAGCTGGCCTTGGTGAGTTCCCGATAGAACATCCCCTTTGTCTCAGTGTGTGGGTGTACCCCTCGTGGTCCTGAGTTCCTTGCTCGTGCTCCCTCTCCTTCTGCTCTGATGAAGAAAGTATGGAATATATACATATTAGAGTATTACTCAGCAGTAAAAAACAAGGACTTCTTGAATTTTGCGTACAAATGGATGGAAATAGAAAACACTATCCTGAGTGAGGTAAGCCAGACCCAAAAAGAGGAACATGGGATGTACTCACTCATATTTGGTTTCTAGCCATAAATAAAGGACATTGAGCTTATAATTCATGATCCTAGAGAAGCTAAATAAGAAGGTGAATCCAAAGACAAACATATAGGCATCCTCCTGAATATTAACCTTCATCAGGCGATGAAAGGAGACAGAGACAGAGACTCACACTGGAGCACTGGACAGAAATCTCACAAGACAATTTTTTATCCAAAGAAGTGGGACAGTTTGTGAGAAATTCCAAAGGGCTGGTGAGACCGTCTTTGAATGGTATGGTAGGGCCTGCTTTCTGAGGGAAAGAGAAGGCAGCAACCCTGACCTGCTCAACCAGGCAGCACAGCAGAGGCTCTCACCATTCTCAGACAGTTGTGCTTGTTCCAACAAAGTGGTATTCACAGGGGAAACATGCTGTGGGATAATGCTTTTGTACACTGAAAAGATTTGCTACTCATACTGGTTTAAGAAAATGCTGATTGGCCTATAGCCAGGCAGGAAATATGAGCAGGGGAAACCAGACTAGTAGTATTCTGGGAAGAGGAAAGGCAGAAACACAGTCATAAGCAAGATGCAGAGGAAGCAAGATGAGGATGCCTCACTGAGAAAGGTACAAGGCCACATGACTAAACATAAAAATTATGGGTTAATTTAAGTTGCAAGAGCTAGTTAATAATAATCCTGAGCTAATAGACCAAACCGTTTATAATTAATATAAGCCTCTGTGTGTTTATTTGGGATTGAATGGCTGCAGGACCAGGCAGGATGGAAATTTCCATCTACAAATGGTGCCCAAATGTTTGGCAAGAATATCCACACAAAGCCTGAGAAAACTTAAAAAAGGATTCTAGACAGACAAGAGCAGAATCAAGTGCAGCTTCTTGGTAACTGTTTTTTCTCTGATAGACTTTGTTTGTTGACAGTGAGCAGAGGTGTGGCTCTTTTAAGAGAGGTTTCCTGACTCAGCATTAGAGGCAAAAACCTCACAGCTCTTTTAAGAGGCTCTGCTACCAAACACTTAAATGGTTTTTATGAGTAACCAGCTCAGGCTTCTTAATGGTGGCATGGACCTAGGAATGCCACAGAGATGTGGT
This sequence comes from Microtus pennsylvanicus, assembly GCF_037038515.1. Taxonomy (NCBI): domain Eukaryota; kingdom Metazoa; phylum Chordata; class Mammalia; order Rodentia; family Cricetidae; genus Microtus; species Microtus pennsylvanicus. Next base: position 69,054,758 of record NC_134582.1, read on the forward strand.
AATAAATGTGGCTCTCTCCAGTACCTTCACCATGAAACTAGACTCTCAAAAAGCTAAAGAATAAGGTGGAGCCAGCCACCAAAATTGCAGCTTTAATCCTAGTCATATTGCTTAGCAGATTAAAGGCTTGTGTGATCAGAAAATGAGATATACAGCAAAGATAGATCAGACAAAAAGAAAAAGAAAGAAAACCCTCTAAATGGTTTACAGTGTGTTTAAAAATATAGTTAGACTTTGCAGAGAAAAGAAAAATGATAGAGAAGGTTCTTAAAAAAAAGAAATAGAGTAGTTGGGGTGCCTTTAATCCCAGCACTTGGGAGACAGAGGTAGGCAGATCACTGTGAATTCAAGGCCAGCCTAGTTTACAGAGTGAGTTCCAGGACAGCCAGAGCCATTACACAAAGAAACCCTGTCTCAAAAAACCAAAAATTAAAAAAATAAAAATTAAAGTGATAGAGTTAAAAAAAAAAGGTCACATAAGATGGAGAATACACAGAGAATCTGGATACTGTAGGTTGTATTGTCTTTGAATTGTTCAACTGCCAAGGAAGGAGCAATAGCTGCTTAAAGACATTTGATTATAAATGCTGCTGAATTAATCCAACCTATATATTTTGAAAATTCCTTGACTTCAAAATTTAAGTCAAAAGATGTTACTTTGGAAAAGAAATTTTGATTTTGTTTCCACAGGAAATGAGAGGATATGGGATTCATTCTGGATTAAGAAAAATAAAGTTTGATCAAGGAAGGTTCCCCTGAAAAATCTCTGATAGGAGTGGATGGCCCAGATAATCCAACATTTCAGAGCACCTTTGGGGCAGTTTCCTCTGAGTTCTACATCCAGAACAGCTTCAAAACTGTTGGTTGAGATGATCTAGCCTCACAGACTATGTTAGTCAGGACTTGACCATAAACTTAAACCTTTTTTGGGTACCCATAAGATTATCAGCACTCCCTATCAGTAGGAAGTAGTCTAGAAAACTACACCCACATTCCCAAGAAAATGGATTTTCTTGTTTGTCTTTGCTGAGTGTGTTGGTTACAAGTTGTTCTGGATAATTGTCAGTAAAAAAGCTAAACAAAGGAGATTTAATTCAGGAACTTGTTTTGAAAGGAAAAAGGGGGAAATGCTGTGGGATAATGCTCTTGTACACTGTAAAGATTTGTCACTTGTATTGGTTTAGTAAAATCCTGGCTGGTCAGTAGCCAGGCAGGGCAACCAGACTAGAAGAATTCTGGGAAGAGGAAAGGCAGAGACACGGTTGCAAACCAGATGCAGAGAAAGCAAGATGAGAATCCTTTACTAAGGAAAGGTACCAAGCCACATGGCTAAACATAGATAAGAATTATGTATTAATTAAGTTGTAAGAGGTAGTTGGTAATAAGCCTGAACAATAAGGCAAACAGTTTGTCATTAATATAAGCCACTGTGTGTTTATTTGTGACTCAATTAATGTGGGACCGGGTGGGACAGAAGTTTCCATCTACAGAAAGAAATGGAAGAACCTAAAAACAGTCAATCCTTTTAAAGTCTAAAGCTACAGGTACAGAATTTATTGATTACTGTCTAGGGAAGACACCCCCCACCCCACCCCCACGTTTTAAATAAGTTTTCGTCTTATACTATTGTTTATGAGGTTCCAGGCTTCCTCAAACCCGAGCTCTGTCAAAATTGTATTGCAAGTTATTTAGAATTTTCTCTTTGAAGAATTAAGCCACATGTCAAATACCCTATATATCTTATGACTTAAAACTTTCTCTTCTGGCGTTTGATTATAAAAAATAGAGTCCTTGAATAAGTAAATCAAGGCACTTACTGGTTTCTCTGAGTTTTATTCAGTTGGCATCCGGCAGGTGCTTTTATTTTTCTGGCCTTGAAACCTCTCTTGCCTGGATGTGGGAGAAACAGTCGCAAGTGTCCTTATAATCAGCAGAGCTCTCTTTTTCTGTTCTTCCGTGTATTTTTAAGCCTGTCTTCCTCCATTTACCTTCCAACATGACTGCATGTGTATCCCAAATCTTGTTCCTTCTCTTTCACCAGGAGGAGAAACACTTTCAGAAGGGGCTTGACAGGCAGCCACTGTTCATGACTTAGGGGTGGACACAGCTCGCATGTTCTCAGGTTCCACGGTCCATGAGGACATATGAGGTACAAAGGCCCAGTACCTGCGTCCTGCCACTGACCGTTCACCATAGTTCCTGGCCATACTGGAACACTGTGCCCTGCAGCGTGCCCGCTACATTCCTGGCAGTTCCAGCCTGCCTATATTTTATCAGATGGCGTGATTGTACATCCTTAGAAGGGCCAGTCTTGGCTTCTGTGGGGGTCTGTTTCTCATGGCCCTCCTTCCGGGGTTCTCTTGTGTCCCTGACTGTTCCTCACTGCCAAGGACAGACCTGCCCTGACCCAGAGGCTGAATCTCAATTTCATTACAACTTTTCCTTTAGTTCCATCTCTGCAGGACAGATCAAAAGGCTCAGTTAACAAGAATGTGTAGAAAACCAGATGTCCTCAGTTCCCTGCTCCCGTGCAGGCCGCAGGACCTCTAGTTTCTCTTTAGTTCAACACAAAGCCTTGGACAGAGAAAACTCAGACAAAAGAGCAGCCGCACAGATTAGGTTTCCCTTCATAGAGTATTTTTTTAATTTATTTTTTATTGAAAAAAAATTTCCGCCTCCTCCCAGCCTCCCATTTCCCTCCCCCTCCTCCCACTCCTCTCCCCCTCCCTCTCCAGTCTGAAGAGCATTCAGGGTTCCCTGACCTGTGGAAAGTCCAAAGTCCTCCCCCCTCCATCCTGGTCTAGGAAGGTGAACATCCAAACTGGCTAGGCTCCCACAAAGCCAGAACATGAAGTAGGATCAAAACCCAGTGCCATTGTCCTTGGCTTCTCATTAGCCCTCATTGTCCGCCATGTTCAGAGAGTCCGGTTTTATCCCATGCTTTTTCAGTCACAGACCAGCTGGCCTTGGTTAGCTCCCAATAGCTAAATAAGAAGGTGAACCCAAAGAAAAACATATAGCTACCCTCCTGGTTATAGGAAGTAGACAAGATGGCAGGGCAAAAAATTATGATCTTGGGGGTAGGATGGGAGGGGGGTAAGGGGATAGTCACAGTGCGACACAACTGACCCTGAAGTGGCTTGAAGGCAACAGGGTATAAAGTGTAGATTGCAATTCAAGGATGAGAAAGAAACTGCTTTTGAACATACAGTTTACATTATCACACTCACCAAATCTTCAGCTGCTAGGTGAATAAATAGGAACCCAGACTTTGCGGCCACTGATCTAATTATATATATATATATGCATTTATATATACATATGTACACACACACACACACACACACACACACACACACACACAGCAACCCTAAATCTCATTAGAAGATTCTTTCTGAGGAACTTAATATTTTTGATTCTTGTCCCAGAAGCACAAACTCTTGAGTTGCTCTTCTGTTGAGTGAAATATAATACAAAAGAATCAATCTTGCAACAATTCCTGTAACAGTGACTTGGGAAAAGGAAGGGATTGGAGCTTCGCACATAGTTCACAACCACAGGGCGTGGTGTGGGTGGGGGTTGGGTGTCTATACGCAGTCGGAGGGAGCTAAAGACACAGGAAGGCAATCTCTGGCTAGACGGGTGCTCTCCTGTGAGAGATAGCGTGTGGGGTCCATTGTCAATGCTTTGGTTCTCTTTCTCACTGATGACCGAGAGGCAAAATGTTGTTTCACCTTCCTACATACAATATTCTAGTTTTTTTTTGTATTTGACTTGGTTTGGAGTAAGAAGGATGGGGAACACATTTGTACTGCAGAGCTTTCAAAGGGCTGCGATGACGTTCAGAGTTTTGTTATCATCTTTCAGAGGAGTTGAATCCCTCTTCTGAGACCCAAAACCTTCCCCCAGTTTGGGTGTACATGGCAGTCACTAAAATTACACCGAATCAAATGGTAGTAAACTAGTAATATTTTTAGAAATAGCTTGGGAGATGTCAAAAACAACCAGCAATTGCTAAAAATGGTGCATCTTTCTAATTTTTTCAATCTTCTACTCTTCTTCTGGCCGTTACAAAAAACGTATTAAAAAAAGTCACGTGGGCAACATTTCTTCATTGCTTTGTCCCATTTCTCAACTGTAACCACTAACGTAGAGGGAATGTGGCAAATATTAATGCTTTCCTGGACATCACTTTGGCAACTGTCAAAATCTCTGCTTCAGAAAAATTGTTTTTACGCCTTGATTGGACAAAACTGATGCAACAGGCATGTTTGGTTTGGAAATTCCCTGACTAAAGAAAGAACGGATGGTAGGTGCGCATGGGAACTAGTGTTGACACATCTGCATCTTTCCATTCTGCGGGAAGCGTGTTGATGAGTAGTTCTGACACATACAAAAAGATGGGGGAACGAAGGGCACTTATGACACAGTAGTTTTGTCCGCATAGTTAGAGAAATGCTGTTGTCCAACCCAACAACAATCCAAATGAACGTCGCAAGGCTAGGAAAAGGGTTCGGGTCTGAATATGCTCAAAATTGCCATCAATAACTCCTGAAGTGAAAACAATAAAATTATAATGTCATGTGGGTTGTCCCCCCCCCCCCACTGGATAACTGAACAAGGAATCAGGCTATTCTCTTCCTCTATAGCTTAGAGCTAAAACGGTGGAGAAAGGCCAACAGAAACTGGGCAGTGACGTTTGCTCCTTTGTCAACGACAAAATCATTTAGCAATTTCCTGGCTTGCAAAAACATCCCAATAAATCTCCTCTGTATACTATTAGGAAAAAGTGTGTGGAACTGGGTGGACTTCAGAAGGCGGCTCACCTTGAGGAGCTCTGTTATCCTGTCCTATTGCTCAATGGAAAGTTCAGCCCAGTCATCAAGTAACATGAGCCTGGGTTCATGGCCGTAAATCACCCAGAGATGCTCACTACATCCACAGCGCTCTGCGGCGAGTTTCACAAGGTCACTTCGACTGAGCTTCCTCTGAGTTGGAGGCTACAGCTCACTGTCAGGCCCCAAGCCAGGCTGTTAATCACCGAGGAAACCTGAGGGTGAGGGATGGGGAGACCATGAAACGTAACTTTTTAGGACTGATCCTAATGTCAAAATGGAGCCTAGTTGGAAACCCTGTAAAGAGTTGCGGCCCTTTGGGGGTTTCCGCACTTCAGCGAGGTCCTTTTCTGCACCTGCAGTGTTAACCTTGTTATTCCATCCTCCAGGGACTTCCGGCCATTCATCAGATCAAATATAAACTTCTGGCTGCTGTCTTCAAGGTCTTACCGACTTCAAACATCTGAGCATATCTTTGTTTCGTTCTTGGATCTAGTCATGTTGGTCGTCTTGCTGTACCATCTAACTTTCTCCATTGTAAAGCTTTGCTACTTCTTAATGGAATTACAGAGTTTTGTTTCTTTGAATTTGTTGGGAAAATACCAAGAACTGAAAAAAGTATCTGAGGCTCTTTTGAGGAGCAGAATGGGGGAGAATCTAGCTCACTGGACAACTGGGCTGCTCTACTCAGAGCGGAGCTTCTGTAGAATTTAGAGGGAATATTGGAGACTCTGGGTCATATCTTCAGCTTATAAATATGTGTTATATCATGTAATTCCTTACTACAGTGTCTTTCATAACATAGGTGAAGCAAAAATTATTATTGCTATTTTTTGAGGTGATACAGCCTGGACTTGGAGAGATTATGTGACTTTATGCTGTAAATTTGGACTCAGTTGTTGTGATAAGCTCCCTGTGTGTGTGTGTGTGTGTATGTGTGTGTGTGTTTGTGTGTGTGTGTCTGTGATGAGATGGTTAGCAGTTTCTTGTACAAAGGCCCAGAGTATAAATAATTTAGGCTTTGCAGGCCATATGTTCTCTGTCACAACCACTGACCCCTTCATGTTGCTCAAAAGCACTCACAGACAATACTTAAACAAATGGGCACGGCTGCACCCCAATAAAACCCTGCTTACAAAAATAGGTGCTGGGTCAGATTTAGTCTGTGGGACGTAATTTGCCATAAACTCTGCCATAAAACTGTAATTGGTTTTATGTCAAGAGTGAGGATTCACACGCCATTAAATACTTTATGCATTTGAATCTTCAAAATGTAGATATTAATAGAGTGTAAAGGAGAGGAGCCAGGCAAGTAAGTCAATATGGGGGTTATTCAGTGGAGACACGCCAGGAGTCAGGAGAGCCTCAGGGGACAAGGGAGGGGAATGATGTCCAACAGTTGACTTTCTAAGTGTCATTGCAGAGTGGCTTCCCTGGGCCTGGTGGTCCCCAGCGCTTCCCCTTGCTGGCCGTGTTCCCTGGGAGTCCCGCATTTTCTCCTCTGAGCACTTTTTTCTAGGAGCTGTCGTTTCTAGTCTGCTGTGACAAATATTCCGGATCCTGTTTCCTGAGCAGAAGACGCCAGCTCTGCCCTGAGGTCAGGACGGGAAGCTCAGGCCAGGAGGAGGAGTTGGGAGACTGAACCCGTCAGGGATTGACTTCTTCCACCAACTTCTGCTTCTAGCACAAAGACTGTTCTTTGGTGACATGTTTCTGCTCACCTCGCTTATTAACCCTGCCATGAAGGCCAAGAGGAAGAAACAGAACGTTCTTGTGGATCTCCAATGTCTCATCGTCTTCAAAGGGTCTCCTCTCCACCTTTAGCCTCCATTTCTCTCACCCAAAATTGTTCTCTTTTCAAAAATTTATTCTCTTTTGTTAATTAAAATAATTAAAATTTTATGTGTGTGGGTGCTACACCTGCATGTATGTTTGTGTACCACTTACATTGTTGGTGCCTATGGAGAGCAGGCAAAAGCATCAATTAAAACCTCTGAAACTAGAGTTCCAGATGGCTGTGAGCCGCCACATAGGTGCTAGGAATGGAGCCCAGGTCCTCTGGAAGAGCAGCCAGTGCCCTTCATCACAAGCCGTCTCTCCAGTCCCATTAAATGTCCCCCCACTCTGTTCCCTTCCACACCACCTACCACTTCCTGCCTGTCTTTAAAGTCATCTCAAGGACTTTGAGGAATTGCTGCTTCTTTCTGAAGCTTTGTCTGCACAGGCTTACACTATTTTCCCATCATTCAGAATCTTATTCTATTCTAGTTTGTGGTTTCCAGGCTAACTATCCATCTTTCCAGTGATGATCTCTCCACCTGGGGTCACCGACCGGTTTTAGGTTGGCGGTGTCTTCCAGTGCAGTGCTAGGCTCACAGCTGTGCCCTCACTCCGGAGGCTCTGCCGAGCATCTCAGTGAGTCTCTACTGCATGTGTGGTCCCCATCTCTTACTGTTTCCTTTATGGCAACACTCGCTTGTTCTGCCTGGATCTTCTGGTTTGTCACTGTTATTTTCTCTGGAAGGACTTGGGATGACTTTCCTCAGGGACCAGTTGGGAGACTTGGGTGAAAACCCATGGAACATGATTATTTTCTATTGATCATCGGCTGAGCTACTGGTGCAAGGCTAAATTGTTAAGCGCAATTAGTGCTCTATGAAATGCAGGGAATACCGTGTGTGTGATTTTGTTCACAGCTGCATTTCTTCTGTTTAGCAAATACCTTGCTTATGAGTGATGTGTAACAATTCTAGACTGACTTTCAGACGGGTGGCTAGACACTAACACTACCAAGACCAGCTGGTGAATCACTTGTGCTGTGGGACAATGGTCTTTTATCCTGTCACATGCATTATTTTTAATAAAACGCTGATTGGCCAGTAGCCAGGTAGGAAGTATATGTGGGACAACCAGACAGGAAGTAGAGGTGGGGCAATGAAAATTCTGGGAAGAGGGAAGTTTGAGTCTGGAGTCGTGACCCAGCTGCAAAGAAAGCAAGATATGACAGCCTCACCTAAAAATGTACCAAGCCATGTGGCTAACACAGACAAGAATTATGGGCTAATATAAGTTATAAGAATTAATTAATAAGAAACCTGAGCTACTGGACCAATCAGTTTATAATTAATGTAGACCTCTGTGTGTTTATTTGGGACTAAATGACTGTAGGACCTGGTGGGACAGAAACATCGGTCAACACGCTTGTAGAAAAGGAACTGATTGTCAAAGTCAAGGAGATGACTTTCATTGTCCTTGCTTGTCATATGTAACCATTCTTCCCATAGTGTTCTGCCTTCACTGAGTCAGTCAAGCCTCACACAAGCAGAGGGTATACTCCCATATACCAAATTCCCAAAGTACCAAATTAGTGTTCCAACGAGTGGTGTCATTTTCTGAGGCGTCACCTATTCTAGCTCAACAGTACTTGCTCCTTGGATTGGTGAGGTATGTTTTCTTGTGTGGATTCTTGTGAACTTTTGAAATTCACATATGAGCAGGTCATATATGTAGTGAGTAACTCATAAGTGGCAATATGTGATGTTTTGATTATGAAGACAAAACCAGATTTCCCATATGATTAAATCATCAATTTTTTTAAAATTATGTTTTCTTAAAATATATTTTTCTTCTAGTTAGTATGTAATAGAATGTTGAAGGGGGCGATTGTACTTATTTGATTCCTGTGCATATTTACCACAAGATGGCAGTGTAGCAGTCCCTACTTGCTTATTAGGACTACATAAGCTACCTTTTGAGTGTGGAACTTTTTTCCTACTTCAAGTTTCCATAAAACCATGCCCATATGTCCTAATTTGTACCTAAGTATATTTTAAAAATAAAATACAAAACCATATATTTATTCTCACAAAAAGTAGTCGTCGACTTGTTCTTTTATGATAAGACAAGGGTTCTGTTTTCTGTCCAGCACTTAGCTCATCATATATGAACATTATATAGTAATAAAGAAGCAAGTTTGTATGAATGGGCTGAATTTAATTTAAAACATGTTAATATAACTTTTATGGAATTGTATAAAAATACTCCACTCCATAGGTCATGCCCTTCTTATAGACAAGACTCTGAGTGGTTCTGAGCTGGGATGGCACAGAAACAGGAAGCAAGTTCTGTGAGACTGGAAGAGTAGGCACACAGGAAACTATCAACCCTTATCTTTTGGTTGCAGACAGTTACTGAGCACCAATTGCCCCTATTTTATTGTCTAAAAGCTGATTTTTGCCTTTTAAGAGTTTATAAGCAGAAAAAATTGCAAATACGTGACAAGACCTTCCTACTAGGAGAGGAAGCAGAACCAAGGCAGGGAAACATTGATCTCGCCTTTCCATGAGAAGACGGATGAGTGTAAGAACAGGGCTATCTAGACGGGAAAAGATCATGGAAATAATGAGACTGAGTTTTTGTTTCAGCCTGTCCCATGCAGCTCTGGCCAGCCAAGTTTCCTCACATGTAGACGGACATGCTGGGCCTTGGGTCTCCACCTTAGAAACAGTAACAGTTCATGCCAATGGGTAAACTTCAAAGAAGATTTGTGTTGAAATAAATGTAGAAAGCTAATTCTATGGTGTCTCATTTTTTGTCTGCCCCTCAGAATTGCAGGGTATGTTAGCTGGCAAAGGTCTGAGCAGTCTGTAAACACTCGGTTTAGCTTGGTTTAACTCACTGTCTCAAGCTTCATTTCACCACATTCTTCATTTCTTTGTTATGTACATTGAACTTGATGTCTCAAGCTTCGTTTAACCACAACTCCTTTCTCCACCCTAGCCATGAAACACTGATTGACAGCTAATAAATGTTAATGACCTTTGGTGGATAATTGGGGTCTTTAAAGACTTTCTCAGGGCCAGTTGGGGTTAGATGGCTTGGTGGGTAAAGGGCTGGCTCACAGGCCTGATGTCCTGCCTCCGATTCTCAGAACCAGCTTAAAAGAGAGAACTGTTGCCATAGAGATATCTTCTGACTTTCACGTGCAGGGTGTGCCACAAAGATGCTCCATGTACAAACCACACACACACATGCACGCACACACGATGATAATGATGATAATCATTTTTGAAAAGGACTCTTCCAGCTCTAGGATCTAGATGGGAAACTCCAGGAGAGCCCATGCCTAATGTCTTTATCCGTAATGTTGGCCTAGAAAAAGGGATCAACATTTGAAGAACACTGAATGAACTCCGTCAGTATAGACGTTATTCCTTTTGGAAGATATGGGCTATTTCTAGTACCCTTTGAAGTTGTGTACATATAATTTTTAAGCAAAGAACTTTTTTCTTAGGTCTAAAAATTGAAGGGGAATTATGCGAACAGTACTTGTTGGACAATGTAACGTATGATTGTCTTGAGTATCTCATCTTAATAGAACTGGTACCATTTCCTCCTGTGTTTTTTTATGAGGTGAAATCTTAGGTAGCTCAAAATAGAAAAACCAGCAAGACAAAACCGGTGGGCAGAAAACACCTAAGAGTTCTGCTCTGAAAATCAAACAGAAAAAGAATCCGAAGGCCAGAGGAGAATGAAGAGTTTTGAAGTGACCAAGGGCCTCACAGTAGGGAGGGGGAAGAGATGTTTTAGAAACAGGTATTTCCAGAAGGAAGAAAACATTGTGACCAAGTAGTTGTCCTCGAGTTAGGAAGCTTAAGAAGACGATCCAAGTAAGGCAGAGAAATGACACCAGGTATCGCTGGAATGCAGGCTTCAGTGAACATTTGAGTTGGAATGAGAAACTCTCAGGTGTGTTTCTAGCATATTCTATATGTGAAGATTCAGTTAAAGGAAGAATTTTCTCATGGATGAAATGACACCATTCTACAATTAAAGACACATTAACAGAAAGGTCAAAACAGTTATAATCACTCAATGCTAGGACTACTATTGTAGAGCGTAATCTTTTTACCTGTGACTCCTTAGCTGAGGTGAGTTCTGGAAGGTGTCTGCTAGAGGGCATCATGTAATTAGAGGAGCCATGACTTGCAACCATGGCAATGTTCATAGCCACACTGTGGAGACAGTCTCAGGAAGCAGCACATTGAGCAGGCCAGATTTTCTGGGGAGAGAGAAACTGAGAAATGTAGGCTACTCTTAAATGCAGAAGCCCAGGGGGTCAGCAGACAGACCTGAGAATGCCAAAGGTAGAGGTGAAAAAGGTGTAGTAAAGATGGGAGCTTTGGGAGACACTAATGTATATTTCATCTACTTTATGACTTTGCTCACAGCACATATAAAAAGACACAATATTAGGTTGAAAACAACATGACTTGGAAGACAGCCCAGACTCCCACTTTCTGTTTTATATCAACTGTCTTGATCTAACTAACTTAGGTGCATCTTATAACAATATATCAATATTTATAATTATATAAACACATATGTACAACAGTTATATTTAGCAGCATACAAGTACATTTGTAATTATTAGAGGTAAAACTCAAAGGAGTTTCTTCCCCAAACTCCTATGTCATTTATTATCCTTGGTTATGTAAACCAGTTTCATGCAAGTGAAAATGTACTTTGCCTACATTCTTCCAGATACCCACTACCCTGTCCTTCTCATCTTGCCTCTTCCATTTCACTTATGCTTTCATGACATCTGTATGTAAATGATTTTATGCATCTATAAAAAATCTAGGACCCAATCTACAGATTCAATGCAATGCCCATCAAAATCCTAGCAAATTTCTTCACAGACCACGAAAGAATGGTATTCAACTTCATATGGAAAAGCAAAAAACCAAGAATAGCCAAAAGAATCCTGTACAATAAAAGAACTTCTGGAGGCATCACAATTGCTGACTTCAAACTCTATTACAGAGCTACAGGACTGAAAACAGCTTGGTATTGGCATAAGAACAGACAGGAGGACCAATGGAACTGAATTGAAGACCTGGATATCAATCCACACACATTTGAACACCTGATTTTTGACAAAGAAGCAAAAAGTATCAAATGGGAAAAAGAAAGCATGTTTAACAAATGGTGATGACATAACTGGATATCAACATGTAGAAGTATGAGAATAGACCTGTATCTATCACCATGCACAAAACTCAAGTCCAAATGGATCAAACACCTCAAGATAAAGCTAGCCACACTGAACCTTATAGAAGAGAAAGTGGGAAGTACACTTGAACGTATTGGCATAGGAGACCACTTCCTAAATATAGCCCCAGTAGCACAGACACTGAGAGAAACAATTAATAAATGAGACCTCCTGAAACTGAAAAGTTTCTGTAAAGCAAAGGATACAGTCAACAAGACAAAACGGCAGCCTACAGAATGGGAAAAGATCTTCACCAACCCCACATCAGACAGAGGTCTGATCTCCAAAATATACAAAGAACTCAGAAATTGGTCACCAAAAGAACAAATAATCCAATAAAAAAATGGAGTACAGACCTAAACAGAGAACTCTCAACAGAGGACTCTAAAATGGCTAAAAGACACTTAAGGAAATGTTCAATATCCTTAGTCATCAGAGAAATGCAAATCAAAAAAACTCTGAGATTCCATCTTACACCTGTAAGAATGGCCAAGATCAAAAACACTGATGTCAACTTATCCTGGAGAGATTGTGGGGTAAAGGGAACACTTCTGCATTGCTGGTGGGAATGTAAGCTGGAACAGCCCCTTTGGATGTCAGTGTGGTGATTTCTCAGAAAATTAGGAAACAACCTTCCTTAAGACCCAGTAATACCACTTTTGGATATATTTCCAAAGTATTCTCAATCGTGCCACAAGGGCATGTGCTCAACTATGTTCATAGCAGCTTTGTTTGTCATAGCCAGAACCTGTTAACAATATAAATGCTCTTCAATTGAAGAATGGATGAGGAAAATGTAGTACATTTACACAATGGAGTACTACACAGCAGAAAAAGATAACGACAGCTTGAATTTTGCAGGAAAATGGATGGAGCTAGAAAATATTATTTTGGGTGAGGTAACCCAGACACAGAAAGACAAGTATCATATGTACTCACTCATATGTGGTTTTAAAACATAAAACAAAGAAAACCAGCCTACAAATCACAATCCCAGAGAACTTAGACAACAATGAGGATCCTAAGAGAGACTTACATGGATCTAATCTACATGGGAAGTACAAAAAAAAAAAAACAAGATCTAGAGCATGGGCCTTCTTTTCCTCTTGATGGATTTTTCCTGTGATTAATATGAAATTACTTTCTTTGTCTCTTTTGACTGATTTTAGCTTGAAGTCTATTTTGATAGATATTAGGATAGCTACACCTGCTTTTTTCTTAGGTCCATTTGATTGCTATATATTTTTCAACCCTTTACTCTGAGATGATGTCTGTCTTTGAGGATGAAATGTGTTTCTTTGTATACAGAAGAAGGATGGATTTTGTTTTTATATCCAGTCTGTGCCTTTTTATAGGTGAGTTGAGTTCATTTACATTAAGGGTTATTAATAACCAGTAATTGCTATCTCCTGTTAATTTAGTTTTCATTGTTGGTGATGTTAATTTTTGTTTTCCACTTCTTTGGAATTTGCTGCTATGAGACCATCAATTGTCTGTGTTTTTGGTGGTATAGCCAACTTCCTTGGGTTGGAGTTTTCCTTCTAGTATTTTATATAGGGCTGGGTTTTTGACTGGGTATTGCTGAAATCTAGTTTTGTCATGAAATATCTTGTTTTATCCTTTGATAGTGATTGATAGTTTTGCTGGGTATAGTAGTCTGGGCTGGCATTTGTGGGCTCTTAATGTCTGTATAATGCTTGACCACGACCTTCTGACTTTTATTGTCTCCAATGAGAAGTCAGGCGTAATTCTGATAGGTCTATCTTTATGTGTTACTTGGCCGTTTTCCTTTGCAGCTATTAATATTCTTTCTTTACTCTGTATGTTTAGTGTTTTGATTATTATGTGGTGAGAGGACTGTTTTTTTTGGATACAGTCTATTTGGTGTTCTCTAGGGTCTTGTATCTTCGTAGGCATATCTTTCTTTAGGTAGGGAAAGTTTTCTTCTATGATTTTGTTAAGTATATTTTCTGTGCTTTTGAGTTGAAATTATTCTCCTTCTTCTATACCTATTATTCTTAGATTTGGCCTTTGCATGGTTTCCCATATTTCCTGGATATTTTGGGATAAGCTTTTCTTAGATTTAATGTTTTCTTTTACTGATGAGTCTATTTCCTCTATTGTATCTTCAGTGCTTGAGATTCTTTCTTCTATCTCTTATATTTTGGTTGTGAGCCTAGCCTTTAACGGCTGAGCCATCTCTCCAGCCCTCTTCTATCTCTTGTATTCTGCTGTTTATGCTTGCATTTGTGGTTCCTGATTGTTTTCTCATGATTTATGTTTCTACAATTCCCTCAACTTGTGTTTTCTTTATTGTCTCTATTTCAGTTTTCAAGTCCTAAATAGTCTCTTTCATATGTTTGATTTCTTTTTCATGGTTTTCTTTAAGTGATTTGCTGATGTCTTCCAAATTTTAAGGGAATTTCTCATTTCCTCTTTAAGAGATTCAAACATTTTTTGAAGTTATTTTTTAGGTCATTTTATTTTGCTTCATCCATATTTGATTGTTCAGGTCTTGCTGTTGTAGGGTCTTTAGGTTTTAATGGTATTGTGTTGCTCTTTGTGGTGTTGCATGTGTTCTTACCTTTTCTACTCATCTTTTTCTCTAATAGGTGTGGTTGGGGCTGTCTGAGATTCTGTTAAATAATCTTCTAGGTACCAGTGAATTCAAAGCTCAGATGGTTGTTCCTCATGGTACAGGCAGTGCCACAGTTCTAGTTACCCCATTGGTTACTCCGTGTTTCTGGAGATAGCTCAGCACTCCTGTGCTTTGCTCTACTCCCTTGGAGTTTGCTGTCCTAGGCCTACTTTGGCCGAGGTTGCAGGCTTTGCCCTGTTTCTGTAAATCCTGGTCTGGATCCCCTCCTGCAGAAGTCCCTGGCTTGGAATTGGGAGATTGTACAAGTTTGCACTCTCACCAGCAGTAGAGGAATGTTCTCTTTGCTCCACATCCTTGCCATCATGATGAACTGTTGTGAAATAGTCTTTTTTTGTACACTGTAAAGATATGTTGCTCTTGGTTTAATAAAGAGCTAAATCATCAGCACCTAGGCCAAAAAAGGTTAGGCAGTGTTATAATGAGAGCTGCCTGGCAGCTCAGCCCCAAAATAACCACAGAAACCATATTATTTAAAAATCACTGCTTATCCCATTAGCTCTAGCTTCTTATTTGCTAACTCTTACATCTTAATTTAACCCATCTCTATCAATCTTGCATCACTATGAGGTAGTGGCCTACCAGCAAAGTTTCAGTGTGCCTGTCTCAGTGAGCAGCTCCATGGCTTCTAACTCTGCCTTATTCCTAGCATTCACATTAGTTTTCCCTGCCTACTTAAGTTCTTCCCTATCAACAGGCCAAGGCAGTTTCTTTATTAATTAACCAATTGTATATACAGCATACAGAGGGGAATCCCACATCAAGGCAGGACTTGTGGACAGGGAGAAAGCCCTAGGATGGAGAAGGGTGATATTGCCAAGAAACTTGGAGAGAAGCAAGATGGACATGCCACATAGTAGAACATAAATAAAAAAGTGGGTTAATTTAAGATGTAAAAACTAGTTAGTAACAAGTCTAACCTTATTGACTGAGCATTTATAGTTAATAATAAGTCTCTGTGTGGTTATTGGGAACTGGCTGATGGGACAGAAAATTCTACCTACTACAAACACTGTTTCTTAATGAGGGAAAACAGAAATTGGACTGCAGTTGCTACTCTGCAATCAGATATAACCTGTGACCCTTGATATTTCTACTGAAAACCGTTAAACTAGGGCACTGACTAACTGCAATGATTGTAAATATCTCAGTGCTTAATATTGATTGCTAACTTGATTGAATATGGAATAAAAGAAGGACCATGCCTCTGGCCATGTCTCTGAGGACATTTCTAGGAAGGATTAACTAAGAGAGGAAAACCTTCTCCCAGAGTGGGCTGCTGCCTTACATGGTCCACATGGAAGAGGTCTGTGCCTAGGAAATGCTGTGCTGCTGTGCCTGCCTGAGCTTCTTGCTGGAGAGTGCATCTGCTCTGCTGCTGCTGCTGCTGCCATGGATGCTGCTGCTGTCACTGACATCAGAACCCAGCTTCTTCAGCCTTACAACATGGACAGAAAGGCTAGCTGCTCTTCAAGAGTCCTCTAGCACCAGACTGGAAAAGTCATCTAGCTTCATGGATGGAGAGTCTCAGCCTCTCGACATGCTGACATTCATTGTCATACTTCCTAGCCCCTACTTGTATAGGCAATCTAATGAGTTCCTTTTAGTAATATGTATTTAATTCTTTGGGTTTTGCTCCCCCAGAGAACCCTGACAACACACTGTCCCATAAGCACATGATTTTGAGTTTCACTATGTGCATACTCTTTGAAGGCTTAGTGTATGTGCGAAGATCATCCGGAATGCATTTGTGATGCTTTCTGACTGTGGATTGGGTATGTTTATGTATTGGAAACAAGGTCTTACGGTGTAGCCATGGTTGGCCTGGAACTCCTGATGTACACCAGGCTGGGCATAAACTCACAAAGAATTGCCTGCCTCTGCTTCCCAAGTGCTGGGCTTAACAGTGTGCACTGCCCCTCCCAGCCAACCACTTATAATTTTAATAGCACTCTACTGAAAATTTGCATCTGCTACAGTATAATCAAGTCTTAAATATTTGTTATTACAGGGTTTATGTTTGTTTAAGTTATAAATTAGGAAAACACTGATTTAACTCGACTTCCAAGCACCCATATTACATTTAGAATGTGGTGATTCTCATCACAGAAAGACAAAATAGTAAACTTTCAAAGAATAGACTACTAACAAGTATGTAGTTTGTTTACATAGCTAAAAGCCTTATGTTGAATATTATAACATGTATTTAATTTTACAGTCATATAGGTGTTTTGATTGCATATATGTCTGCACCATGTACATGCAGGGCCCACCAAGGCCAAAAGAGGGTGGCAGACTGCCTGGAACTGGAGTTATAGACATTTGTAAACTGTTATGTGTGTGTTAGGAACCAAACCCAGGTCCTCTGAAAGAGCAGCCAGTGCTTTTAATCGCTGAGTCATCTCACCAATCCCTCAATTAAAATACAAGTATATGTTCTTTCTTTTTCTTCTTCTTTTTTATTCTTTGTGTCTTTCACATCATGTATCTCAATTCCACTCATTTTACCTCTCTTCATATCCTTCCTGTGATGTGGGATTTCCCCCTGTATGCTGTGAATACCATTGGTTAATACAGGCCTGCTTTGGACCTGCACAGGGGAAACTAAGTTGAATGCTGGGAGAAAGAAAGGAGAATTAAAAGAGAGAAGCCAGTAGCCCCACTGGACACAGATGCTAGAACTTTACCCAGTAAGCTACAGCCATGTGGAGATACACAGGTTACTAGAAATGGGTTAAATTAAGATGTAAGAGTTAGCCAATAAGAAGCTTGAGCAAATGGGCCAAGCAGTAATTTAAATAATATGATTTCTGTGTGATTATTTAGGGGCTGAGCAGTCAGAAGCCAACAAACAGTTCCCTACAGCATCTCTGTGCCCTTGCAATCCCCAAAATAATAAAATTTAAGAAAAAAAGGGGAAAAATTAATCTTTCCATGGAAGCTATAGTGACAGTGAGACACACAGTAAACCCTGTTGTCCACGTATCTTTGCCTGCAAGTGTTCATTGCAATCTAGTTAGAGACCTCTGCTTTCTTTGTTTCTTTCTTTGTTTCTTTGTGTCTTCCTTCCTTCCTTCCTTCCTTCCTTCCTTCCTTCCTTCCTTCCTTCCTTCCTTCCTTCCTTCCTTTCTTTCTTTCTTAAAGATTTCTGTCTCTTCCCCCCCACTGCCTCCTATTTCCCTCTCCCTCCCCCAATCAAGTCCCCCTCATCAGCCCGAAGAGCAATCAGGGTTCCCTGCCCTGTGGGAAGTCCAAGGAACCCCCACCTCCATCCAGGTCTAGTAAGTTGAGCATCCAAACTGCCTAGGCTCCCACAAAGCCAGTATGTGCAGTAGGATCAGAAACCCATTGCCATTGTTCTTGAGTTCTCAGTAGTCCTCATTGTCCGCTATATTCAGAGAGTCCGGTTTTATCCCATGCTTTTTCAGACCCAGGCCAGCTGGGCTTGGTGAGTTCCCAATAGAACATCCCCATTGTCTCAGTGTGTGGGTGCACCCCTCGCGGTCCTGAGTTCCTTGCTCGTGCTCTCTCTCCTTCTGCTCCTGATTTGTACCGTGAGATTTATGTCTGGTGCTCCAATATGGGTCTCTGTCTCCTTTCATCACCTGATGAAGGTTAATATTCAGGAGGATGCCTATATGTTTGTCTTTGGATTCACCTTCTTATTTAGCTTCTCTAGGATAGCAAATTATAAGCTCAATGTCCTTTATTTATGGCTAAAAACCAAATATGAGTGAATACATCCCATGTTCCTCTTTTTGGGTCTGGCTTACCTCACTCAGGATAGTGTTTTCTATTTCCATCCATTTGTATGCAAAATTCAAGAAGTCCTTGTTTTTTACTGCTGAGTACTACTCTAAAAAGTATATATTCCATTCTTTCTTCATCCATTCTTCCATTAAAGGGCATCTAGGTTGTTTCCAGGTTCTGGCTATTACAAACAATGCTGCTATGAACATAGTTGAGCATATACTTTTGTTGTATGATAGGGCCTCTCTTGGGTATATTCCCAAGAGTGGTATTGCTGGGTCCAGGGGTAAGTTGATCCCGAATTTCCTAAGAAACCGCCACACTGCTTTCCAAAGTGGTTGCACAAGTTTGCATTCCCACCAGCAATGGATGAGTGTACCCCTTTCTCCACAACCTCTCCAGCGAAGGCTATCATTGGTGTTTTTTATTTTAGCCATTCTGACAGGTGTAAGATGGTATCTTAAAGTTGTCTTGATTTGCATTTCCCTGATCACTAAAGAAGTTGAGCATGACCTTAAGTGTCTTTTGGCCATTTGAAGTTCTTCTGTTGAGAATTCTCTGTTCAGCTCAGTGCCCCATTTTATAATTGGGTTGATTAGCCTTTTACGGTCTAGTTTCTTGAGTTCTTTATATATTTTGGAGATCAGACCTTTGTCAGTTGGGGGGTTGGTGAAGATCTTCTCCCAGTCAGTGGGTTGCCTTTGTGTCTTAGCGACAGTGTCCTTTGCTTTACAGAAGCTTCTCAGTCTCAGGAGGTCCCAGTTATTCAATGAGGTCCTTAATGTCTATGCTGCTGGGGTTATACGTAGGAAGTGGTCTCCTGTGCCCATGTGTTGTAGAGTACTTCCCACTTTCTCTTCTATCAGGTTCAGTGTGTTCGGACTGATATTGAGGTCTTTAATCCATTTGGACTTGAGTTTTGTGCATGGCGATAGATATGGATCTATTTTCATTCTTCTACAGGTTGACATCCAGTTTTGCCAGCACCATTTGTTGAAGATGCTCTCTTTTTTCCATTGTATACTTTTAGCTCCTTTATCGAAAATCAGGTGTTCATAGGTTTGTGGGTTAATGTCAGGGTCTTCTATTCAATTCCATTGGTCAACTTCTCTGTTTTTATGCCAATACCAAGCTGTTTTCAATACTGTAGCTCTGTAGTAGAGTTTGAAGTCAGGGATGGTAATGCCTCCAGACAATCCTTTATTATATAGGATTGTTTTGGCTATCCTGGGTTTTTTGTTTTTCCATATAAAGTTGATTATTGTCTTCTCCAGATCTGTGAAGAATTTTGATGGGATTTTGATGGGGATTGCATTGAATCTATAGATTGCTTTTGGTAAAATTGCCATTTTTACTATGTTGATCCTCCCAATCCAGGAGCAAGGGGGATCCTTCCATTTTCTGGTGTCCTCTTCAATTTCTTTCTTCAAAGACTTAAAGTTCTTGTCAAATAGATCTTTCACATCCTTGGTCAAAGTTACCCCAAGATATTTTATTTTATTTGTGGCTATCGTGAAAGGTGATGCTTCTCTGATTTCCCTCTCTGTTTCCTTATCCTTAGTGTATAGGAAGGCCATTGATTTTTTGGAGTTGATCTTGTATCCTGCCACAATACTAAAGGTGTTTATCAGCTGTAGGAGTTCTTTGGTAGAGTTTTTGGGGTCGCTTATGTATACTATCATATCATCTGCAAATAACGAGAGCTTAACTTCTTCTTTTCCGATATGAATCCCCTTGATCCCCTTATGTTGTCTTATTGCTATTGCTAGAACTTCAAGCACTATATTGAAGAGGTATGGAGAGAGTGGACAGCCTTGTCGTGTTCCTGACTTTAGTGGGATGGCTTTGAGTTTTTCTCCGTTTAACTTAATTTTAGCTGTCGGCTTGCTGCATATAGCTTTTATTATGTTTAGGTATGACCCTTGTATCCCTAATCTCTCCAAGACTTTTATCATAAAGGGGTGTTGAATTTTGTCAAATGCTTTTTCAGCATCTAATGAAATGATCATATGGTTTTTTTCTCTCAGTTTATTTATATGATGGATTACATTAATAGATTTTTGTATGTTGAAACAGCCCTGCATCTCTGGGATGAAGCCTACTTGATCATGATGGATAATTTTTCTAATGTGTTCTTGGATTCGGTTTGCCAGTATTTTATTGAGAATTTTTGCGTCGATATTCATGAGTGAGATAAGCCTGTAATTCTCTTTCTTGGTTGGGTCTTTGTGTGGTTTTGGTATCAGGGTAACTGTAGCTTCATAAAAGGAATTTGGCAATGCCTTTTCTGTTTCTTTATTGTGAAATACATTAAGGAGTATAGGTATTAGCTCTTCTTGGAAGTTCTGGTAGAATTCTGCATTGAAACCATCTGGTCCTGGGCTCTTTTTGGAAGGGAGATTTTTGATAACAGTTTCTAGTTCTTCACGACTAACAGGTCTATTTAGATCGTTCACCTGGTTTTGGTTAAGCTTTGGTATATGGTACTTATCTAAAAAAATGTCCATTTCGTTTGCATTTTCTAGTTTTGTGGCATACAGGCTTTTGTAGTAAGATCTAATGAGTCTCTGAATTTCCTCTGTGTCTGTGGTTATGTCCCCCTTTTCATTTCTGATCTTATTTATTTGCGTGTTCTCTCTCTGTCGTTTAATTAGTTTGGATAGGGGATTGTCGATCTTGTTGATTTTCTCCAAGAACCAACTTTTTGTTTCATTGATTCTTTGGACTGTTTTCTGTGTTTCTATTTTGTTGATTTCTGCCCTCAGTTTGATTATTTCCAGTCTTCTACTCCTCCTGGGCGCGTCTGCATCTTTTTTTCTAAAGCTTTCAGGTGTGCTGTTAAGTCTTAGATGTATGCTTTCTCCGTTTTCTTTAAGTGGGCACTTAGTGCTATGAACTTTCCTCTTAGCACTGATTTCATAGTGTCCCATAGGTTTGAGTATGTTGTCCCTTTATTTTCATTAAATTCAACGAAGATTTTAATTTCTTTCTTGATTTCTTCCTTGACCCAGGTGTGGTTCAGTAGTTGACTGTTCAGTTTCCATGAGTTTGTCGGTTTTCTGGGGGTAGCGTGGTTGTTGCCTTCTAACTTTAATCCGTGGTGATCTGATAAGACACAGGTGGACACTGATATTTTTTTGTATCTGTGGAGGTTTCCTTTGTTTCTGAGTATGTGGTCAATTTTTGAGAAGGTTCCATGAGCTGCAGAGAAGAAGGTATATTCTTTCCTATTTGGGTGGAATGTTCTATATATGTCTGTTAAGTCCATTTGCTTCATTACCTCCAGTAGTTCTCTTAATTCTCTATTAGGTTTCTGTCTGATTGACCTGTCCATTGCTGAGAGAGGTGTATTGAAGTCTCCTACTACTAGTGTGTGTGGTTTGATGTCTGCCTTGAGTTTTAGTAATATTTCTTTTACATACGTGGGTGCTTTTATATTAGGGGCGTAGATATTCAGAATTGAGACGTCATCCTGACAAATTGTTCCTGTTATGAGTATAAAGTGTCCATCTCGATCTCTTCTGATTGATTTTAGTTTGAAGTCAGTTTTGTTAGAAATTAATATGGCCACACCTGCTTTTTTCTTAGGACCATTTGCTTGAAAGATCTTTTCCTAACCCTTTACTCTGAGTAGATTCCTGTCTTTGTGGTTGAGATGTGTTTCTTGCAAACAGCAGAATGTTGGATGCTGTTTTTTGATCCAATCTCTTAGCCTGTGCCTTTTTATAGGTGAATTGAGACCATTAATATTAAGTGATATTAATGACCAGTGGTTGTTTACTCCGGATATTCTTATTGTTTTTGGAAGTAGAATTTCTGTGTCTCCCTTCTTTGAGTTGTGCTGGTGAAGGGTCGCTAGATGCCTGAGTTATTGTAGGCAGTGTTGGCAATGTTGGATTCTTTGGGTTGAGATTTTCCTTCTATTACTTTCTGTAGGGCTGGATTTGTGGCTACGTATTGTTTAAATTTGTTCTTAACCTGGAATGTCTTGATTTCTCCATTGATAGTGAACAGTAGCTTGGCTGGGTATAGTAGTCTGGGCTTGCATCCATGGTCTCTTAGCTTCTGCAGTACTTCTATCCAGGACCTTCTGGCTTTCATGGTTTCCATAGAGAAGTCAGGTGTAAGTCTGATCAGTTTACCTTTATAAGTTACTTGGCCTTTTTCCTTTGCAGCTCTTAATATTCTTTCTTTAACCTGTATATTTTGTGTTTTGATTATTATATGGCGAGGGGATGTTTTTCTTTGATCCAGTCTGTTTGGTGTTCTGTATGCTTCTTGAATATTCAAAGGAATATCTTTCTGTATGTTGGGAAAGTTTTCATCCATAATTTAAAAAATATTTTCTGGGCCTTTGAGCTGTGACTCTTCTCCTTCTTCTATTCCTTAGGTTTGGTCTTTTTATTGTGTCCCATAATTCCTGAATGTTTTGTGATGAGAATTTGTTGGCTTTGCAGTTTTCTTTGATCAGTGCGTTTATTTTCTTTATGGTGTCCTCAGAATCTGAGATTCTTTCTTCTATATCTTGTATTCTATTGATTATGCTTGTTTCTGTAGACTCTGTTCATTGACCTAGATTTTCCATATCCAGCTGGTCCTCAGTTTGTCTTTTCTTCCTTGCTTCCATTTCAGTTTTCAATTCTTGAACTGTTTCCATTACCTGTTTGATCGTTCTTTCTTGGTTTCCCAGTGTATTATGTACGTATTTACTCATTTCTTCAAACTTTTGGTCATACTTCTCATCCATTTCTATAAGGGCATTTTTCACATGTTGTTTAAGGGACTCTATTGCTTTCATAAAGTCAATTTTTTCCACTTCTTCTGTGTTAGGGTGTTGAAGACCTTCTGTTGTAAGATTGTTGGGTTCTGGTGTTTTCATGTTGTTTTTTGGATTATTGGGTGAATTCTTGCCTTGGCGCCTGCCCATCTCCTCCTATCGATGCTATCTAAGGGGTCTTTTAAAGCTGGTTCAGGTTTCCCTGCTGGCCAGGGGCTCCTCTTACAAAATGCCCTCGCTCTGTTTTCTGGTTCCTGCTGGGGGGGGGCAAGGTCCCTCTCACCCCTCAGAAGGGTCTTCAAGAATAGTGCCTGGTTCCTCCTTTGCCAGGGACTTCACCACCCAAAGGCCTACGTCTTTGATTTAATTGTAGTGGGGCGATCTGGTCTCGGTGTGCGGTCCCTGCAGCCTGTATCTGCTGCCACGACGGTTCCGCCACCTGCGTCCTGCGTCCTCTGCTGCCGCTCAGGTCCCAGCCGGTCCCCACTGGCTGCGGAAGGCGACCTCCGCCGCCACGACCGGGTTCCGTCCGCCTCCGCGACCCGAGACCTCTGCTTTCTAACTCACTATTGATGCTGGGCCCTCACTGGAGCTCCTCTTGGATATCCTGCTGTTGCTCTGTGTCATGGAGATCCTGCAGCTTTGGGTTTGAAAGACCTGACCCTTCATGTGCTACAGCAGATCATAGATGGGGTGGACATTCGGTTGTCCCAACTAATAACCCTGGTTCTGGGCCTGGATAGATGCAGGGTTGACTGGTCCTGTCATCTCTCCCTTTTCCTTATTACCAGGGTGAGCTCTCCAGCATTGGCCTGAAGAGATTGCCCCTAACAGCAATGAGCAAGTGGCCTGACCAGTTTTCCTGCTTTTACATCCTTATGGTCTGCCCTCCCACATCTACACCCTAAGGCCTGCTCTACTGTGTATCCCAGATGGGGTGCAGGAGCCCTTCTCCTGACTGCTGAAGCTGGTGAGGGTCAGGGTCAGATCTCTTGGTGCTGAAGATCAGGAGAGGGAGAGGGCATCTCTCTCCTGCCCACACCACCCTATGGCAGATGAGGGGCAGAGCCAGATTGCCCATGCTCACGCTATTGGTTGGCTGACCCACACCCTGTTAGTAGTATCAGTTCTACTGTGCTGCCCAGTTGAGGTGCAGGGCCCATTTCCCCAAGTGCTACAGTTGGTATGGAGGAGGGTCAGCATCCTTGCCAACCACAGGTGGTAGGGACAAGGTGGAGACAGCATCTTTCCCTTCGGTCACCACCACATGGCAGATGAGGGGTGTGAACACCCTCCAGGCCAGCTCACCCAAGTCCCTGACAACAGAATTGCTCTACTGTGCTGCCTAGGCAAGGAAAAGGGCCCCCTCTACTGAGTGTGGGAGCTGGTAAGGGGAAGGGTTAACTCACTCATCTGTCATAGACTGCAAGGGGGTAAGGTAGGGCACCAAACCCCCACCACCACCAACAGGTGAGCAATGGGGATAGCTCTTCAACACTGAAAGCTTCGGGGCTTTCTCACCAAACCTTGCCAACAGGGTTGGCTCTGCTGTGCTATCCAGATGAAGTGCAGGACCTGCTCCGCTGAGTGCTTCAGCAGATGAAGAGCAGTACCAGTTCTCTAAGTGTTGCAAGCAAGGGTGTGTGTGGGTGTGTGGTTCTGTGCATCCTATCCTCTGTGCATCCTATTATCTGTGCATCCTATCCTCTGTGCATCCTATCCTCTGTGCATCCTATCCTCTGTGCACCCCTATCCTCTGCATCCTATCCTCTGTGCATCCTATCCTATCCTCTGTGCATCCTATCCTATCCTCTGTGCATCCTATCCTCTGTGCATCCTCTCCTCTGTGCATCCTCTCCTCTGTGCATCCTCTCCTCTGTGCATCCTATCCTCTGTGCATCCTATCCTCTGTGCATCCTATTATCTGTGCATCCTATCCTCTGTGCATCCTATCCTCTGTGCATCCTATCCTCTGTGCATCCTATCCTCTGTGCACCCCTATCCTCTGCATCCTATCCTCTGTGCATCCTATCCTATCCTCTGTGCATCCTATCCTCTGTGCATCCTCTCCTCTGTGCATCCTCTCCTCTGTGCATCCTATCCTCTGTGCATCCTATCCTCTGTGCATCCTATCCTCTGTGCATCCTATCCTCTGTGCATCCTATCCTCTGTGCATCCTATCCTCTGTGCACCCCTATCCTCTGCATCCTATCCTCTGTGCACCCCTATCCTCTGTGCAGTCCTATCCTCTCTGCCTTTGGTGGTATCTGGAACCACAGACATCAACAGAGACCTGCATCAGTGTCCTGAACTCAGACATAGGCTCTGGCAGCAGCCCTGGTCCAGACATCACTAGGGCTCAGGGTGGCAGTCAAGCCACCGCTTCACCTCTTCAGATGTGCCTTTGTCCACTGGACATGAACCATTCTGTCTCTCTCTAGTTTTCTCTCTCCCACAGCACACAATGCGTTTGCTCACATTTATAGTGCCCATCTTCCTGGCTCCACAAGGTCCCGAGCGGGCGGGCCTATATTTTCTCCTTGGAGCATGGGGCAGACCACTCTGGGTCTATGTGTGCATCTCCTTGTACTTCTTTGTCCGTATCGACCTGGGGGACCATGCTGCTGGCTTCCTTCCTTCCTTCCTTCCTTCCTTCCTTCCTTCCTTCCTTCCTTCCTTTTTTTTGTTTTTTGAGAGAGGGTCTCTCAGTATATCCATGGCCGTCCTGGAACTGACTCTGTAGACCAGGTTTGTTCACAGAGATCTGCTGCTCTCTGCCTCCCATGTGTTGGGACTAAAGGCATGCACCAGCACTGCCTAGATTTATTCTTAATATTAAGGTAAAATGTTTCTTTTTACTGAACAAGAAATGAAATACTCAAAACATTTACGTGGTCTGCTCATCATGATTTACTTTACATAAAAAAAATAGCTTGGGTGAAAGAGCATATTTTGTACTGCTGTCTTTGATTACCTCGAACATCCCAATGCTTTGTTAACTTTCCAACATTGAAGCAGAAAGAAATTCAAGTAAAAATGTCTTCGTGAAGGAAGACTTGCATCAGATCCAAAATGCACTATTTGTATTTCTTATGATTGTCCACAGTTATGATGAGTCCACTATTGTTATCCACCTCAGTCAAACAACTAAAAAGCAGGAAGTATCCATATTTTCATTTGTTGAAATCCTACAATTACACTTTTGGCAGTTCAAAGAAATATTCTTCAGTTTTAGGTTCTTATAGAAGTACTTAAGGCATTTAATGTAATGTTGAGTGATAGGCAAGACTTTGTCATCCATGCATAGAACCTACTAAGTATGAATAATAGACACAGCTGTGCCTTCATTTTTCCTCCTGGGATGCCCATGTCCCCACCTCCAGCCTATGAATGTGCTGCCTTACTTGGAGAAGGGTCCTATGTAAATGTGGCTAGTTTAAGGAGAGTGACTCAGATTCTTCTTCTGGAGACTCAGCATCACCAGAAGTGTACTCATGATCAGAAAACCAAAGGATCACAGAAAGGAGCTGGCAGCAGAAATAGCGGTTGGGATGATGTAATTTAAAGATGTAAAAAAAGGATCATAAGGCAATATGTGGGTGGAGAGTCATAGAAGCTGGAAAGGCAAGTTAGATTCTTACCTGGGACTTCCAGAAGGGATGCACTTTGAACCCAATTATCACATTTGTAGTGATTTTTTTAAAGGAACGAATAAAGTTAATAGCATATAGTGGTCTCAGTTCTTCCTTTGTCAGGAGGCATCCTGAGAATTACACAGTTGAACCAGAAGGTGGAGCTGGAACTGACCGGTCAAAATTGGCCAGTCATAATTGACCACTCATAACTCAAACCCTGCTTTTGTTCCTTCCTATCTGGCTGACTCTAAGATTTTTTTCAGCTTTCTTGGTCCTGATTTTCTTCATCAAAAAAGAGAGTTGACTTATCTATATTCATTGCTGCTCTATTCATAATAGCTAGAAATTGGAAACAACAATATGAGAAATGAAGTTGCTGTCTAACTAGAGTCTTCACCCCTATTGACTAGTGTTCATGGTACTGGAAGGCACTCTACACACTACCAGAGAAAGATAATGTCAGCCCAGCTACAAACACTTTGATCTACAGCAGTGATGTGCCTGCATGATTTGCTGGTGTAATAGTGGTACAAACATTTTGGCCATAAACAATCATTATCTGATTGGATTGAAGGGTCACTCCATGAGTTGGAACCCATGCCTGTCACTGCTTAGGTGGCCAGGAACTTGAGACTGGATAGGTCACAGACTTAGGATAAAACCAAATCTATTAGTATGTTAAAGAAACATAACAATACAATTATTCTGGTTCTGCTATATTCATAGACCCATAGATGATGGCTCACCCAGTCATCATCAGAGAAGCTTCCTCCTGTAGGAAACAGGAACTAACAGGACAATGTGAAGAGAATGAGAGACTTTGGAGCACTCATTCCTAAATGGGATGTTGTAGTGGTTTGAAAGAAAATGACCTCCCAAAGGAGTGGTACTATTAGGAGGTGTGACCTTGTTGGAGTAGGTAGAGTCTTGTTGGAGGAAGTATGTCACTGTGGAAGCAGGCTTTGAGGTCTCATATATACTCAAGTCACACCCAGTGTCTCAGACCACTTCCTGTTGCCTGTGAGTCAAGACGTAAGGACTCTCAGCTCCTGTTCATGTCATCATGCTGCACCATGATGATAATGAAGAAAATCTCTGAAAATGAGAGCCACCCCAAATAAATTTTTTCTTTATTTGAGTTTCCATGGTCATGGAATCTCTTCATAGCAATAAAAACCCCAACTAAGACAGAAACCGGTACCAGGGGCTGGAGTATTGTTGTGATAAGCTTGGACATGCTTTTGTTGGGAGGAATATGGACCTTGGGACTATTAGATTAAAAAGGCAGTTGAACGCTTTAAGTGCTGCTCATTGGGCCATCCTAGTAGAAGCATGGAAGACAGTGGTGCTGGGGGTGATCTGAACTGTGGGTTCCTGGATAAAGAGGCTTAAGAGGTGAAGAATATTAGTGTGTGGCCTAGAGATCTTTCTTGTGATACTTGGTTCGTTGTTTTTTTTTTGCCTTTGTCTAAAAAAGTCTGCCTCAGGCTAAAATGAAGGGTTTTTAGGTTAATTCCATTGGCAGAGAAAATTAAACTGCCTAATATAGACTTTGTCATGTGGTTATTAGTGGTAACTCTAATGAATATTATAGTGAAAAAGAGCAATCTGAGCAGGTTAAAATACAAATTGTAAAATTTGAAGAGAAAAGGAGCATCAGAAAGTGGAATGGAGTTAAATCCTGTGTCCAAGGAGACAAACAGATTAAGAAATAAAATAAAGGGAATAGTGACCTCAGGGCAAGGTCCCACCCAGCTAAATTTCCAGTTTGTAAAAAGGAATTAAAGGAAAGTGTAGAGCTCAGTGTGCTGGTGCACATTTTAATCCTAGAACTTCAGAGGCAGAGGCTTGCGGATCTCTGAGCTGGAGGCCAGCCTGGCAAGTTTCAGGACAGCAAGCTTAGGCAGTGAGGGATAAAAGGCTGGTGAAGATGTAACTGAAAGAAGGGGTCATGTTCCAGCTCCAGGAAGCAGCAGAACTTGGCGGCTTCAGTTGTGTGGTTCTAGAGTTAACATAGAAGAAAGGGGCTATGGAATTTGCCTCTGGACTAAGGAAAGCTGCTGGGGCCAGGCATCTGTCAGGGGTGTCCCTGAATTGACACCCAGAGGATCTATTGTGTGAAGCTGTGAAAGTGAAGCCTGGATTGCCTTGGAGACCCCAAGATGTTGAAGATGCTAGGGCCATGGATACCTGACAAGGATAGTTGCTAACCGGGAGTGGAACCAACCCAAGAAAAAGAAGTGTGTTGTAATCAACAAAGCTGAAAGGAGTTGGAGATCTGAAGAGCATTTTGACATCAGACATGGCGATGCAGAGTTTGGTCTTTCCTTTCTTCCTTCCATCCTTCCTTCCTTCCTTCCTTCCTTCCTTCCTTCCTTCCTTCCTTCCTTCCTTCCTTCCTTCCTTCTTTTCTTTGCTTATTTATTTAGGTTCAATATTTCTTTGCTATGCCCCCTTATGTTTTGGAATGGTAATGTATATCTTGTGCATTATATGTTGGAAATATATGATTCACTATTTGATTTTGATTTTACAGGGGATTATAGTTAAGAGATTGCATGAATCTTGGAAGACATAGCAAATTTTAGACTTTTAAATAAGTTTGAGACTGCTATAGACTATGGGGACTTTTGAAGTTGCACTGAATACATTTTTGCTTTATGATATGGCTACAGGCTTTGAGGGCCAGGAGTGGAATGTGGTGATTTGAAAGAAAATGGCTCCCAAAGTGAATGGCACTATTAGGAGGTATGACCTTGTTGGAGTAGGTATGGTTTTGTTGGAGAATGTGTGTCACTGTGGAGGCAGGCTTTGAGGTCTCATACATGCTCAAGTCATGCCCAACATCTCAGACCACTTCCTGTTGCCTGTGAATCAGGATGTAAGGGCTCTTAACTCCTACTCCAGCACCATGTCTGCCTGCAACCCCCATGTCACAGCATGATGATAATGGACTCAATCTTTGAAAATTGATTAGCCCCATCCCTATTAAATGGGTTTTTTTCTTTTTAAGAGTTTCTGTGCCCTAGTGTCCCTTCACAGCAATAGAAACATTAGACAAATATCTTTATCATACACTGTCTTACCTTGGGTTACTGTTGCTATGATGAAACACCATGACCAAAATCAAGTCGGGGAGGAAAGGGTTTGTTTGGTTTATACTTTCACATCCATGGTCCACCTCTGAAGGAAACTCAAATGGTTGGGAACCTGGAGCAGAAACTGATGCAGAGGGCAATGGAGGATATTGCTTACTTACTTGCTTCCCATTCTCCCCAACTTTCTTAGTTTGCTTTCCTATAGAACCCAGGATCACAAGTCTAGTTGTGGCCCTACCCACAATGGTTACTACTCACAATGGTTATCCCCATCAGTTACTAATTAAGAATATGTCTTACAATCAAATCTTATGGATGCATTTTCTCAACTGATATTCCCTTTTCTTAGATGACTTTAGCTTGTGTCAGGTTGACATAAAACTGTCCAGCCTGAAACACTCCTCTCAGGGCTCAGGGAGCTGTGCAGAAGAGGAGGTGGATAGATTGTAAGACCCAGGGGTGATGGCTAGCCAGGGCTGATGCATATACGAACTGGCAGACTGTGGCAGCATGCACAGGCCTTGCGCGGGCTCAAGTCAGATGTGCTCCCAGAACTGAGAGAGAAAAGTGGACACAGATTCCCATTTTTACCCCAAAACTGCTCTCTCAGAAAGGAAAAGTTAGTTTTCTCCAGTGGTGTCTAACTGGATCTGTCAGCCACACTCCAGGGCAGCCTCATCTCTAGGAGCTGTTGTCCAACACAAAATAAACTCAACAGTATTTTTGTGGATTTTTTTTTTGTCTCATAATGCTTTGTCTGAGCATTTTTTTTTTTGGTCTTATTGGTCTTCTGTTTGTAAATTCTGGTTTAAAGATTTTGTGTCCTTATGGGTACTGAGTGTGTGTGTTTCTTGTGACTTCTCTCTTCTAAAAAAATATCTGTTTTTATTTATTGTTTGTTTATTTTCTAAAAAGAGAAAAAGGCAAGGCATGGAGTTGAATGGGCGGGAAGTGGGGAAGGTCTAGAAGGAGTTGAGGAAGGAGAAACTGAACAGATATATTTATGGGAAATGTATTTTCAGTTAAAAAACAGAAAGAAAGGAGTTGAGGTGAGAGTTGAATATGCTTAGTGTAAACGGGCGGCCTCTGTAGCAGCGCTCCCAGCATTACTCTTGCCATCTAAGACCACTGAAGACTTATTTTGCACAGAATGACCCATCTAACAACCTCTGCATCGCACGTGGAGGTCCAGAGCATCCTTATGAGTGTGAGCCACAGGGTGAGGGTGACTTTAGAGAGCATTCAAACCTTCAAACTAAGGAAAGCCTAGCTATGTCTCTGCAGGGAGGGCCCTGTGGGGAGGGTGGGTGTTCCCTACCTCAGACCCTTCCTGTCCCATCTGGTCTGTGCCTCTCTCACCCCCAGATTCTCCAAGGGGTAGAAAGACTGTGTTCACAGATGGCACATAACAGGGGCAACTGCCTGGATTCTGCAGATTGAATCTTAGGCTTGTGGCTTGGACAGAGCAGGCTGGGGCTGCTGTGTGATTCCAGTCTGTAGGTCTAGTCAGGGTTAACACAGCAAGGCCATCTTTCCAAGCCTGGCTCCAGTTCCCTGGAAAACATACATGGCTCTATTAAATGATTTTCACTAAAGAACATTGAATGGCCCCAGAAGAAAAACACATTTGAAAGGATTACACTTAAGAATTGAAGATTACTTTCCTTGTATTTATTAGCTAACAGTACCTGTTTGTTTTCTAGACTAGGAGTTTCATATCTTTCTTTTCTCTTCTTTCTTTCTTCCTTCCTTCCTTCCTCCTTCCTTCCTTCCTTCCTTCCTTCCTTCTTTTCTCGTTTTTTTTCGAGACAGGGTCTCTCTATGTAACCCTGATTGTTCTAGAACTCTGTCCGTAGATCAGGCTGGCCTTGAACTTAGAGATCCAGATCCGCCTGCCTCTGCCTCCCAAGTGCTGTGACTATAGATTGCACTACCACCATCCACCAAATATTTTAATTTTTATATGCCCTAATCTTCTTATAAGCTAAGGCTAGAGTAACAGCTCTGATAATCCTCCACAGTCTTAAAAATATCATATGATAAGGACTTTGAAAATAAAAGCATGATGAATAAAGTTATCTATACACACACACACACACACACACCAAAACCATCAGTGATTTGAAAGTAGCTAGACAGAAACCTATGGACAAATATACAAATACCTGTTGCTGTGTGCTGAGAAGTGTTATAATGAAAAGAATGTCAGTCTGGGGAGGGCGAGTCTTTTAAGTGTGCTCACATTTGTTTAACGTGTTTGTGTGTGGAATTCGTGTAACCCAAATGCTCAGCAAATACATGTTGTCAATGGCCTTGGAAAACAATCTCTGGAAAACCTCGTTCAGGTACACCTCCATAACAGCCACTTTAATTTTACCCTTCCCCGAATTTGGTGACTTGTAACTAAACGAGACAGGGCAAAAACTTGGCTCCAATCAAGGATGCCAGTTCCTGATTCAGGAAGCCCAGTAATACGACTTAGTGAATGCAGTGCTAACAGAAGACCAAATGATTTCAAAGATGCCCAAGGATTGTAAAATAACCTGGACCTGGAGAACTGGGGCTGAGAATCGGGAGGGCCATAGCCTGGCGCCTGAGCTTTCCTTCAGCAGAAGGGAGAGCCCATGAGCTTTGTTCGTGAAGCGCTTGGCCAGTGTTAGGCTTTGGCTCAGGAGAAGTGTCAGAAAGCCTAGCAATGGCCGTGGCTCTGGTCAGTAAATACCTGAGGAGCTGAAACTGTGCGGGAAGAAGACTCCAGCTAACTTTCCCTCTACAAAGTTTCTGTGTCTAGTAACAAAATGCTTACTTGAGTTGACATCAGGACAAGATTTAACTGTTGGTCATATATTTTCTGGATAAATGATACTAGCTTTCCCTTCAGCATGAGTTTGGGACAGGGACCCAAGGACCTTGCTAAGGACTACTGACAAGTCTCCTTATGGGCACAGATACTTTTGATGTTGGGAGTGAGGACATCTCGCCCTACAAGTGCACACACAGGCTATCAAATCATAGGGGACCATCTGGTAATAACAAATTTTGTACATTTTAAATATCTCTTCTTGGGTGGCCAGAATATTAGTCATTATCTGTAGACTGGGTCTGAGTGATAAAAACTTCATGACTCTCATATCAAAGTAGAAATTGAAGATAAGCTGGGATCTCTCCTCTTGTCCTCTGCCCCCCCCCCCCCCCCCCCCCCCCCCCCCCCCCCCCCCCCCGCCTCACGCCAGGTCTTGGCACTTTTGCCACTACCTCTGTTTATAGCTCGCCTTAAAGCCCAGTGGGGTTTGAAGGCCTGGGAAAATCTCTATTCTATATTTTGGAATGAGTGGTTCTGGGAGTTTGTGTTAGATTTGGATCTCCATACTAAGAAAGTCAGCTACTTTAAAGTTTGTGGTGTTCTTTTCGGATGTGCGCGTGCGTACGTGCATGCGTGTGTTATGAAGATTACCCATATCCAGCTTCCCTCCGTCCCATTGCCCCCCATCCCTTCCTACCTGGCAGACATTCTGCAAGTGAGCTGTGAGGACAACCGCCTGTCAAAGGCTTTAAACTGTACAGCGGGAGTTTTGCAAGAGAAGCGAACAGAACTGGTTCGAAGGGCCAGAGGAACACGCTTCAGATCCTTGGCGAGCAGGATTTCACTGAGACTACAGGATTCCGTGGGAATGGCTTGGATTTATGCACTGATTTCCCAGTGCTTTGAAATGATTTCAAGTGTTATTAAATGAATACTTTGCGCTGTAACAAAAAATGTCCACTTTTATAGAGAAGATGAAAAATGACCATTGCTCAAGTTTGTTTTCTTTAGCCGGATGCCTTTTAAATATATTTCTTTATTGAGAAGATTTTATAGGAAGCTGCATTCTCTCTTGTTCTCTCTGTGTTAACAGCAAATGAAAAGCATACTTTGTGATTTCGCCAAAGGAAGTTAAGGATGGGTCTTCAGGGAGAGCAAACAATGCATCTGGTGATTGTGTTAACCGTGCACTGCAAGAGCTGGGCTCAAAGCCAGACTCGCAGCCCACAGCAAGTGAGCAGAACCTGAAGGGTTAAAAATCCCCTCAGTTTTCAGATCTGGTGCCTGTAAGCAAACCTTTCATGTTTCTTGGTGACCTTCTCCTTTCACACATACTAAATACCACAAGTGGCCAGAGATGAAAGCTAGCTTGTTAGGTCTGAAATGCCTCTTCATTTACTCCCCTTCAGGAAATATCTCTGTTATAATCATGATCATAGCCACCTTAAAGCTACATTGTGGGCCTGAGGATGCAGCTCAATTGGTACAGTGTCTGCCTTGCATGCCTGAAGTCCTGGGTTCAATCCCTAGCACCACATAAAACCGGACAGGATAGCATATACCTATAATCTCAGTGATTGGGAGACAGGAGTCATCATTGGCTGTAGAGTGAGTTCGGGGCCAGTCTGTGATATGTAATCTCCCCCGTACCGCAAAAACTGGCCTTGTGGTGTCAGCCTTTTCTGGGCCATTCCCTCTACTTTTTTAGTGGGAACAATAAGGGCTAAACAGGGAGCCATGAGATACAATATGATGATTTTAATGTCACATGGAAGTTGGGAAGGGTGCTGGGGAGAATGTCTCTCCTCTTTTATTGGATCCTAAGCTAATTATTGGTTTGTGTGTCTTTGAAATCCTTATTAGGTGTATATTTCTTTAAGTCAAGTTCAATAATTTATCTTAATGATAATACCGTGTGTATTATTTTGTGGTATTACTCTAAGATAAATTTTATTTTTAAAAAGTTGGAGGTATGAGGAGTTATGGCTTATCAGAGAAATAGAAGTCTGGGTGTCTGCATTCTAGCCTGTCTTTACCAAGAACCTCGTGGACCTTTTAACATGTTCCTCAGCAGTTCTAAGTCATTCTTCTCAAAGTGGAACGATGAAGTTGTAATGAATAACCTCACAGTTCCCTGAAAGATGCAACTGAATCAACGTTATTCTTTTTTTGTAAATAAATATATATATTTATTTATTAAAGATTTCTGCCTCCTCCCCGCCACCGCCTCCCATTTCCCTCCCCCTCCCCCGATCAAGTCCCCCTCCCTCATCAGCCCGAAGAGCAATCAGGGTTCCCTGACCTGTGGGAAGTCCAAGGACCGCCCACCTTTGAGTTGCGTTCTTTTAGCAGCTATAAAGACAGCACTGGTATCACACATGGTATCTCTCTGGCACAGTCGAGCTGTACAAATTGCTTTTCTTCTTTAAAAATATCCTTAGTGTTTTGTCTTAATTCATCCAGAAGATAGTTTGTAAGTGTCTACTCTGTGACAAGACTATCTTTTAGTGCATGGGAATTCCAAAGTAAATAGTAATCAGCACAGAAGGAAAGCATAGACAGACTGCTCTAAGCTTCAACTTAGGAGTTTCTGACTTCATGATGGCGCGAAGGTGATAGTCATTCAGTAGAAACCACAGTTTAGATTTTAATCTTTTCTAGGACTAATGTCAATACTTGATTTGATCCTCTTTTGTAGTGCTGGCCAGTGGCAGTAAGCCACAGAAGTCAGTCATGTGACCATGAGGGTGAGCGTTACAAAATTAGGGCTTTTGTTATGGTTATGCATATTAGCTGCATTTCAACATATTAGTTTCTATTTGTGGTGGGTTAAGTGAGAGAAGAGCTATATATGTCAATCATAAGGCCATGTATTTTTAGGAAACATGGGCTATTCTGTGGGACTGCTAATGACAGGGAATTGCTGGAGCTCTCTTCATGGGGTCATTACGGAGATCTCTTTGATAAGATGTTTGTATTAACTCCATATCAGTGCTATTTAAAGCCACAATAGTACATTAAGCCATAGAAGGCCAAGTTAGGCCAATAGTTCTTAACATTGGCTGCATATTAATTAGAATCATTCTTAAAAACTCAATGTATGGACAACTGAACTCCATCCTAGACCAATTAAAGAACTTGGGGAAGAATTTCTGAGGTCTGACATTTTGATTTTAAGAGTTATTTTATTTTTATTTGTGTGTGTGTGTGTGTGTGTCCACAGAGCCCAAAAGAGGATGTTGCGTTGGCTGGAGCTAGAGCTTCAGTGTTGGGATCAGTCAACTTGTTGAACAGTACCTGGATGGGGGAGTAAGGATTAAGAAAGAAAAGACTAAAGACAAGATAGAATCAGGAGGACTCTCAGTCAATACTGCAGCAGCCCCAAATTTATTTCTCATAACCCTTTTCACTCAAAGCAATAAGTGAAAGGCCTTACCATGGCACAAGGAACAAATAGGCACAATCTTCTCCTTAACTTCCAAAACATTTAGTAACCATGTCTTTGGCCAAACATCCTGGTATTTGACCTCGAGGAATAAGAACAAACTTGAACTCTCTGACCTTAAATCAAGATGGAATGCAGTTGCTGTGGGCTCCTACATTTTGGATTGTTCAACATGGGTACTAGAACCCCACTGGTCCTTACAAGACCAGCAAGCTCTTTTAACTCAATTCCTTCCCCATAAATTGGATTTCTTTCTTTCTTTCTTTCTTTCTTTCTTTCTTTCTTTCTTTCTTTCTTTCTTCCTTCCTTCCTTCCTTCCTCCCTCCCTCCCTCCCTCCCTCCCTCTTTCTTTCTTTCTTTCTTTCTTTCTTTCTTTCTTTCTTTCTTTCTTTCTTTCTTTCTTTCTTTCTTTCCTTCTTTCGGATGAATCCCTGGTCCTCATGGGAGCAAGGAAATCACTGAGCCACATCCCAGTCTAGGTAGAAATTTCAAAGACTTCTTCAAGTCATTCTAATATAAAGCAGTAGTGAACATCAGTGGCATGCAGAGTGTGGACAGGGACAGCAAACTCCTGCTCTCCTGCGGTGTTTTCAGATCAGGATGCTGTGAGGAACCAGCAAAAGAGCCTGAGCAGGAGCCATCAGTGAAGGGGCAGGGAAGTGCTGTGTGTGGCTAGCAAGAGGAAAGGCTTTGGGAAGAAGAGAAGCATCACCTGTGTACCACATTGCTAAGAGGGCCATATAGGGATGGAAAAGTGATCCCTGCGGAGGACTATGTGAGGAAGCAGAGTCTGATCACCTTTTTCTGCAGAACATGGGAGGAGTAGAACTGAAAGGGGAACAAAAAAACGAGGAAGAAGATGGAGGCAGATTGAAGGGCAAAGGAAAGTATTTTAAGATGTGGGGGATGGCGATGAGACGAGGGAGGAAAATTAATAATTTTGCCTCCTGAAGGGTAAAATATAAAGATAACTGAAGAACAGAGTCCTTGAGAAGTTCCAAGAGGGTGGGAGCCAGGTCATGGCTTGGCAGCAAAGGTCACAGAAGTTATGGCTGCAGATGTGGCTAGAGTAACAGATTTGAATGTGGGAGTGGGAAGGAGTTCATTTGCCATCAGTGTTGGAACGTCTGATCTCAGAAGCTCAGGCTATGTGCTTGTAAACTTTATAGAAGTTATGTAACAATCAATAAGGTGAAGCCTATAGCCTTCAGAGGAACAGAAGTACTAACGTCCAAGAAATAGATGTATAAAAGAAGCTCACAATATTGAAATTGTAACACCAACTTCTTAAAAATCTTAATTTAAAATTCTAAATTTTAGAAAAACCTTTATTAAGCAGAAAATATTTCTTTCAGAATATTGTTAAGTGATTTTTAAAAAGAACATTTTAAAAAATGTCATTAATAATATGCTCAAAATGTAAAAGCATTCACTCATAGTTACAAGAAAAAAAGACAGCAAGTTCTTATCCATCCTGTTGGCTGGTGCTGCAGTCAACTTGAATTTTCTTCCTTATGTATTTAAATGATTTTACCCTATCTTTATTAAATAATTAATAAGAAAAGACAAATTGTAAAAAGTAGAATAATTAGAGCAAAAAATACAGAATATTTTTTAACTTCAGAAATACTAGTTATAATGAAAATTTAAAATTATAGAGTCTGATTTTATGGATTGAATTAAGGTTTAGAATGAATTCACACATCAGAGAAAAGCTACTCATGGGTTCTGGTTTTCTATATTTCTGGAAAGTAATTTGAAGACTAAAATGACACCAGATTCAGCTATCTTTCATGTCAAAAGGACATTAAATTAAACAGTCCATAAAATAAAGTCTGATCTGTATTGATGATGGCTGATTTTACTTGTCTCTTGGTATCAGATTTTTTTTGTAGTTGTTACTCTCCCTAAGATGTCTTTCTCTTTCTGTAATCATTTGAGACGCTTCTGAGACTTTCACTCTGTCCTTTATCTTAGCACCAATTATGACACTGCTTTGAACTGACTAGTTTGCCACAAATCAGAAACCAAACCACTCCCATTTCTTAATCTTTGTTAGCAAAATGGTGCTAGGACTCGGAGCTGGTCTCTCAAGGCCCTGTTTCAGAGCAGACCCAGCGATCACTGTGGTTAGCGCTCTCCAGTCTTCTGTGCTGTAATGCCTGTGATGATGAAAAGTTCTGTCCAGGATGGGAGCTATCTGACTATAATAAAATCCAAATATAAGAATATGCCACAGAGACAAGACGATGCAGAGGACTCTAGACAGTGTCCCTTTGTAGAACTATGAAAAGAAAGTTTCCGATAGAACATCCCCATTGTCTCAGTGTGTGGGTGCACCCCTCGCGGTCCTGAGTTCCTTGCTCATGCTCGTCTCCACAGGTCAGGGAACCCTGATTGCTCTTTGAGCAGATGAGGGAGGGTGACTTGATCGGGGGAGGGGGAGGGAAATGGGAGGCGGTTGCGGGGAGGAGGCAGAAATCCTTAATCAATAAATAAATTAAAAAAAACATAATAAATAAATAAATATAAAAAAAAGAAAAGAAAGTTTGTATAGGGGCTAAGATGTGATTCGTCACTGGCACAGGATAAAGACAGGCAGAGAAAGAATGGATGACCTCCAGCACAATTATTTGTGCTCTTCCTTGTTCTTATGCACAACCAGGAAGGATTACACCTCATGTCACAAACTAAAACATTTTAACTAAGTGATCAACAGCTATTGCACAGTGCCAGTGAGATTTCAAAGAGGGTACCTATAATAAGTCTCAGACCAAAGTCTAGAGACTGAGTGGAACCATCAAGGAGGCAGCATTTTACGAATGACGTCAGACAGACAACAGGACAACTTCAGAGCCTGAGCCTGGAGTTAGCACGTACCTCAGATGAGAGCACAAATTCAGCTTTGGGGTTTTCATGGAAGTAACCAGAAAAATCAGTCAAAATGTGATCTTGGCTTTATACAATACAGAATACATAAAGTGTATTCTGTCACATAGATGTATATATTATATGACATATTCTTATAGAATAAAGTTTGTCAGTCTCGGAGATGTTGCTATTCCAGGATGACTATTACTCGGGGAGTTAGAAGGGTTGGGAGCACTGAACTGGCTCTGTATTTAGTGCGGTCATCAAAGCTGACTGTGGTGGATTGCTGCCAACAGGCCTCTCACATCAGCAGGTGCCAGGCACCGAGAGCACCACTCCCTCAGACATTGACCCCATGTTAGGGAATACGCTGATGCATTTTGTTTACTCCAGAAATGAGCAGGGAGGCTAATGCCCCACTCCTCGGGGAGCAGCCCACGGACCATAAAGGTTTATAGCTGTTCAAGATAGACTTCACGTTCATTCTTTCCAGATCCATTCACAGGGAGGGAGAGAGAAAGAAAGGGTGGGGATGGGGATGGTAGGGAAATGTTTAACTCCACAGATTCCAATGTCTCAGTGGTAAAGATGATCAACCCCCAACCTCCACAGCCTGTTGGCTCCACAAACAGAAAAACGTCAAGCATGGGCGATCTGCCAGCTGTTCTAGCCAGCAACTGAACTGAAACAGACCTACCCTGGGAAAGGGAGGAATAGAAATACAGCCAAAGAAACCTAAGAAGGAAAAAATGGCAAACCAACCTAAAAACTGTGCTGCTGACCTAATTGAAGTATTTGCTGAGGTGTAAATTAGAATATAGCTGAAATGTTATTGCTGCCACAGCCCCTAGAATCCTGTCAACTGAAGTCTCTGTGCTGGATGCCAGGCTGAGCATCTGGGACCTCAGCTGCTTCTCCTTGCACGCAGAGTGAGCAGCTTGTTATTACTCAGCTCTGTAGGGGAAGACACTGGGGGAATCCTTGCTCTTCAGTGGGGTCAGCCTGAAGGCTGGTCTGCCAAATGTGATTAAAGCCTGAAGCATATGGCATCAGGAACCAAAGATGGACATGCACTCTGAAGCGGTTTGAAGTTGTAGGTCCCTTCCCAGCATGAGAGAACCTTTTTTTTTTTTGTTATTGAGCCCTGTATACAAAGGGTTTTGTTTTCCTACAGAGCAGATATGAATCTCCTTGCTCTCAGGTAGATAGGAAGTACATTTATGAGACCCTCTCTGTTTTCAAGGAATCCCAGTGATCAGAAAATGAGAGGAGATGGATCTTCATTTTTCAGTGAGGATGATGGCATCATGCATGTTACAGAGGGGTCAACAGTAAAAATCTCTTTGAAAAGGCACAGCAAAGAAAAGACAACTTAGTAATTTCTAATTTGTTTACCCAGCACCATCTTAAACTTTGCAGCAGCTCTCCCAGTCCAGTTGTGTTTCTTTTTATCATAGTTACATTTTTTCTCAGTGTGGAAGCCAATACCAGTCCATAAATATTTATTGCACTATGATTATAGCAGCCAATACCATTTGTTTACCAAGGACTTTAATTATCATTATCTTGTTGGCCCTGTACAGCAACACTGTGGAATAGCCAACCTTTATTGATCACAGAGGAAACTGAGCTTCAAAGGGGTCCAATGGTTTTGCCAAAGGCTCAAAACTAGTAAAGGGAAAAGCTAGAACTTACCGAGTTCAGCCTGTTTTCCTTCTCCATTACACCAGATTTCCCCTTGAGAGTCCAACAAAGAAAGCGGAACAGTCACTTTGCCACAGTTCAGTTAAAGGCACTTAGAGATGATGCTGGTCTCTGTATCCACTTTGGCATATATTGACACAAAGGCAGAGAGCAAGTGACTAAATTACACTAGTTTTTCAATAAATTCTTACTTGACTGTGAAATTCTGTTTCCTCTATAATTCCAAGTTCAGGTGTTCAGGTTTTGGTAACAAAGGATGAATAAAATATGGAAAATTAGGAATTAGAGGAGGTCATAAAAGGGGATGAAAAAATGAAGAGACAAAAACAAATGCAAACAAGCTAGTGAACCAGCAATACAGACCAGAGAAAAGACAACCTTCTCTACCTTGCACAGGATGAAAAACTGGGAACTGAGAAATGAGGTAATTTAACAGATGTGTGAAAAGCAAGTAAGAGTTTTCTTGGGCAGTGTTCTTCCTTGATCTGTCCTAAATCCAGCCTCAAAGATCCCAAGGTTCCATTCACTTAGTTATGTATTTGTAGATAAAAATTTATAAATCCTGGTTAACTTCTCTTATCTTTGTCCTTCTCCAGAACATGTATTTTAATATGGTGTCCCTGCCACTGTCCCCAGTGTCTCTTCTCCTGCACTGTCTATATTTGCGAACATGCTGAGACATAGTAGTGTGCCAGGCACGTAAATAAATCCTCTCTCTCTCTCTCTCTCCTCTCTCTCTCTCTCTCTCTCTCTCTCTCTCTCTCTGTGCATGATTGTGTAGGAAAAACAGAC
This sequence comes from Microtus pennsylvanicus, assembly GCF_037038515.1. NCBI lineage: Eukaryota > Metazoa > Chordata > Mammalia > Rodentia > Cricetidae > Microtus > Microtus pennsylvanicus. The sequence continues at coordinate 69,096,178 of NC_134582.1, forward strand.
AAGCAAAATCTCTAAGTATGGGGCTAAAGAGTCTCAAAATAGCTTCATTTTCAACTTTAAATATATTACCTTGCTATAATTCCTAAAGGGTAAGTTGATCCAAGCTACTGTTTCTATCTTAATGATAGGCATCCGTTGGCCAAGTCACCAAGATTCTTTCCAATCTATAGAAAACAGCCTGGCATCTCTATGCCACCAGTTTAATACCAGTTACTAGGAGTCACCTTAAACTGTTTGACCATAAAACATAGAAAAGATTAAAAAGTCATTTTCTGACATTTTTAGCACAGTTCATCAAGAATGACCCAATACTGGCATCTATGCTGGGTGGTCATATCAACTTAATGCAGGTTAGGATTATCTGAGGGGAGGAAATCTCACCTCAAAAACAATCCCTCCATAAGATCACGTTATAGGAAAGCTTGTAGGACATTTTTTAAATTAGTGATTGATGTGGGAGATCACAGCCCTCTGTGGGATGTGTCATTTCTGCATTGGTGGTCCTGTGTTCTATAAGAAGGCAATCTAAGCAAGTTGTTTTAGTTAGGGTTTCTATTGCCATGAAGATGCACCATGTTCACAGCAATTCTTATAAAAGAAAACATATAATTGAGGCTGGCTTACAGTTCCGAGGTTTAGGCCATTGTCATCACAGGCAGACATCGTGCTGGGGAGGTAACTGAGAGTTCTATGTCTGGATCAGCAGACAGCAAGAACAGAACGTGAGCCACTGGATTTGGCTTGAGTTTCCAGAACCTCAAAGTCCACCCCCTCAGTGACACACTTCCTCCAACAAGGCCACACTGACCACAAAAAGGCCACACCTCCAACAATAATCCTCCCTATGGTCGGTCTATGGAGGCCATTTTCATTCAGACTACCACACAAGCCATGGATGCAAGCCAGTAAACAGCACTCCTCAATGGCTTCTGCATCAGCTCCTGCCTCCAGGTTCCTGCTCTGTGAGTCCTTTCCTGACTTCCTTCAGTGATGGACTAGGATATGGAAATATAAGCCAAATAAACCCTTTTCTCCCCAAGTTGATTTAGTGAAGGTGTTTCATCACAGCAAAAGCAACCCTAACTTTGGTGCCAGGAGTGGGATGTTGCTGTAACAAACCTGACCTTGTCTTGGGGAACACTTTGGAACTTGGCAATAGAAGAGCCATTGAGTGTTGAGAGCTCAGTGGGTTGTTCTGTTAGAGCTTTGAAGATAAGAATGTTAAGAGCAGTGTGGATGATGGAGACCTGGTTTGCTTCAAAGGAAAGCAAAGACTCTACTGGGCTATTGGTATGAAGAATCTGTGGTGTCTGGTCAAGATGAACTGAAGAATTTGCTGTGATTAACAAGAGACCAGCATCACTGAGTTGAAATCTTCTGGAATGTGTTTTTTGAGAGCTAGCCCAAAGAAGCTGTGGGCAAGGTTGTATCTCACACTGGAAGTCAAGCTTGGTAGTGTAAGATTCACGAAGGTAGTACTGTTTAGGAATGTTTGAAGGGGTCTTGCCCAGAAGTTGAGGCTTGACACAATGCCCTGGACAGGCTGTTGGTAAAAGTGCAGCCCGGTTGCAGCGGAGGATTCCACTGTTTTGGAGATACCAGCACGTGGTACAACAACAGGAATAGTAGCAGTGGTGAAGCAGAGCCTGGCTCAGGTTAGAAGATGGGCTGCATGTGCTGCAGAGGATGGTGCTGGGGAAGTGACCTAAGCCCTTTTGAGGAGTGCGGAAGTTTGTGAGTAGATCCCAGACATTGGACAGCGTATTATTTACATTGTTGGGAGTTTGGTTTTGCTTTGATCTGATTTTGACCATGCCCTGGCTCTTCCCTCTGGAAGCAAGAAAATATTTAACCTAATTTTGATTTCTACATGAGATTTTGAAATTAAAAAGAGGCTTTTGATTTTTAAAGAGACTGGATATCTTTAAAGGGATTGAACTTTTTCTTTTTTCCTTTTCTCTTTCTTTCTTTCTTTTCTTTTCCTTTTGTTTTGGTTTTTTTTTTTTTTTTTTGGTTTTTGAGACAGGGTTTCTCTGTAGCTTTGGAGCTTATCCTGGAACTAGTTCTTGTAGATCAGACTGGCCTCAGACTTACAGAGAGTCACCTGCCTCTGCCTCCCGAGTGCTGGTATTAAAGGTGTGCACCACCACCGCCTGAGGACTGAACTTATAATGTGTTTTAATTTGTGAAGACTGTGGGACTTTTAAAGTTATTTATGTTTTTAATGTGAGATCTTGGGGATGAATGAGAAAGATTGTAGTAATGGCGACATGACAAGGGGTTAATTGTGCTGGATAATTTTATGTCAGCTTGACTCAGGTTCCATCTTTTGAGGGGAGGGAAACTAAGTTAAGAATCTCCCTTCATAAGGTTGGGATGTAGGCAAGTCTGTAAGTCATTTTCTTAATTAGTGATTGATGGGAGGGGGCCTGGCCCTTTCTGCATTGTGCCACTCCTGGGCTGGTGGTCCTGGGTTCTATAGGAAAGAAGGCTGAGAAAGCCATGGGGAACAAGCCAGTAAGCAGCACTCCTCCGTGGCCTCTATATTAGCTTATGCCTCCAGGTTCCTTCCCATGTGAGTTCTGTCCTGACTTCCTTTGGTGTTGAACTAGGATGTGAAATGTAAGCCAAACAAACCCTTGTTTCTCCAAGTTGATTTGATCATGCTCTTTATTTATAGCAATAGTAACTTTACTAAGATAATAGCTAAAGTTGAAACACCAAGAAAGCTGAGTGGCACCAACAAAAAAATGAAACAGAGTAAGATGACAAGATGCCAGGCGGAGGAATCCAGCTTCTGAAGGACTCACATGTCTTCAGAATTCTCATTCAAGTCATATTTTTGTGGAATTTTATTTATAAAAACTCCAGGCTTTGGATCATAAAAGTCTCATTTCAGATGATACTGAAGAAAGCGCTGTACTCACAGGTGATGGCACTGGTGTATTGTGCTGGTGGCTTGTACTCTTACGAGATGGTACTGGATGGATTGTTCTGGTGGCCTGTACTCACAGGTGGTGATAGTACTGGTGGGTTGTGATGGTGGCCTGTACTCTTATGTGATGGTACTGGTGGATTGTGCTGGTGGCCTGTACTCTTATGTGATGGTACTGGTGGGTTGTGCTGGTGGCCTGTACTCTCATGTGATGGTACTGGTGGGTTGTGCTGGTGGCCTGTACTCTTATGTGATGGTACTGGTGGATTGTGAGGGTGGCCTGTACTCTTATGTGATGGTACTGGCGGGTTGTGCTGATGGCCTGTACTCTTATGTGATGGTACTGGATGGATTGTGCTGGTTGCCTGAAATGTTTGTTTGTGTTTCTTGGGAAAATGTTGAGTCTAGAATCAGAAATCATAAGTCTGGATGCTGACCAGTTACAATTGTAAGGGAAAGTCAGCGAGTCCTGGGAAGGATTATCTCATTGTCATAAAGGCCAGTGATAATATCTTAGGCCATAAATGAATGACTGGGAATCAAAAAATGTGCTAATTTAACTTTAGGAATTATATTTGTTCTTTAATACCTTTCCTGATTACTGGGCTGATACTGACAATAAAATCCCTAAATTACTGTTGGACTTCACAATGGTCTTAAATAATAGCACTGTTATTCTAGTTACTTATTACTGTGTAACAAATTATCGAGAACCCTGCACCTAAAATATCTACATTTCATAAATCATAGTTTTTGAGCACCATAGCCATCTGGATGCTCTGATCAAGGATTCTCAATGGCCAAATCAAGACGTTAGTCAAGATGCATTTTCATTCTTTTATTCTGTAAAAATCTGTTTCTAGCTCTGTTAAATAACTTTCATGCTGCAAGGGCTTCAGCCTCCTGCTATCTGTTGACCCAGAAAGCTCTGGTGCTTGCCTGCAGGTCCTGGAGTTTGCTATTGTTTCCTTGCCAAAGAGACTTTTCTTTTTTTTTAATTCATTTTGGTTTTTCGAGACAGGGTTTCTCTGTGGCTTTGGAGCCTCCAAAGAGACTTTTCTAATGTGTCTGCTTTCTTCCTGAATTTGGAGTGGGTGAGGGAAGTCTGCTAGCAAGGTAAATATATATATATATATGCTACAACACAGCAGAGCCAGTGGGAAATGACATGCAAAGGCACACACAGCAAGAAATGGAGACCACAGGGACGCTAACTGAGTTCCTCCAGTATTTCAGTACATCGGAGAAAATGTGTGCTCTTGACACTAGAATTCTCTAAATTGGTTTCAAGAAGTTCAAGCATTTCTCTGCCTCCCACTCCATTGTTAGAATCCTGATTCTCCAGCAAGGAAAGAGGTTCGGTTCATTTCAAGACACAGTGACCAGTAAGGAGGCTGTATGGCAAACCCACTTCGAGAATGGATGCATGAAATCTCTGTAGAACTGTACAAGTGGACTCTGAATGTTAGACTCTCACCCACACCTGAATTTTTAACTGTGTGAGGATTATGCTAGTGACCCATATTATATGAAAGCCAGGGACAACTTTAGACATTTTAGTAGTTTTCCTATCAATAACTTTAGTGCCAGTTTGTCTGCCACTTTCTATCAAAGCCTTTCTGGACTCCCCAGTAATGTAGTCACGGGGGTAATCTCTGTCTAGAACCATCCTGAGAACTGTCCGGAAAGCACATAGAGCCAGGGGGATGTGTTTTCTCTCTTGTTACCACCACTCCTATCATGCTTACCTTATTATAGCTGCCTCCTTTGGAAACTACACAGCACATAAACGTGCTTTACTTTTTTTCTGAATCAAACCTTGTTTATAAAACATTTCAAAATCATGTACTACTTTTCATAATATACAATATCTCACATCACTGAGAACTATCTGTTTATTTCTCACAGAGAAATTCTGTTGTATCCCATAAATTCTTCCACCAGAATAGATTTTGCTTATGGTAAAGGGCAATATCATCATTTGATATGTTTCTATATCAATCTTAAAATATGACCTACCCATAAGCAAATTTGGATTTCTAATCAGTCTATTTAAGGCATAGACTATGAACAGAGATGGAACAGTTAAAAATTTCTAAAAAGGAAAGAAAAACATCAAGACTTAATATTATGACCGTGAATGAAGTATGTGAAGGGATATGTAAGCTCTCACATGAGGAGGGGAGGTGTCTTTCTGAGAAGCAGGAAGCCTGGGTAATGTGGGATTTGGGCGTCAGATGAAGAAGGACACTAAAAAACAAAGTTTAGCCACATTTTCTTTTTCAGAATTGGTTTTGCTTGCTAGCGGCATGCTGGGGCTCCTTTAAGAGATGTTTTCCTGATTTAGCAGTAGCAGAAAAAAAGCCACAGTTTAAAATGCCGCCTTTCTGGGCTGTGCTGCCAGCGTAAACTCTGACTCTTTCTGGAGGTCCATCTATGGAACATTTGAATGGGGTTTGTGAACAGACTGCTACAACTTACTTAATGGCAACATAGATTGGCTGTGTGCCTAAAAATGGACTCTGAGTATGGCTCTCAGAGGCAGCAAACAGCTCTGCCATGCATGGCTGGCCATATATACATACATATATATAGTCAAGCTTGTAGTCATATTAGTTAGGAAATATATATATATATATATATATATATATATATATATATATATATCAGGCAGTGGTATATTTCCCCTAGCAATGGTGCAGCTTAAGTTTTTAAGAAGCAAGTGCTCCTGTACAAAAAATAATTACAGATACACAATAAAGACAGATTCATATATATATATATCTGATGTATATATATATGTATATATATATATATATATATATACATCTAAATGGTTCACAGTGTTCAATAAATGTACATAAGCTTAGGAAAGAGAATAAAAAGAATATAGATAAAATGGTTTTAAAATAGTCTTTAAAGAGAAAGTAAAAATAAATAAGCTATGTAAAGATGGAATATACACAGAGAGCCTGGATTATATATATTATTGTGTCTTCTCTAAGTTTTTTGACTGTGAAGGAGTTAAGTACAGAGAGACATTTCATTGTATGGACTGCTAAGCTAAACCAGCTGTATATTAATAAAGGTATCTTGACTTTAAAATTTGAGTCTAAGGATACGTTGCTTTGGAAAAGTGATTTTTCTTTTGTTTCCACAGAGGATAAGAACCTGTGGATTTCTTCCAGACTAATATGGTTTGATGCAGCAATATCCCCAGAAAGATTGTTATTAACACACCCCAAAATACTTCACCCAACAAAAAGCCAGGAAGCAGTTTGGAGAGAACTATGTCCATATTCCCAAATATTGTCTATAAATGTTTGTTTACATTTAAAGGGGGATATGATATAGATATGAATACTTTGCATAGGTATGGATCTTGTTTATTGGTACAAATTTAAGGCAAATTTTGTTATGTTTATACTTTTGCTCTTGATTAGGGTATTGTGTGTACAGCTCATTTAAAGATGTAATATATAATTAAGAAATATAGGTTATTAGAGAGTCATCTATAATAGTCAAGCTTGTAGTCATATTAGTTAGGTTTTCTAGATATATAGAATATATTTCAGTTAGATAGGTATTATTCAAATCTTTCAGAGACCTACAGAATATGGCATTTAAAATGTTTTAAAAACTTAGAACTTTTCATGACAATGAGACACATCTGCTCCTGGCAGCACCAATTACTTCAAGAGGAAGATGGGTATTGAAGAGGCTCCTCATGGAGTTTGTTAGTCATTTGGGCAAGAAACTGCTCTTTGCTGGACTGCTTGATGCTATGCTGTGTGAACTGAACATGCAGGACCCACAGAGAAATGATGGCTGAACTTGCCTATAGGTGAGATGATCTTTCAGGGTTTCTGCTTCATAAAAGAGTCTGCCAGACATTCTGCAGGACACAGAAGAAAGTGACTGACAAATATAGTGGAACTGTCTTTGTAATTTCCTGTTTCATGGAAAAGTCTGTCAGATACTACAGGCCTGTAGGCTAAATATGGATACCCCAATGATACAGAAGAACTTTGGGTGACTGTCCAGGCAGCGAGATGTCTCTGTCAATTCTAGAGTTTGGGGAGTTGCTTATGATGCATTTCCTGTTTCCTTAGGTAATATTATATCCTTCTGGTGTCTTTGATGGTGTTGAAGAATTTATAGTTATAGTTGTAGTTTTCATTAGTTATGATAAAAGATGAAATAGATGTAAATATTATAACTATAATTATTGCTTGATTTTAAAGTTAAAGCCTTCCTTTATATTAAACAGAAAAGGGGAGATGATGTGGGATTTCCCTTTGTATGCTTGAATCCCACTGATAATAAAGGACCTGCTGTGGGCTACAGCAGAGCTATAGGGGAACAGAGTCAAATGTGAAAAAAAAGGACCTGCTGTGGGCTACAGCAGAGCTATAGGGAACAGAGTCCAATGGGAAATAAAGGACCTGCTGTGGCCTACAGCAGAGCTATAGGGAACAGAGTCCAATGGGAAATGTGCATATTCATTTGTTCACCACCTTTCAATTTCTAGTCCTACATTTTAGACTTGGTTTTAATTTTATAAAGTATATATTTGTTTCCTTCAGATTATGTGTGTGATAATTTTTTAAATATGCCTATAAATCCCAATGCTGATTTGACAGGGAAAAGCTTTAAGATTGACCAAGTGTAGTTGTGCACTCCTGTAACCCCACACTCCAGACATGGGGCAACAGAGGCATGCATTTGTTTTAAACAAGCACATTCTAGGGTTAAAATGCCTTGAACACTTCTGATAATATCTTTTTAGGTCTTACTTCATCCTACTAATAAAATAAATAACAAAAACAGCATAGAAGTGTAACTTCTCAAGTTTAAGAGAAGTTTTTTTTATTAAGCTTTGTATGAAAAAAGTAATGAAATCTGAAATTCTAAGTAGAGGATCACACAGAAACACTTCACATCAAAACGAGTGTTACATGGGCAAATCTAACCTCAGAGCAAATGATAACTTTAAATATTATTTATATTTAATAATTTATACTTATTTATTTTTCTCACATTTTTATTCTGTGTATTGGTGTTTTGCTTGCATGTGTTATCTATGCACACATTTGCAGTGCCCACAGAAACCAGAAGACGCCATCAGATTCCCTGGAATTGTTACAGATAGTTGTGAGCTGCCATGTGGGTGCTGGGAATTGAACCTAGGTCTTCTGGAAGAGCAGCCAGTGCTCTTAACTGCTGAACCATCTCTCTATCCCCTTATAATTATCAAAGAAGGGAGAGCACAGAGCAGTTGAAGGCTGAATTGCATTTCAATAAAAAAAATGCAATAGGGAGACATTCACACCCATCTTCATTATTGCTATCACTTCCACATTTTCATAAGTTAAAATTAAATAATTTATTTGTTTCAAATGCCATGAGAGATTTCATGACACTTCCCTCCTGAAATTCCTAATCAGATGTCTCAATAATATTTATTCCAAAAATCCGTACTTTTCCACTAATATAATATTCCACTTTAGTCACAGATTGTATTCTCAAAAGGACTTTGATGTAATTTTAGCACTATATTTTGTCCTCATCATCTGGATGTGTATTTTGGCGGATTTCCTTGCTATTTTAATTTCTAGGACTGTGATACCTTGTGACCTCTAGTAATGAGATAGCAAGGCTAGCATCCATTTTGAAGATGTCTTTGGCTGTTTTATTAGGAGGAAATATTTATACTGGCTCATGGTTTCAGTCTGGGGTTTGTTCTGTCCATTGCTTTAGGGCTGAGGAGGTGAGAGGGGGCATCTTGGAGGTGGGTGTGTCATAGGAAAGCTGCTGACACCATGGCAACCAGTGAAGTCAGAGGAAAGCTGCTGACACCATGGCAACAGTGATCACAGAGAGATGAACCTTGGGTAAGAAATATCTTTACAGGACATGCCCCCACTGGCCTATCACTTTCACATATCTTTAATCTTTTAGGTGAGTTAAAACTATTCTTCAAAGTATAGAAAAGAGCCCTTGAAGATTTAACAAAATCAGCTTACAGACTAAACTAAGAAGCATTAGTTTCTACTGTATTACTCCATTCCCAAACAAGGTTTCCATTCCCAATAAAAATGTCTAGGCTTCCTGTTTCTACTGCGTGCGTAAAGTGTATAGCCATCATCACTCTAATAGCAAGAAAAAAACTGAGCAAGCTACAATTGAACAACACTCAGACACTCAGGAAGTAAGACCAACGATCAATAAATGATGGCATCTTGATATGAAAAAGTAATTGCATATTAAAGGAAATGCTTATCTGAACAAAAGACAGCCATCAGAATGGGAGAAGATTAATATCTAGAATATACAGAAAAGTAAAAAAGCTAAACAATAAGAAAATAAATTATTAATAAAAATGGGCTGTGCATCTGAACAGAAATCTCAAAAGAATAAATAAATGGCAATAAATACTGTAAAAAGCATTCAACATCATTAGTTATCAGGGAAATGTTTATTAAAATGACTGCGATTCTCTTTCACTCCAGCCAGAATGTTCATAGTTGTTCATAGTTAAATTCCTAGGCAAGAACACACAACTACATGCTTACCCTTAATAGATGGGGCATGGAGAAAATAATTTTATGCTTTTAGTTTCCATAAAGCTGAACAAGACCCTTGCTCCCCCAAGTCCACGGCAGCAGCTTCTCCACACTTTCTGATGGGTTCACATATTGAACAGTCAAAGGATTTGAAGATTTCTGTGATGGTCTATTACTGTGACCATCCAGTATTCACTGTCAGCTACCCCAAGCTAAACACATCCCTGAATGTTCATAGTAAATTTATCCCAAATAATCACACTCTATTCCTAAGGTGAAGCACCTAATGGCTAAACACATGCCTGTGAACCTAGCACACAGAAGGCTGAAGCAGGAACTTCACCAAGACTTTGAAGCCAGCTTGGGATACATAATGAGACCTTGCATCTAAAAATTATATTTATTATAAAAACTCCTAGTTACCATTCCCCATCCAGGTCTGATACAGAATTCTTTCAGTATTCTATGCCATATGGGCTATATCATAAATCGTATATCTACCATCTATGCTCCTATGGTATTTGTATGAGAATGAAAAGCTCATATATTTGAATGATTTGTTCCTAGCTGCTGGAGCCATTTTTTGGAAAGATCTGGAGTGTGACCTTGAGGTGCATCATTGGGTGTGGGATTAGTGGTTTCAAAGGCTCATGCCAGGCCCAGGCTCACTTGCTCTGCCTCCCGCTTGTGGATCAGATGTAAAATCTCAGCTACTGCTCCAGCACCACGCCTGCCTACCTCCTGTACACCACCACACCCTGCCATAATGGCAGTGGACACACCTCTGAAACTGTGAGCAAGCCCCCAGTTGAATATACACTACTATAGATTGCCTTGATCATGATGCCTCTTCTTTATAGCAATAGAATAGTCCCTAAGACACCATCTTATACATCATATTTCTTTTGAATCTTTATATATTCTCTTAATTTCAGGTGCCATTGGCCAAATACTTTGCTTTGATGTTTGCCTATTGTATAATATTTTGATTGTGTTTGGACAAATAAAGTTTGCTTGAAGTAAGAAGGTGGAGCTAGCCACTAGCTCACCAAAATTAACCATAGAGGTTTGGAAGACTGTAGGCAAATAGGAGACAGTAGTAGGTAGGCTGAGAGAGAATTGTGGCTGTTTGGAGGAAGAAATAGAAGAGGTAAAAGTCCCTGGTGGCTGCTCCCCTGCTTCTCTGATCGTTCGGGTTTTTACTCCAAATCTGACTCCAAATTTTTTATTGATAAAGAACAATTAGTTAAGGCTTCACCTGACACCCAATACTGGGTGCAAATTCATGAGATAGCTGTTGCTCCTGGTTTTGCAGCTGCTTGAAGCTGCTAGAGCTGCACCCGCTGGAGCTGCCATGCCACCTTCTGACTTTTCCTTTCTTTCCCCAAGCCCTCTGAGTAAATCTGAGATTTTCCTATTGCAGCCTCCCTACAACAGTCTCCACAGGTCCAACCACAGTCCACAGGCACCTGGGCTCCAAATGTCACCAGAATTAGTTGCTCAACACAGGTTGGCTTTGCCTTCAGGCAGCTCTGTGCTCTCACTTCCTGCCCATCACAGATGTTGCTTCCACATGTCCCCCTGTGTCTGCCTTTCACATGGCTGGCTCCTTGGCTCCTTTTCCCCCTGGGTTGCAGACTTCCCTGGATCTCTCCTCCGGCTTCTGCTATACTAGGTTAGTTGCCTTGACACCAACTCAGGCCTCTATTTTGCTGCAACCACCACATACTCTAGCTCACAGCTCTCACAAGTAGCTGCAACTGTCCTCAATTGTGTTCTCTGCCCAGTCATGCTATGTGATGACAGCCAGCCTCACACTCCATGTCATTGTCAGCAGATCTGGTGAGATACCTCGGAATTGTTGAAGGGGGTTAGAGGTTATGAGATTTCTTGAGATCAAGTCTTTGGTGAGGGCCATTATATGCTAATGTTGAAAGACAGGTTACATTTGATGATAACACCTTGGTCCCAGCTATTCAGCAGCTCTGAATGCTTGGGAAAAGATTAAAGAATTAGGAAAGAGAATCGAGACATTTACTAAAATTACACAAGGTCCAAAAGAACTCTTCACTGATTCTTTTTTTCAAAGATTGACTTCAGCTGTCAATAGAATGATATCAGATCTAGAAGTTAGACAAATATTGATTGAGTCTTTGTCTTTTGAAAATTCTAATTCAGAATGTAAATGTGTGGTCTTGCATTTAAAGGCAAGATCAGCGTCCATTGATAAATGGATCAATATGGATACTGGATCTCATACTTATGATGATGTTTGGGTAGGAGAAGTGACTTCTAAAAATTTTAAGAAAAATCAAAAGGTTATATGTTTTAATTATGGTAAACTAGGTCATTTGAAAGGGATTGTAGGCAAGGGATATCTAGAAACAATGTTTTTTTCTAGACGTGATGTAAACAAAAGGCCCTGCCTTCTGAAATATACAGAAGAGGTGGCATAGGCCGACACTGGACTAATGAATGCAGATCAAATGGGACAGGAAAGGTAACCCTTTGCCATCAGGAAACATCATAAGGAGCCTCTTGCAGGCCACTGCATCAAATTTGGTGCAGTCATTTCCTGCCAACATTGGGGAAATCCACAAAGCAATCAAGAGATTTATTGCTTGATATAAAAAACATATTGCTCTGAATGACAGAACAACTTTAAAGGATAAAACAAAAAATTTAAAAGAAACCATAGAGTAAATATTTTGACAAATTTCTATGAATAATCAAAACCAAAGCTAAAAATATGAATAAATTACATTGTAATTAAGGATTTGGTAGACACATGAGCAGATGTAACAATAATTACACCAAAATATTGACATCCAAATTTACCTCTTCGGGAGATAAATGTTTAACTTTTAGGGATTTGTTGTAGGAGGCTGCTAGTTTGTTTTCTGGCTGCCCAGGCTCCTGAAATAATCATACAGAAACCATATTATTTACAATACTGTTTGGCCAATAGCTTAAGCATATTTCTGGCTAACTCATATCTTTAAATTAACCCATCTACATTAATCTGTGTATTACCACAAGGCTGTGGCTTACTGGATAAAGTTCTGGCGTCAGTCTCTGGTGGGGTTACATGGCTTCTCTCTGACTTTGCCTTTTTTTCTCTCAGAATTCAGTTTAGTTTTCCCCACCTAGCTCTGCTCTACCCTATCACAGGCCTGAAACAGCTTCTTTATTAACCAATGGTATTCACAGCTTACAGAGGGGAATCCCATATCACCTTCCCTTTTCTGTTTAAATAAAAAGGAAGGTTTTAACTTTAACATAGTAAAATTCCATATAACAAAACAGGTATCAAGCAAGAATTACAGTTACAATATTTATATCTATCTTTTATCATAACTAAGGAAAACTATAACTATATATTCTTCAACTCCATCAAAGACTCCAGAAGGATATAATGTTACCTAAGTAAATATAAAGTGCATTGTAAGCAACTTCCAAAACTCTAGAATTGAGAGCAACATCTTGCTGCCTGGATAGTTACCCAAAGTTCTGTACAGTTGGGGCATCCATCTTCAGCCTAGAGGCCCATAGCTTCCAGCAGACTTTTCCACAAAGCAGGAAATTTCAAAGACAGTTCCATATATATATTGGCAGTTTGTCAGTCACTTTCTTCTGTGTCCTGCAGAATGTCTGGCAGACTCTTTCATGAAGCAGGAACCCTAAAGGATCATCTCACCTTTAGACAAGTTCAGCAGTCATTTCTCTGTGGGTCCTGCATATCCAGTTCATACAACATAGCATCAAGCAGTCCAGGCAAGAGCAGTTTCTTGCCAAAATGGCTAGGAAACTCAATAAGGAGCCTCTTCAGTGCCCATCATCCTCTTGAAGTACTGGGTGCTACCAGGAACAGATGTGCCTCACTGTCATGAAAAGTCCTAACTTCTTAAAACACTTTAAATGCCATATTCTGAAGATCTCTGAAAGATTTGAAGAATACATATCTAACTGAAATATATCTCTATATATCTAGAAAACCTAACTAGCATGACTATAAGTTTGACTATTGTAGATGATTATCTATTAACCTATATTTCTTCATTATACATTACATTTTTAAATGAGTTGGACAAACACAATACCTTAATTAAGATCAGAAATACATGTACACAGTATAACAAAATTGACTTTAAATTTGTACCAATAAATCAAGATCCATACGAATGCAAATCTCCATAGCATATCCCCCTTTAAATGTAAACAGATGTTTATAAAAAATCATTTAAGGAAATTGGATACAGTTTCTCTCAACTGCTTCTTGTTTTTTGTTGGGTGAAGTATTTTGGGGGTGCTCATGGTGACCTTTCAGGAGATCTTGGTCCATAAAACCACATTAGTCCAAAAGGATTCCACAGGTTCTTATCTTCTGTGGAAACAAAAACCAAACCTCTTTTCCAAAGCAAAAAATCCTTAGACCCAAATTTGGAAGTCATGATACATTTATAACATATATGCTGGTTTAGTTTCGCAGCCTGTATAATGAAATGTCTCTCTGTACTTAGCTCCTTCACAGTCAAAACGTTAAAAGAAAACACAATAATATACATAATCAAGACTTCTCTGTATATTCCATCTTTATGTGGCTTATTTGTTTTTACTTTATTACCTTTTCTATGAGTTTAATATTTATTTAATTATCTTTACTTCTTTAATCTATGGCTATCTGCACTCTTAAATATTACATTTACTGTCTCTTTAGTCTTTTTCCTCTCTCTCCCAAGCCTACATATATTTATCCAACACTGTGACCCATTTAGAGGTCTTTTCCATCTGAATTTATATTTATTGTGTATCTGTAATTATCTTTTGACCGGGGCACCTTTTTTTTTTTAATCCCAAGTGAGTGTGGCTAAGACCAACTCCACAGTCCTTCCTGCTTGCCACTGAAAGTCATGCATATTTTCTCATTGTCAGGGACACAGAGGGGCAATGTTGCCAATAAGCAAGTTGTAGCACTCTGCTCACAAATTCCATTTAAATGTTCTGCCTCCTAAAAGAACCAGAATTCACGCTGGCAGCATGGTCCAGCAAGCCGCCATTTCAAAACTTCATGGCTTTTTTTCTGCTACTGCTGACTCAGAAAAACCTCTCTTAAGGGAGCCATAGCATTAAGCTGTGCTTAGTTCTATTTTTTAATTATTATTATTATTTTTACTTTTTTGCCTAGAATTCCTTCCCAAACTCAGGTTTTAAGTGGATTTTAGTTGACCATGTTGGTGTGCCAATTTGTTGTAGGAGGTTGCTAGTTCATTTCCTGGCAACCCAGGCTCACAAAATAGCCATACAGAAACTATGTTATTTACAATATTATTTGGCCAATAGATTAAGCATATTTCTGGCAAACGCATATCTTTAAATTAACCCATCTCCATTAGTCTGTGTATCACCACAAGGCTGTGGCTTACCTGGTAAAGTTCCGGTATCTGTCTCTGGCGGGGCTACATGACTTCTCTCTGACTTTGCCTCCTTTCTCCCAGCATTCAGTTTACTTTTCCCTGCCTAGCTCTGCTCTATCCTTTTACAGGCCTGAAACAGCTTCTTTATTAACCAATGGTATTTACAACATATAAAGGGGAATCCTACATCAGGGATTGGAACTTTATCTCAGGTAAAACAAAGTATGAGATGGGCTGAACTTATAGGATCAGAAGGACAGAAAGGAAATTAAAGTCATATGTGACTAACATGACAATGAATTTATGGGGGCATGACTTGTTACAGCAGTGGAATACCCAGATTAACATTTCTCCAATCTCAGAAACAAACCATAAGCTAACATATGTTTCTGGGAAAAGTATGAAAAGGTATTATTTAAAAAAACAGACACCAGCGATCATGTTGTACATAAACAGGGCACAATAGCTGCTAATCTTTCAATGGCACCACCAGCCCTACTTTTAAAATAATTAACTGACAAAACATGTCTGGGTGAAACAGTGGCCTTTAACATCAGAAAAATTACAGGCCTTAGAACAGTTGGTACAGGAGCAGATAAATGCTCAGCATATTAAAGAATTTATTAGTCCTGAATTCTCCTGTATTTGTTATTAAAAGACGTTTGGAAAATGAAAAATGGTAATAGATCTAAAAGCCATTAATAAGGTAATTCAGCCAATGAGTTATTTACAATCTGGAATTCCCTTGCCTTTTTTATTACCTAAAGGATTGTCTATTATAGTGATTAATTTAAAAGAATGTTTTTTAAACTCTACCTTTGCAAAAACAGGATAAAGAAAAATTTGCCTTCACAAGGCCTATTTATATTAGTTCTCAGCCTGTTAGAAGATATCAATAGAAAATTTTTCCACAAAGAATATTAAACAGTCCTACCTTGTGTCAATAGTTTGTAAAACAGTCATTCATAATTAGTTTTCTCAATCTATAATTTAACATTATATGGATGATACCTTACTAGCTGATTCAGATGCAGATACCTTAAAATTATCTTGTTGGGGATTACATATTGCTTCTAAATATACAAGAGGAGATTCTATTAATTACCTAGGATATAAGAAGGTTCACAGAAATTTCAACCACAGAAAGTAAAAATCAGGAGAGATCAATTACAAACTCTTCATGATTTTCAAAAATTGCCAGGAGATATTAACTGACTACAGCCCACAATTGGATTGACCACTCAAGAAACTAAGCAATTTATTTTAAACTTTACAAGATGATAAGAACTTAATAGTCCAAGAAAATTATCAATTGAGGCTGAGGGAGAATTGACTTTGGTAGAAAAGAAATTACAGGATGCACATGTAAATCACTTGGATCCAGAGCTTGATTTATTCTGATTATTTTAGCTTCTACACATTCTCCCATAGGAATTCCTATGCAAAAAGAAGATAGTATCTTAGAATGGATATTTTTACCACACAAACAAGAGTAAAATTTGAAAACCTAGTGAACTGATTCAAAATGAGGATGGAGCCCAACAATGATGATTTCATTTGCATGTGGAAATACCACACATCTGACAAGCACCACTCAAATATTGACTTTGGACTACAAACTGCTCAGGACAGTTTCAAGGTGGCTAGCTGAGATGGTCCAGACCACAAACTATGTTATCCAGGACTCAAGATAAGCCCTACACTTTCTCATTACACAGAGACTGGACAACAAATGATACAACTAGCTATCCCAGGACTTGACAATTATTTCAATTTTTTCAGGATCCCCTAAAGATGCCATTGCCCCCAGAGAAGATGAAGTAATTTTAAGAACACAACTTCCATATTTCCAAGAGGTGGGATGAGCAGATTCTGGTCTTTCAGTGGGTTATGGATATTTGTCATCCTTTAGGGGGTTGGGTAAAGTTGTTACTGGAATAGGAAAAAGTTGTACAAAGGACATTATATTCAGGGATCTTGTTCTGAAAAGAAAAGGGGGGATATAGAAATGGTAGGGTAGAAAAATAGATTATTGAATCTACTTTTAAGCCAAAAAAGCAACTACTAGTCTTAAATATTTTACATTGATATAGATTTTTATATATTGATACAAATTTGAGGTTATCTTTGTTAGAACATGCTGTAATACTCTTCTGCTCTTATTTAAGGTATTGTACCTTTATGGCTCATTTAACAATGTAATGTAAATTTCTAGTCTTTGAAAGTTATTATTATAAACTGTTTAGGATAATAAAGAAATGCAGGTTAGTATTTTATCCCAATTACAATAAAACTTGTAGTCATGTTAGGTTTCTTTCAAAGTTAAACAAAGATATATTTTAGCTAGGTGGTCTTCAAACACTTTAGATATCTACAGAATATGGCATTTAAGATGTTTTAATAACATAAGGGTTTTCATGACCATGAGACATGTCTGCTCCTGGCAGCACCAGTCTAGTTCAGAGAAGATGATGGGCATTGAAGAAACTCCATTTGGAGTTTACTTTCTTCATGGCAAAAGTTAGCCACTGGGTAAGAAACTGCTCTTGCCACAACTGCTGACAGTAGGCTGTCCAAATTGGACAAGCAGAATACAAAAGAAAGTGACTGTCAAACTTTTCCAAGACAGGGTATGGAAGTCCTTCAAAATTCCTGCTTCATAGAAAAGTCTATCAAATATTCTAGGCCTATAGGCCAAGGATGGATGCTCCAACGAGAGGAACCTTGGGTGACTGCCCAGGCAGCCAGTTATTTCTGTCATTTCTTAGTTTTGGAAGTTGTTTGCTCTGTACTTCCTCTTTATTCAGGTAATATTATATCCTTCTCAGGTCTCTGATGGAGTTGAGGATGAGATAGTTATAGTTATAGTTTTTCTTATTAAAAAGCTCAGAAAAGAAATTCACAAAAGAGGTGTAAATGTATACAATTGAGAGAGATAAAAAGATAATTTTCGGGTGGTAATACAAGTTAAGATAGAAAGTGAATTAGGTACAACACTTTGAACTCACTAAGATAGGATAGAGAATGGAATATTTTCTCTGAATTTGCTGAATGTAAATGAACTGTACATTGTTAATGTAGTTCTTACCTGTATATATTTGTATATAGTTATTCCATTTATTGTATATAATTTTACCATGTTAGTTAAAACCTTCACTTTTTATTTAGACAAAAGGGGAAGTGTTTGATATTTTGACTGTGTTCTGACAAATTCTTGGAGTCAAACGGCAGAACTAGCCACTACCTGATCAAAATGAATCAGAGAGGTTTGGAGGACTGTTGACAGAAAAGAGACAGGAAGTAGTAAGGCGGGTCTGAGAGATGATCTCAGCCCTCTAGGAGGAAGGAATGGAAGAGGTAGGAAATCACTGGGGGCTGCTTCTCTGATTTTTCTGGTTCTTACTCTAAATCTGACTCTCAAGTTTTTAATTGATAAAGAATAATTGGTTAAGGCTTGATCTGCCTGTTTGGGTGACAAGCTATGGGTGGGTATACTGCTATTTCATACCTCATGTGAATTGCCTATTGTGTAGGTCTACTGAGCACTGACTGAGTGGTTTGGCTCATTGGTCAGAGACTTAAAGGGAATAAGAATAGGTCGGGGGCAACTGGTAAAAGAGGAGGCCAGTGAGAGTGTTCCTAAAGTACATGGATGCTCATGACCCATAATACAACCCACAAGAGCGTGCACAACAAAAGAGGCTCTCAAACTCCACCATTCCTAATTCCATTTTCACATTCAATTCTAATCCATCTAGTGTTGGGGACTGTAGACCCCCAGACCCTGAATTTTCTGTGAACCCCTGCCTGCTGGAGTAAACAGCTTGTTTTCCTATGCTTGCCCCTGCTCTGAGCAAACAACTTGTCTTGCAGCTGCTCTGAGCTTGAGACTCTCAGGAGTTCCTGGTGGCAGGAGAATGTTTTCTAGTGGGCTTGCAGCTGAGAGTTAGGGGATGGCCATTAGTCAAGGAGACCCTCTATAAGCTGCTCTGTAACACAATAAAGGGCATTCTTGGGGAATTTTTGGCATTACCTGTGTCTCTGTGTGTGTTTCAATCTCCAGGCCCTTACCTGACTCCCAAACCGAACTGTACCATAGCGCGTAGAGCAGGCATTGAGCTACAATCTAGAAATTTTGATGGGTTTACCTTCAAATTATATTTAGATTCCAGTTACTTTTCATGCCTCCCTGCTACTACTCTAGTTAAAACAAACCTAATTTCTTTCCTGGGTCATTTATATTGCTTCCTTAATGATATTAATGACCCCAAATGCACCACCTACTTTCGTTTTATCCTCCAATATGGCAGAAAGATTGAACTTTATTATGACATGCAGATCAGATTTCACTCTCCTTCTCATTTACCCACCACCCCTCACAAGGCTCTGGTGCTGGGCTTTCTCACACCCTTTCGTTCCACGCCTTTCTGAGTTCACTCCCCTGTGATTCCCACTAGTCACTCTCCTGCTCCCCTCACATGTCCCCCAATTCTACCTCTGGGCATCCAGGGCACTTTATTCTCCTTGCCCGCTCTTCCTGGGGTGTGCTTTTGGCTCTCTCTTACTCCTTCAAGTTGTGATCAGACACAATGGAGTACTACACAGCAGAAAAAAGTAATGCTTACTTTCTGAAAGGGTGTGAGAAAGCCCAGCACCAGAGCCTTGTTGAGAGTTCTCTGTTTAGGTCTGTACTCCATATTTTTCTTGAAGTATTTGTTCTTTTGATGACCAATTTCTTAAGTTCTTTGTATATTTTGGAAATCAGACCTCTGTCTGATGTGGGGTTAGTGAAGATCTTTTCCCATTCTGTAGGCTGCTGTTTTGTCTTGTTGACCATGTCCTTTGCTTTATAGAAGCTTTTCAGTTTCAGGAGGTCCCACTTATTAATTGTTTCTCTCAGTGTCTGTGCTACTGGGGTTATACTCAGGAAGTGATCTCCCGTGCCAATGAGTTCAAGTGTACTTTCCACTTTCTCTTTTATGAGGTTCAGTGTGGCTGGTTTTATGTTGAGGTGTTTGATCCATTTAGATTTGAGTTTTGTGCATGGTGATAGATATGGATCTAATTTCATTCTTCTACATATTGATATCCAGTTATGCCAGCACCATTTGTTGAATATGCCTTCTTTTCTCTATTTGATATTTTTTGCTTCTTTGTCAAAAATCAGGTGTTCATAGGTGTGTGCATTCATATCTGGGTCTTCCGTTTGGTTCCATTGGTCTTCCTGTCTGTTTTTATGCCAATACCAGGCTGTTTTCATGATATCTTGAAATTTGAAGGCAATTGGATGGATCTAGAAAACATCATATTGAGTGAGATATCCCAAACCCAGAAAGACAATTATCATATGTACTAACTCATAAGTGGTCTTTAAACATAAAGCAAAGATAGCCAGCCTACAAATCACAATCCCAGAGAACCTATACAACAATGAGGACACTCAGAGAGATGTACATGAATCTAATCTACATGGGAAGTAGAAAAAGGCAAGATCTCCTGAGTAAATTGGGAGCCTGGGGACCATGGGAGAGGGTTAAAGGGAAGGGGAGAGGAAGGGAGGGGAGCAGAGAAAAATGTATAGCTCAATAAAAAAAGTAAAAAAGAAAGCAAATATTACAGTGAAGCCAAGCCTGGATCTGCAGTTGGAATTGGAGTCCCTGCTGAGACACCTGCTCTGTTTTCTGAGTTTAACACCTTTTGTGCACTTTGCCTGTCAGTATTCGACAATATGAACTCTCTAAGAGGCAGGGAATTTTGTTTTGCTGGTACAGGATCTTTGGTGTTTAGTGCCCTGTATGTGGTAGATGTCCAAAAATATTTGTTGGACTGATGAGTTTACTTCAAGGGGCTACAAACTTTTGGCAATCTCCCTTGTGCTAGTGTAAGTGTCTTGAATGGATGCCTCACAAGCTTAGTCACCTGTTTAGAGAAGTCATCAGGGAATACAGCCTGGGCTGAGGAAAGTGTGTTCTGAGAAGACCTGTGAGAGAGAGAGAGATAACCTGGGTTAAGGAAGGTGTGTTCTGAGAAGAGAGAGAGAGAGAGAGAGAGAGAGAGAGAGAGAGAGAGATAGAAAGAGAAAGATAACCTGGGCTAAGGTAGGCGTGGTATGAAAGAGATAACCTGGGCTAAGGTAGGCATGGTATAAGGTATGAGAGAGATAACCTGGGCCAAGGTAGGCGTGGTCTGAGGTGTGAGAGAGATAACCTGGGCTAAGGAAGGTGTGGTCTGGGGTGTGAGAGAGATAACCTGGGCTAAGGAAGGTGTGGTCTGGGGTGTGAGAGAGATAACCTTGGCTAAGGAAGGTGTGGTCTGGGGGTGTGAGAGAGATAACCTGGGCTAAGGAAGGTGTGGTCTGAGAAGACCTGTGAGAGACAAATAGGTGTGTGTGTACAGCCTCATTTTACTTGAAATTTGTTGAACTGTTACTGTAGAATCAGGGACACCCAGCGGCTGAAGTTGAGAGACATCCACCTTATAGTAGTAAATCAGGCTGCAATCTACTTTCCCCAAAGCACCAATGTATTATCTTTTATTAAATAAACATGTCTTGGTTAGCATTTCTATTATTTTGATAAAACACTCCTACCAGAGGCAAATTGGGGATGAAAGGGTTTATTTTATCTTTTAGGCTATAGTCCATTATCCAGAGAAGTCATAGCAGGACTCATGCAGGGCAAGAACCAGAGGCCCTGGAGGGGAGCTGCTTACTGCCATTTTCCTCATAGTGTTCTCCATTTGCCCTGGGGCAGCAGCTCCCCCAGCGAACCAGGCCTCCCCCATTCATCATCAATCAAGAAAATGCACCACAAGCTTGCCTATAGGCCAGTGTGGGGCTGGGGGTGTTCTCTGTTAAGGTTCCCTCTTCCAAACTGTCTCTAGCTAATAGAAGCTGACATAAAACTAGACGGCACAAATGACAAAAATGAAAATGGTTTTAGAAGTACGTAAAGGGCCTGCCACACGGGCGTCCATTTTAAAAATCCCCTAAAACATCATCTCCTCGACTCTAGTTTCCAGTGCTATGCATTGCTGTCTTCTGAGTCTTATACAAAGTCAGATGGCTGTGGCAGCTAGGAAAACCACAGGGGACACGTAGCATGGAGAAAAAGACACCATTGCAACGAAGGCTGACTTTCTTTATCAGTGTGAACCCGCGAACCCAGTGAGTCCCCCCAAATCTACATTGCTGCTGATGCCATGAGTCATTGCATGACTCCTGGCTCACTGACCACTACAGAGCAGAAACATGAGGAATAATTCACTGCCTAGGCCAAAAGGACTGGGAAGAGCAGTCCCACCCACCACTCGAGTGATATATCAAATTAGAGGAAGACGCCATCCTTTCTTCTTGGAAAGGATTAGTTCTGCCTCTTGGTGTACCTCCCCCAGAGGCCCAAGGCCAGATAATCTTGCAGTGAAGCGGCCTATTCCTGTACCTGCCTATTCAGGCTCCTTCTGCACAGCAGAACCATCAGAGTACCTCAGCACACAAAAATGTACTTCATCACCCCTCAGAGCAAGATGGCTTCTTGGATCAATGTTTTCTTTCTTCCTTCCCTTGACGGTGACACTAAACAGACTCAGAATAAACTGTCTCTGACTGAACACGCAAGAAATTATTCTCAGGCCAAGACACTTTGTTCTTAAAGCTGTTTCACTCTTTTGCTTGTAAGAATCAAAGTCCCAGAAACTACATTCAGGGCATAAACATGAGCGTCCCCGATTCTGAAGGGATAAGCCTTTCCCCTCGGTGCCTTTCCAGTGTGACTTGTTTTAATAGATGATCTGTGTGCACAGGATGGTGAAGTTTCTGCGCTCCTCAGGAGCCTGGGAAACTGGGGTCGCTGTTTGGCCTTCTCAAGAGCTGAGGAATTCTCACTTTAAGTTCTTTCTTCTCTTGGCTGTGCCCGACACCTGACCAGGCTATTTTTCAAAGTTTAACCATGCCACAATGTGAGGCTAGGCCTCCTGTGCAGGAGACTGTCCAGCATCTGGATTTTCTCTCATTCTGTAGGCAGTGTTGTGAAAATGGCCTTTTCTATCCATTAGCTGCGCCCTCCTTTGGTAAAGCATGAAGCAGCCCAGAGGAGTCTCCCTGTCCACCTGGCCTGCACGCTAATAGCTTCTCAGGACACCAAAAAGGCGTCTTCAGTGTGGGACCCTGGTGCTGCTCTCAGGGCCCCTCACTGGTGTGAGTTGAAGTGAGAACCATGAGACACCTTTTGCACGGAATCTGGGTCATTTGATTGATCTTGAGGGAGAGTGATTGGAAGTCAGTTTTCCCTCGGAGACAGTGGGAAGGCCTTCCTGCCCTGGCCTGAAGAGCTCCGGGACAGATGATTTCTGTTTCTTCCTTCCCTGTGATCTCTTTGCTGTCCTCATAACTCCTTCAGTAAGCAATGATCGAATTTTTACTTTGAGCAGAAATTAAGCTCGTCTTGTAGATAAATAATACAGAGATAAAGACTGTCTGAAATACCTAAGAGGAACCAAAGAGCCGAGGTAAGTCTATATCTGTTGAGAGCAGACTGAACCCAAAAAAACAGTTTAAAAAAACAAAACAAAACAAAGCCATAAAACAAAGCTCCAAAGTTGGGGAACAGATAGAAGTCACAAGCTTTGCGATCTTCATTGACCTGGAAACTCTCTTCTTCTGAAAGATACAGTATTGTCTAGGTTATGGTCAGCTCAATGGGAACATTCTAAAACACAGATTGTTAATTTATTGTTTTTTTAATTGTCAAAAGAACTTGTTTCAAATTGGTAACATTTTATTCATAGTTTAAAATGACATTCTTTTTAAAATCTAATTAATCTAAACTATTAACTGTTTTTTTTCTTTTTTTAAAATTAAGTAATTTTTCATCTGAAAAGTTTGTCGTTTATGAAGTAGTTTTTTTCAGTGGTTTGTTTCAAAGTGATTTGATAGAAGGAAGAGATGGGGGTATGTATGGAGCAAAAGCAGCAGCTCTCAGCTGAGAACTGTCCAGGCTGAGCCAGGTCTCAAATGTATCCAAGTCATGTAGAGATTTGAAAGGAACCAAGCCTGGTTCTGCTATGATCTGATTGCATGACACTGGAAAAATTCTTAACTATTCTAGACCTGCATGTTCACTGCAATTGGTAATTTGTTGAAATTAAAAGCCTCACGGACTTTGGGAGGAAATGTGGTTTTCTAGAACAATATCCTAATCAGTAATGAAAGTCATATTTTATTTCTTTGTCTTTTGTGTAGGCAAAATAAATTAAAAGGATACATTAAGTATTCCCTATTAAGAAGAGAATGAGGCTGGAGAAGTATAGGCTATGTGCATGTGTGCTTGACCAGGGGGTGGGAGAACAGGAATCAGAAATGCCAGACTTTGATCTGAAGCTGACGGCAATTCTAAAGACACCTAAGAGTGCCTTGATGCAGATGTTGGTGCACACCTAGAAGGTAACTTTCTTAGTTAGGGTTTCTGTTGCTGCAACAAAACGCCATACGAAAAAGGAAGTTGGGGAGGAAAGGGTTTTTTAGCCTTACACTGCAGCATTGCTATTCATCACTGAAGGACCTCAGGACAGGAGCTCACACAGGGTAGGACCCCAGAGGCAGGAGCTGATGCAGAGGCCATCGAGGGGAGCTGTGTACTGACTTGTTCCACATGGCTTGTTCAGCCTGCTTTCCTATAGCACCCAGGACTATTAGCCCAGAGATGCACCTCCCACCATGAGATGCTCCCCCTCAAAGTGATCACTAAATGAGACAATGCCTTCCAGCTGGATCTCATGGAGGCATTTCCTCGGCTGAGGCTCCTTCCTCTGATGACTCCAGATTGTGTCAAGTTCTCACACGAAACAGTCAGTACAGTGACTTTGAACCAGGTAAAATCATCCAGGAAAGGCAAGAGATGGCGAAGAGTCTCTTAGAAAAGTGATCACAAGCAAACAGCAAGGAGATGTTAGAAGCCTGCTAACTGAGCACTAGAGACAGGAAAATGAGAGTCATGGGATTTGGGAATAGGAAGTGATGTCCTTTTAGGAGCTGGTAACAAGGCCTGTGTTGTGCAAGCAGTGAAGAGGACAGAGAGAACCTGGTTTACACGGAAGAGTGCCCAGGGCCTCTGGGGTGGTCGGTGAGAATCCTCTGAGGAGAGAGTGAATGAGAAGAATGAAAGGCTCCGAGAACTATCTGGATCTCAGGTTCAGCACCCCCCCCCCAGCCACATACTGTGGAATCTCAGATTTCCGCCCGCCTCCACACACATACATTCTGCGGGATCTCAGATTCCACCCCACTGCACACACACATTCTGTGGAATCTCAGATTCAGCCCCCGCCACATTCTGTGGGCTCTCAGATTCTGCCCCCCCATTCTGTAGGAGCTCAGATTCTTCACCCCCATTCTGAGGGATCTCAGATTCTACTCCCCCCACCCATTCCGTGGGATCTCAGTTTCCACCCCCACCTCTGCATTCTGAGGGATCACAGATTCCCCCTCCATTCTGTGGAATCTCAGATTCAGCCCTTGCCACATTCTGTAGGATCTCATATTCTGCAACCCCCACACATACATTCTGTAGGACCTCAGATTCTGGCCCCCTTTCTGCGGGATCTCAGATTCTTTCCCCCTCTCCCCTGCATTCTGAGGGACCTCAGATTCTACACTCAATAGGGACACATTCTGCGGGATCTCAGATTCTGCACCCCCCACATTCTGCAGGATCTCAGATTCCGCCCCACCCCACTATGCACACACACATTCTGATGAGCTAGCCATTCTTTGCTTTGTAAAAAGTGTTCTCTCCAACAGGGATAAGCAGATGGAGTTACTTTCATGAAGTACTGGACAGAAAAAATGGGAAATTTAGATGATATTGCCAATAAGCTGAGCCAGTTTTCTTCCTTCATGGATCAGAGTGTTGGCATGAGTTATTCAAAAAGATCAGAATTCTTTACCCCTTTTACCCCCCTACACACACAGGAAGGAATACAACTGTCTTAAGAGATATCTAAAGATATTTGGAGTGGGGATTGGAAAAATGGCTCCGTGGTAAAGAGTACTTCTGCATACTCAAGCCCTCTCATACACTTGGAGGTTTTTAGTCCCCTTGTTTTAAATATGACTATTAATCAATGAACATCAAATAGAAGAAACTTTCCACAGAACTCAAAATAAGCAAAAATAAATCAATATTGAGGGAAAGTGAGTTAAATAAAACTTTTAAGATTTTTAAGATTAGAAAAATGTTATATGTATGAACGTGTCTGTGTGAACTTTTGCCACTTGGGGGCAGGCACCAAAGGAGGCCAGAAGGGAATGTTGGATTCCTAGGAGCTGGAGTGACAGGCAGTTGTGAATCTTCTGATGTGGATCCTGGGAACTGAACTCAAGTCCTCTGAAAGAGGAAAAATGGCTGAGCCATTTATCTAGCCCTAAAATGAGGGTCTTTTAAAATCCTATAAACAGAATATTTGATACTTCTTATATCCAAAGGTAAAATCTAATTCTGGTGCTAAATATGACTTCAGTGTCTCTCTCAAGATAGTGCCAGACTGTGTCTTAGGGAAAAGGATCTCAGGCCAATGCTAGTCTTCTCTCAGACAGAGTGCAGGAGAGAAGAAAGCCGCCCCTAACAGCCCGGTGGAATGGTAGCTGTTTAACAAAGCTACTGGGAAAGACTAAAACTCATAGGTTATTCAAGGGTGGCTTTGCTTCAGGACCGTGAGAACTTAACTCTCAGTCAAACAATCCCATGGTGTCATTGAGCAAAGGCCCAAAGCATAGACAGGAAGGATGGACTTGTTTCTAAGTCATTTTACTAAATCCTAGAGGAGAGTGTGGCAGGAGAAATATTTGAAGAAATTAATGGTTGAAATTTGCAGACTTAGTGAAAAGTATTAACTGCCAGGTCCAGGAAGAGAAATACACTTCAAGAAATAGAGACAGGAAGAAAATTACTATAACTAATACATGTTAAGCTGAAATAGAATGGCTTAGCTTTGGATATCAGTATGGCAATTTCTCAGAAAATTAGGACACAACCTACGTCACGGCCCAGCAATACTACTTTTGGGTATATATATGCTATTATTTATATCCCTTTAAACTGTAATTCAATTTAATGTAAAACTAATAGAAGTAGATTGTGCAACTCACAACATATGTGTAGAATTAAAACATTGATGATGATGTGAAGTCAGAGAAAGAAGACATATATTAGACTATATGTAAAGGGGCATAGTACCATTTAAATAAGAACTGAAATAATGAAAATATTTTTGAGGCCCTAATCCAAGCACTAAATTAAATAATGGAGAGCTGTGGGCTAACTAGAAGAGAAGGTATAAAATAAAAAATCCCCAAAAACTCATTCCACACAGAAAGTTTAAAAAAGAAAAGGCAGAAAAAGATTATATGGTCCTCTAGGAAAAAGGACTTTGTTTCTCCCTTGCTTAAAGCCAATCAAACAAATTGCATGTTTAAATATATGCATGCCTACATGAAGTAACTATATATATAAAATATGTACATGCATATTTAAACCCATCCACATATAAAATGTAATCCACATTTAATTTAAATTGTTTAAATACCTCAACTGAGAGGCAAAGACCACAGAAAAAGCAAGAGATTGATTTCTCTGCTTATACTCTGCATTGTAATGGAAATTCTATCATGTGCACAAGACACAGAAAATAAACAGAAGACACATAAATTGAAAAGGAGGAAGTAAAATCATTTTTATTTGCAGACAGCACGATCTACCATTCAAACAATCACAAAGAATCCCCTCAAAACTAGTTGGATCTCATGTATGAGTTCAGCGGAGTTACAGGATACAAAATCAATATGAAAAAAAAATCTGTTCTATTTCTATACTGTCGCAAGGAAAACCTAAAATGAAAATTACAAAAACAATTTTGTTGTAAGGAGGCCACTTGTTGACTCACGGCTGCTCAGACTCTTGAAATAATCACACAGAAATCATATTATTTAAATCATTGCTTGTTCTATTATCTCTAGTCTCTTATTGGCTAGTTCTTGCATATTATTTTAACCCATTTCTATTAATCTGTGTATTGCCATGAGGCTGTGGCTTACTGGCTAAAGTTCCGTCCATCTGTCTCTGGCAGAGCTACATGGCTTCTTCTCTCTGACTCTGCCTCCTTTTCCCCAGCATTTAGTTTGGTTTTCCCCACCTAGTTCTATTCCCTATGCAGGCCCAAGACAGTTTCTTTATTAACCAATGGTATTCACAGAATACAGAGGGGTATCCCATATTACCTCCCATTTTCTGTTTAAATTAAAAGGAAGGTTTAACTTTAACATAGTAAAATTACATGTTATAGTTAAAACAGTTACCAAGCAATAATTACAGCTACAATATTTGTATCTATTTTGTCTTTTGTCATAACTAAGGAAAAGTATAATTATAACTATCTGTTCTTCAACTCTATCAAAGACTCCAGAAGGATATAATATTACCTAAGTAAACAGGAAATACATTGTCAGCAACTGCCAAAACTCTAGAATTGACAGAGACATTTCGCTACCTGGACAGTTACCCATCCATCTTCAGCCTGTAGGTCCATAGTGTCACTTTTTCTGTATCCTAAAGAATATCATCAAGCAGTCCAGGCAACAACAGTCTCTTGCCCAAATGACTAGCAAACTCCATAATGAGCCCCTTTGATGTCCATCTTCCTCTTGACGTAGATTGGTGCTGCCAGGAACAGATGTGTCTCATTGAAAAGTCCTAAATTCTTAAAACATTTTAAATGCCATATTCTGTAGTCTTTGAAAGATTTGAAGAATGCTTACCTATATGAAATACATCTCTGTACATCTAGAAAATCTAGCTAACATGACTACAAGCTTAACTATTATAGATGATTATTTATTAACCTATATTTTTAAATTATACATTACATTTTTAAAGGAGCTGCATACATAATACCTTAATCAAGAGCAGAAATATAATATAACAAAGTTGATGTTAAATTTGTATCAGTAAACAAGATCCATACCAATGCAAATCTCTATAGCATATCCTCCTTTAAATGTAAAGAAACATTTATAGACAATATTTGGGAATTTGGGCATAGTTTTGTCCAAACTTCTTCCTGATGTTTATTGGGTAAAGTAACTTTTGGGGGCTGTTCAAGGTGACCCTTCAGGGGGTCTTGGTGCATCAAACCACATTAGCCTGGGATAAATCCACAGGTTCTCCTCCTCTGTGAAAACAAAAGAAGAACCTCTTTTTCCAAAGCAACATATCCTTAGACACAAATTCTGAAGTCAAGATACCTTTATAATACACATGCTAGTTTAGCTTATCAGCCATACAATGAAATGTCTCTCTGTATTAGCTCCTTCACAGTCAAAAAATTCAAAGAAGACACAATAATATCCATAATCCAGACTCTCTGTGTATAGTCATACAATGAAATGTCTCTGTGACTCTCTGTGTATAGCCATACAATGAAATGTCTCTCTGTATTAGCTCCTTCACAGTCAAAAAATTCAAAGAAAACACAATAATATCCATAATCCAGACTCTCTGTGTATAGTCATACAATGAAATGTCTCTGTGACTCTCTGTGTATAGCCATACAATGAAATGTCTCTCTGTATTAGCTCCTTCACAGTCAAAAAATTCAAAGAAAACACAATAATATCCATAATCCAGACTCTCTGTGTATAGTCCATCTTTATGTGGCTTATTTTCTTTTTACTCCTTTGGTCTATGACTGACTGTACTCTGTCTCTTTAAAGACTTTACATTTTTTAAAATATCATTTACTTCTTTTTATAACTGTCTATATTCTTTTTCTTCTCTCTTCCAGGAAGCCTATGTATAGTTTTTAAAGACACTGCATCTAATTTAGAGATCTTTTTCATCTGAATTTGTCCTTTTGTGTAACTGTAATTCTTACTGTCCAGGAGTGCTTGTTAGAATGCTAACCACTTAAAAACTTAAGTTGCAGCATTACTAGGGTATATATGGTACTTCCTGCTTGCTCCACACAGTCCAATATGGTGGATGTCCATTCACTGCTTCTGCAAGCTGTGCTCACTGCCTCAGTTCCAAGTATGCAGCTGGTCTATGTCAAGCCATTAAGCAGTTTGTAACACGCTGCTTACAAATCCCATTTAAATGTTCAGTCTCCTGAAAGAGCCAGATTTTGCACTGGCAGCATGGCCCAGAAAAGCAGGCATTTCAAAATGGCATGGCTCTTTTTCCTGCTACCGCTGAATCAGGAAAACCTCTCTTAAAAGAGCTGTGGCACACCACCAGCAAACAGCAAGAAACTGTGTTAAAGTCTGTATTTTTGTGTCTAGAATTTCTTTTCAAGTTCTTTCAGGTTTTTAAGTGGATTTTAAAGTTTTTAGTTGGCCACATAGGTGCCACTTGGAGGAGGCCACTTGCTGGTTCCTGGCTGCTTGACCCTGAAATAATCACGCAGAAACCATTATTATTTACGTCACTACTTGGTCTATTAGCTCTAGCATCTTATTGGCTAACTCTTACATCTGATTTTAACCCATCTCCATTCATCTGTGTATTATGATGAGGCCGTGGCTTACCAGCTAAAGTGTTATTGGCAGCAGCTCCATGGCTTCTCTTCTCTCTGGCTCTGCCTCCTTTCTCCCAGGAGTTAGTTTAGTTTTCCCTGCCTATCCTACCTCTATTCCCTGTGCAGGTCCAAAACAGTTTCTTTATTAACAAATGGTATTTACAGCATACAGAGGGGCATCCCACATCACAATTTCAAGTCATTAATTTTAAAACTAATAATATGTAGGAATGAATTTACCTAAAAAGTGAAAAAAATATCTTGAAACTATAGCACCTATTTGAATAAATTAAAGAAGCTCTAGAAAAATGGGAATGTACCACATGAAATGTGTGGTTTAATATTGTCAGTGTGGCACTATTTGTTAAAGTTATCAACAGATTCAGCATAAATCTTATAATTTTTTCAGCTATTTATTAAATAAAAATTATGTCAGGCAGTGGTGGTGTACACCTTTAATCCCAGCACTTGGGAGGCAGAGGCAGGCAGAGCTCTGTGAGTTCAAGGCCAACCTGGTCTATAAGAGCTAGTTCCAGGACAACAGGCTCCAAAGCTACAGAAAAACCCTATCTCAAAAAAAAAAAACCAAAAGAAAGAAAGAAAGAAAAAAAAGAAAGAAAAAAGTAAATGAGGATATACAAGTTGCCAAAACAATTTTAAAAATAAAGAACAACATATTTCTCTAACCTACACTGGTGACCTGGTCTGTTCCTAAACTAATACTGGTCAGGGTTGTGGGTCAGAATACTGAGTGGAAAACACTTGAAGATGTTTTGTGAGTTTTGCTTGGACAAAGTATCACTAGATACTAATTAGATCAGTATTATATTAATATAATAATTAACAATAATTTCCACTAATACTTGTTTTTATTATTACCAGGAACTTCTGAGAAGGATAAGGACCACCTTGATCAGAAGTTGGTAGAGTTACCAACCATTCTTACAGCTCCCAAGGAAAACAAGGCAAGGCAGCCC
The DNA here is from genome assembly GCF_037038515.1 of Microtus pennsylvanicus. NCBI lineage: Eukaryota > Metazoa > Chordata > Mammalia > Rodentia > Cricetidae > Microtus > Microtus pennsylvanicus. The sequence goes on from NC_134582.1 coordinate 69,127,634, forward strand.
ATAGCACCATCCTGTGCACCGCCACGCTTGAGAGCTAATTTGGCATCCTATCATATTCTTTTCCCAGATGCTAATTGCAAGCAACTCCTGTCTACTGAGAAGCCACAGAGAAGACGAGGAGCATATAGGAAAAATACCAGAAGGATAAACTACCCTTTAATAATAAAAATACAAGTGTTTCCATGAATAGCCTGTATTTCCCCAGATTTATAGACTTTCCAATTGGTTTTTACACAAGTTTCTCAGCAACCTCTCTTTCTTTGGCTTGGGGCTGCAGCTCCTTGATATTCCTTAGAACTCTACCCTCTTTGTCCCCTCAAAGACAAACTTGGGGGACATATTTCTTTACTTGGGAAAGAACATATTTCTTTCCCTAATCTCTATTTTTATTTTGAAGTTGAACACAGTAAGTGGAGTAGTGCTGTCTCTCACTGTCACAAGACCCCTCTCTGCATAGCCTTGAAGAAGAGGGGAGTGTGTCAGATGAGATCTGTTGCTCTACATGACTGGAGACACAGAGACACACCAACTGTGGCTGATCTCCTGTGTATCAGGCAGGTGGTTTCTTTACTTCGCGCAGCCCAGGATTTCTGCAGTTGGGCACTCTCTGTGACTGTTCTGAAATTCCTCTGGTCCTCTGCAAAGGCATTTGTCTCACTAGTGACAGGTTAGTGAGGTGGCTTCACCAGGGTGATAGTTGCTGTGTCTGAGGAAAGTATGAATGTTGAAGCTAAGGACTGAGTTGGCTCATGGAAATTTTGATCTGTTTTAGGAGTTTATTGTCTCAGTACATCAACAAATATGCTTTTGCTTAAAGATTTTTTTCACAAGAATATTTGCCAAATTCAGATGACACTTTTTCTTGATTTTTTTTTTGTTAGGAGAGTTGAGATTATGTAAGATCCCTTGGCCTCAGTGAGGAAACACTGGGAGATGCTATTCCTACATACATTAGACAAGTCTACACAGAGAAGAGAGAGAGACCTGGAATTCAGTGGATGCGGAGGAGAAAGCCTGGTAAAGGAAGTTTCAACCTGTCCACTTTTCCCAATTGTCTATCTCAGAGGCTCCCTGGGTCATTTCGAAGTGAGGCGCTTGGTACTGTGGTGTTTTATTGTTGGGGAGAATTCTGGTCACACATCAATTGGTTTGAATTAGTTCAGTTTGTTTGAAATGGCCTTTAGGTTCTAGATTTTCTTTTGAGGCAGGATTCTTCTAATATTTAGCTCTGGAACTCACTCTGTAGACTAGGCTAGCCTCGGTCTCATAGAGATCCACCTGCCTCTGCCATTAAAATGCTGGGATTAAAGGTGTGCACCACCACACCCAGCCCTGGGTTCTCAATTTTTATACCAGAAGGAGCATTGCCAGTCTCCACCGAAGCCCTGAGGTGCACATCTGAATGAGAAGACTCCTTTGCTTTGAGACATGGAAAGCAGTCCTTTGGGAAAATTTCACCCATTGAAAGGAAAATTCTGCCTTTGTGAGGGAATGTATCGGCTGATTGCCCAGGCCTGGTTTATGGTCTCAGGCTACATGACAGAAGAATCAAAGGATCCTGGAAGTTTATTTGAGACCGAAGTTTTGGAGGACTGCAGTGGCTCTCGTGAGTGTCAGCTAGAACAAAGGCTTTCAGGAAGGAAATGGATGTCTGCTCACACCCACATTCAGAGCGCAGCCAGCCTTGCCTTCCCTTAGCTCTTCTGTCTGCAGCAGTCAAGTGTCCAGTGGAGCAGGTGCAGTGTGGAGCAGACGGGGTATCAAAAGCCTCTTGACTCTTGACAGAAAAACAGTAAGTCGGATGGAAGCTAACATGCCAGCCAGTAGCAGCTTTCACGCACTGTACAGGAAAGGGATGTATTAATAGTTTATTCCTGAAATTAAACTGCCCACATCTGCAGACGACTCTCTGGTGGACCCTGGCCTTCGGTACGGAAGATGCTGCTGAGTACCTGCTCCTAAAAGAAAGAGGGCTAAGAAATGCTGAGGTGTGTACGACCAACTCCTGTCTCAGACTCATCAGGCCGCTGGGCATGGTGCAAGGAAATGCTTAGGGAGAAATCACTAAAAAATCAGAGGCACAGAGTAAACAGCATCCTTCTTCATAGCAAGGTTCAAAAGAAATTTATTTTTATGTGTTTGGGTGTTTTGTTTGCATAAATATCTGTTCATCACACGAGTACCTGATGTCCTTGGAGGCCAGGCATCAGATCCCCTGGGTCCGGAGTTACAGATGGTTGTTGGCTACCATGTGGGTGCTAGGAATTAAATCCCAGGTCCTCTGAAAGAGTGGACAGTGGTTTTAACAACTGAGCCATCTCTCCAGCCCTGAGTTTTCTTAGTACAGACGTTATAGTGTTCATAACACCATCAGCAGGAATGTTGTGGCTTCTCGGGGACCTTTGGGAGACAACAGCAGAAGGAGAAGCAAATAGTTGAAAACACCGATTTCCTCTCTGTGGCCTGTGTTCTCATGCTTCAGTACTAAGAACTTTCTGGCTACATATTCCCATGCTATAATTTGGAAAACGAGAATAAAGTTGTTTTTCAAAAAGACAAATTCATGTATAGTCATAATCAAATAATTCAGGTTTGAGACACATGTCAAATTGTCATAATTCATAAAAATTGAAAACTTTATTAGCAAAGACAAAACACTTTATAACTTTTCTACTAGAGAAGACAAAAGTGAATTGATACAGGAGATGTAGGTTGTTTCCAATATAAACATTTTCTGCTATGAGAATTAATGCTTTCATTGGTGAGCAGAGTTCAAGGGAGATTTATAAAGAAAATGATAATCATAGGAGATGGGGACTATGGGAATAGTGGCCTACAGAAGCACGCATGGGAGTCTGTCTCTGATGTCACATGCAATATGACGATGATGGCACTGCTGGGAGGGAGACGGATGCTGCGACAGATCCCGCAGAGGTCTCGGCAGGCCATAGGATTCTTCAGTATGATGCATCCAAAGGGAGCGACCCGCAGCATCAGGCAGATGTGGCATGATTTTTGGCTCACGGTTAAAGTATGGAGTCTGGGATTTGTATAAATGTGGAAGGTATCAGGGTGAAGCGCATCACAGTAGCGCAGATCCAAAGTGACCGACCAAGTGAAATGGCAACCAACGCTCCCCGAATACCAGGAAGTACTTCCCCCAACAAAGGAAAAAGTGAGAAGCATTTGACCTTATAATAAAGTCTTGTGACTTGACTCCTAATTTTCTAGGCCAAAATAGAACGCAGTTTCTTTGATGTGGTTGGAGGGTTACTGTGCACTTATTGCCCAAATTCCCAGTGACGGTGAGGATTAATGAGCTTGGGCAAACTCACCTCTGGCCCTCTTCCCACTGCCCTCACTCGGAATGCATGCCTGCTTTCTGCTCTCACACATCTTTTCCTCCTTCTAACTAAACTTCCTGATAAATATTCCTATAATAATAATCACTTCATACAAATTTCCAATGCACTTTTTTAATGATTCTTAATTCTAAGACCTAATCATTAAAATGACCTATTTCATATCATAAATTCTCCAGTAAGAGCAATCTAGTTTACTCATTGTTTACACGTCTCCTTTCCACCCCCTAGGTCTCTGCACTCCCTAGCTTCCCTCGTCCCCCGCTTTCTGAATCTTTTCCAGCAGTATAAGGTCAGCTGAAATCCGTGGTGAGCTGGCGTTCTGCCTGGACACTGCAGTCTGGGTGTTCGTTGTTTTCATTTGTATCCTTTACATGCCTTACATCCACCCACAGTTTCTTCTCCCTCCACTCTTCCCCGTCCCATGCGACCGCTCCTCTTCCCCAGATCCCCCTCCTCCTTCATTTCCCTTAAAAATAGCAACAATAACAACAATAGCAACAATAACAAAAACAAACAAAGAGCAGGCCTCTCAGGGACATCAGCCAACAGGGCGTAACAAATTACTTAAGACTAGGCACAGACCCTCTTATCATCAAGACTGGATGAGGTGAGTCTGTGGGAGGAAAAGAGTGCCAGGAGCAGGCAAAAGAGTCAGAGACACTCCCCCTTCCACTGCTAGGAGTCCCACAAACCCCCCAGCTAAGCAGGGTGATAGTGGCACACGCCTTTAATCCCAGCATTCGGAAGACAGAGAGAGGTGGATCTCTGTGAATTCGAGGCTAGCCTTGTCTAAAAGAACGAGTTTCAGGACAGGCTTCAAAGCTACAGAGAAACCCTGTCTCAAAAACAAACAACAAACAAACACCCCAAAACCACAACAAAAAACCCTAAGCTAAACAACCACAGCATGTACACGAAGGACCTAGTTCAGACCCATGCAGGCTCCATGATTGCTACCTCAGTCTCTGGGAGGCCCTCTGAGCCCTGCTTAAATGGTCCTGTGGGCTGTGTTCTCATGGTGTCCTTTACCCCTCTGGGTCCTAGGATCACTCTTCTCCCTCTTCTGCGGGGTTCCCCTGGCTCCGCCTAGTATTTATCAGTCGCTGGACAATGCCTCTCCCATGACAGCTGGACTAGGCACTGATCTGTGAGTATAGCAGAATATCATTAGGAATCATTTCATTGACTTTTGTTTTTTATTTTTATTTATTTATTTGTTTCTGCCCATCATGTTTGGTTTTATCCTGGGTCTCTGGACTGCCCAGACTCTGGTCCCACTCTTGGGCATATACCCAAAGGACACTGTCCCATGCTTCCACAAGGACACTTCCTCAACTATGTTTATAGCTGCTTCACTCATAATAGCCAAAAAGCCTCTCAACCAAGGAATGGATAAAGAAAATGTGTTAGGTTTAGACAATGGAGTACTACTCAGCTGTTAAAAGCAATGGCATTGGGAAAATTGCAGGCAAATGTGTGAGACTAGAAAAACTCATCCTGAGTGAGGTGACCCAGAGAAACAAACATGACATGTATTCACTTATAAGTGGATATTAGCTGTAAAGTAAAGGATAACCATGCTACAATTCACAGAGCCAGAGAGGCTAAGTAACAAGAAGGGTCAAAAGGGGAACACTTGGATCTCCCTGGGAAGGGAAAATAGAATAGATTCTGGGGGTGTACTGGGGGTGGGTGGGGATGGGAACAGGTGTGGGATGGCAGGGGATGTAAGGGAAGAGTACTGGGAGCGATGACTGGAATTAGGGAGCTTTTGGGTTGGTGTAAAATTCTTGTACAGTGGGAACTCCCTGGAATCTACCAGAAGTAACTCTAGGGAAGTCTCCTAGTAATGGTGGATACAGAGTCAGAACTGGTAATATTCTATAACCAGGCAAGGCTTCCAGTGCTAGGATTGGGATATCAACCCACCACAAAACCTACTACCTACAATCTGTCTTGCCTCCAAGATGGGGTCCTGGTGGGACAAAACTGTGGGAGTGGCCAAACCGTGACTCGTCCACCTTGAGATCCATGCAGTGAGAGGGAGCCTGCGCCTGGTGCTGCATGGATCACAGTCTGGGATATTTTACCTTCTTCCCCCCTCCTCCTGTATCTACCTTCTTCCTGCCTAATCAGATCCCCACTTCTCATTTCCGCATCAGATCACTTGTAACCAACCACCCCCTCTCTATCGTATCCCTTCATGCTACTGCAGTATTGTCCCTTTCACTTTCTTGGTATGTGCAGTACTCCAGGTTATGGGCTCAGATCTGGAGACTGAGCCTGGAGCCTCTGCTGAGAGAGAGCACGTGATGTCTGTCTGTCTGGAGCTGGGTTACCTCACTCAATAATGCTCTTTCCTGGTTGTATCCATTTACCTGCAAAGTTTTGTGTTTTCACTTTTCTTTATAGATGATTAATATTCCAAAGTCTTAAAGAATCATACTCTTAACTAGTCTATTTAAAAATACCTCTAACACCTGTAAGCTCATGTATAAATAAATATATAGTTTTAATGAGATTTCCCCATCTGAGCAGACACGATGATTCCCTCCAAGAGACAAAGACCATTCTAAAAACCCCAACACCGATTTGAGAATTCTTCTTTTGAGTTGTTAGTATGGGCTGTACAAGAGACTCCCCAGACATTCAAGGCTATTGTTACTTCCCTTGGTTGCCCCCAGAGGCAGAAGGTGAGTTCCTATTGCTAAAGACACCATGCACTCCAGAGGCTCCTGCGCTGAACTGAGCTGTAAGTCCTCTCCTTGAGGATTCACCTTCATGGTCCAGAAAACACTGTGCAAGCTTCCAGAATAGGAAAACAACCAGCAGGTCCTCCCCAGCTATGATGCCTGTGAACCCCAAGAATGACCAACATGGCATGATAACCCTAAGGGGGCAGTAGAGGCACACATGCCTTGGTGGTAACCAATAGCTCTGTAATAAGACTTAACACTCCTCAACAAGAGAGAAAACCAGGCCTGGTGCTAGAAACCTCGCTGACTACCCAGGGCAAGGGAAGTGTGAATCTTAGAGGAGGACCTATAACTGGCACTTTGCAGAACCAGCAGAATCCCTAACTGCATTCTAAATATTTGTGTCTATACCCACAAATAGGTATAGTTTACCCCTCATCAAGAAAAGTTTTCTTCTAGCAGACAGAAACCATTATAGAAAACCACAACCAAACAAAAGTGAGGAATCACGGAGTCCAGGCCCAAATGATACATCTACAACACAACTCCTGCGCCTAAGGCTCAAGCATCATTGCAGAAGAGGGAGTAAAAGACTGACAGAGCCAGAGGAACAGAAAATTGGCTGAGATTGTGTTTCCCCGGAATGTCAGACGCTACACCCACAAAGTCTCACAAACATGACTGCCCCAATGTGAGTTGAATAAAGATAGCACCGATAAATGTGCTGAGGATTGTGGGGAAAGCCCAGGAGGCCTCAATCCTATAAAGAGAGCTACAGGCAGCTGAGGGGTGCAGACAGTAGAGGCACAGTCTTCCTCAGGAAGGAGCTCACCAGGTTGTTAGCCAATACCAGTTAGCCAATACCTACGTGCAGTGTTATACATGCTGAGATGGTTTGTTTATGTATTTAGGATGTGTGTGTGCTTGCATGCATGTGTGTGTGTGTGTGTGAATAATTTTTTGTATGTGAGCAATTAATGAAAAAAGATGTCATGAATTTGAAAGGGCAAGGAGGGATGTATGGGAGGGTTTAGATGGAGGGAAGGGAAGGAGGAATGATGTAATTGTAATAACAAAAATAAAAGACATAATACAAATGCTGTCTGTGACACTGGTGTGTTATTTTACAGGACACTGGTGATTTTGTCCTCATGTCTGTAGGTTTTACCTCTAAAGAAATCTTTGGTACCCTTTCTGTGTGTAGGCTCAGAAAGCCTTTCTTGTAAAGGGTCTCAGTGACAAGACATCTGTTTTCTGAAGAGAGGGAGGTAAGGGGCCACACTATAGGAGCAAGCGAAGATATCTAAGACAAGCAAAGCACTTTTGAGTTAAATGATAATGAAACAATAGCATCAAATATTGAGGAATGTAGTTAAGTCCAGGGAGAGAAATTATTCTCTTAAATGACTACACTGGAGAACAGAAAAATCCTAAAAACCAATGGAGTTTTATTTCTTTCATTTAGTTTTCTTTATTTTATTTTATTTAATTAGCAAAATAATTATAAAATGAAACCAAAGAAAGTAGAAAGAATAAGGTGATAAATATAAGAAAATAAAACTAGGAAAGAGAAAACAAGCAAAAGGGCTTCTAAAGGGCAAAGTTGCTCTATTTATTAAAGTTTGGGGAAAATAGTCAGGAAAATGTAGAAAGCTAAACAGCCAGTATCAAAACCAGCTAGAGCGACGTCTCCCAGCCAACTGAGAATGCAGCGTTCCAACAACAGCAGCGCCACAGATTTGAAAATTTAGTGAAATGAGTTTCTAGAGAAGTTCAAAATATCTGCAGAAAATCAGGTTTTGCTGTCTACAAACCAAGCTGGTATACTGCTCACCTCTGTGGGCAACTGCCGCTACAGATCTGAATTCCAGGACTTTTGTCTCAGTTGCTGTAGTTCCTGGCAGACACAGATAACAACCAGACCAAGACTGAGAGCTTACTGGAGCTGTCTTGCTTTGTTGAATCATGAGCTCATGCAGGATATCTAATAAAAGAGGGAAGACAGCAGACATCAAGGAGTCTGCAGCCCTTCTGGAAACTGCAGTTTGAAGACAACCTTAGGGAGTGTATCTTCTTACTCATGCACATGCATTGGACGGAACAGTTCTGTTTCTCTGAATATGAGCAGGGATACTGGCTCTCTGTTGTTATGGCAACAGTATCCACACACTACAGAAAAAAGAAGGCTGATAGGACAATGACCTTATAGGTGTTCTCAGACACTTACCAGAAGACTTTGCAAAACTATTTAAGGAAACAACACACAGTAATACTTAGACTGAAGTCTCTATTTTGTTAGTGAAAATAAGTTTCATTCCAATGAGAAACCTTACATTCCAATGAGAAAAGAACATAGTTTGGATTGTAGGTCAAGTTTGGGGTGTCTGATGAATGAAGAGAATGATTTCACAGTGAGACATACTTCATGTAGAGGAAAAAAATACGCCTCGTTTCCCAGAATATTTGCTAGGGAAAGTGGAAGAAAAGGGGAACTACTCCCACAAAATCTGCTGCCTTGCTCTTGGCATTCTATTATCATACCTAAGAGGTGACTTACACCCGTCACAGTTCATGTTAGAATTTTATTTATAATTAACTTTTGGTGACTCAAGGAATGAAAGTGTGGAAGAAGGAGAGAGAAGGGAAAGGAGAAGAGAAGGGGAGGAGGAGGGAGAGGGAGAGAGCGAAAGCGAGAGGCTAAAAATGCTTCCTAGTTCGCAACTACTCCAAGTTTTCAATGTGATTTTCTGTGTCCTTTTATGGTGCTGGGGAGTAGCACTCTACCCCAGCACTGGAGAGACCCCTTGTCTACTAGCCTACATTTTAAGTTTAAAATTATTGAGATGATCCAAATGTGGAAATTACTTCATTTTGAATTGCCCAAGATTACTCACTGTCTTAGTGCATGAAATACCCTAATGAACCAGAGGCCTAAAGTCAACACTTTGTGTCAGGTGTGCTGCACCTGTAGAGCAGAGCGTAGACTGGGTGTCCCTGCGTCTGTTCTAGGCTAGGCTCGTGTGCGTCTCAGAGGACGGAATTGTTGCTGTAGAACAGAGCGTAGACTGGGTGTCCCTGCGTCTGTTCTAGGCTAGGCTCGTGTGCGTCTCAGAGGACGGAATTGTTGCTGTAGAGCACAGCGTAGACTGGGTGTCCCTGCGTCTGTTCTAGGCTAGGCTCGTGTGTGTCTCAGAGGACGGAATTGTTGCTGTAGAGCACAGCGTAGACTGGGTGTCCCTGCGTCTGTTCTAGGCTAGGCTCGTGTGCATCTCAGAGGACAGAATCGCTGCTGTAGAGCACAGCGTAGACTGGGTGTCCCTGCATCTGTTCTAGGCTAGGCTCGTGTGCATCTCAGAGGAGAGAATTGCTCCATCCCATGTCTGTCCCTGTCCCCCACCCCTTTACTTATTTTAGATTTTCTTTTCTTTGGGGTAAGAAATCACTATGTAGTTCAGGCTGGCCTTGAGCTTGTACTTCTCCTACCTCTGCCTTCTGGGATTACAAGCTTGGGCCACCGTGCTCACCCATATATGTGCACCTGAAATTTTACTAGGTGCTGCAAATTAATCTTCATGGGCTTTAATTTAATATCTAGTCCAATATTCTGTGTTCATATATCATTGTCAGCGTGCTTTATAATAAAATGTCAGTGTTTTTCAATTTCTTCCTGAGAGAGTCTGAGCATATTTTTGCATGTTTAAAAGTCATTTAAACCAGGAGTGATGGTGTATGTCTTTAATTCCAGCTTTCAGAAGACAGAGGCAGATGGATCTTTCGAGAGAGTTACAAGCCAGTCAGGACTTAACATTGAGACCCTTTCCTTTTCTATGAACTATTTATATGAACCATCTGTTTTTGGGGGTAGATTAGTTTTAATTGGTTTGTAGGGTCTCTTTATGTTTTTCTAAGACTTATTTTTATTATTTTAATAATGTTATATGTGTTCAACATGGGTTCCAGGAACCAAAGTTGAATCCTCTTTCAATCTCCCAAGCCATTTCTTTAGCCCAGACTCTTCACTTAGTGAGGATACTTACCTGTGGTGATTTGAAAGAAAATGGGCCCCAATGGAAGTGGCACTATTAGGAGGTGTGGCTTTGTTGGAGGAAGTGTGTCACGGTGGAGGTGGGCTTTGAGGTCTCATATATGCTCACGCCATGCCCGATGAGACAGACCACTTCCTGTTGCCTGCAAGCCAAAGAATAGGACACTTGGCATCTTCTCTAGTACCATGTCTGCCTGCTTATGACTATGTCACTCCATGATGATAATGGTCTAAACTCTGAAAATATAAGCCACCCCAATTCAGTTTTCCTTTATAAGAGTTGCCATAGTCATGGTGTCTCTTCACAACAATAGAAACCCTGAGACATTACCTTAGGCAGTGATAAGTTGAAAAATATTGAAAAACAATATTTCAAAAAATATTGTTCACTGTTTGCATTTTGATTTTGTTAATGTATAACCACATGTATTATAATTTTATGCTGTTTAATTAACATTTTTCTCATAGGGTTTCCTCATTTAAGGGTTATAGAAAGCTTCTTGATAGTTTATATTATTTTTGTTATAGGTTAATTTTTTATTTTAACCTTTAATTCATCTTTAATTAATTTTGTTGTAATAGACATGGTTGGTGTTCAATTTGATCCATTTTCAACGATAACTTGGTAACTTCAGCAAATATTGAAAAAGTCATCTTTCCCACCGATGAGATAGAATTTATAATAAATTAACTCCTTGGATTTACTGTAGTCTAATACTAGACTTTCTAAGATTTGTGTGATATTTACTCTTATATTTGATTGCTTTGTGATTACAAGAATCTGAATTATGCATAGTAGGCAGAAATATGTCCTTTTATCCAAATCTAAATTTCTAGCACTTACAAACACTTTATATGTATGGCAAAAGAATCTTACAGATATAGTTAAATTAAAAACTTTGTGTTGGGAATATTTTAAAGATTATTAGGTGGAGAAACATGACTGAATTTCCAGGGAAACCTGGCTTGAAAGATGGAGGCAGGGAGTCATAAAGACAGTTAAAACAATGACTTCTGGGAGTTACTAAAGAAAGGACGCCTACTCCCCAGCAGAGCACTAGGAAGGGACACAGCCCTACCTACATCTTGGCTGTAGCTCAGTGAGACCCAATTCAGTCTCTGAACTTTAGAAAATAAACTTGCATTGTTTGAATTTGTTGCAGTGTTTTTTTTTAAAAGACCACCCCTTTTAGTAAACTGATAAACGTGTATAATATAAATAATGTCTTATAATCAGGACACCCAAAGCATTCCTGTTCCATAGCTTCTTTATCTTCTGTATTCCCTCTGGCTACTGATTATTTTAAATATGAATTTTATATTATTTATTTTAATGCTGAGTGGTGCTGGGATTGAACCAAGAGCCTCACATATACCCTCTACCACCGAGCCACATTCCAGTCTAACACGAACTTTAGAAATCAGTTTTTCTAGTCTGTTAGTGTTCAGGCATCTGCACTGGCCTGATCTTGGGGTTCCTACAGGGTGCGTCCTCAGCTGCAGTTACTAAGAGCTCCTCTTGTGTACAATCGCTAGGTTCCCCTTTAAAAGGGCCCTGCCCACCTCCTCTCTTTTTCTCTCTGTCTTCCCCTCCCTCCCTCCCTCCCTCCCTCCCTCCCTCCCTCCCTCCCTCCCTCCCTCCCTCCTTCCCTCCCTCCCTCCCTCTGTTCCCTCCCTTCCCCTTCTCTCTCCCTCTATTGCTCCCTCTTCCTCTCCTCTCTCTGTCTTCTTCTCCTCTCTCTCTCTCTTTCTCTCTCTCTCTCTTTCTCTGCCTGTCTCTCCATCCCCGCCCCCTTTCTCTTTTGCTGCTCCTGTCCCCAGAGACCAGTCTCCCCTGCTCCTTCCCTCTTTTTACATTCCCTTTCCCCTCCACGTGAACTCTGTTGCATGGTGTCTTTCTCTCTTCCCACATTTTTAAATAAAGAGCAACATTGGTTCCTTGACCAGGAAAGTTTCTTCTGGTGCCTTCCTTCTGCCCGCAGGCAGTTTGAGGCATGCCAGGATCCTAGAACCCAGTCCACAGCCTTGTTTCTCCTGATCTCTGGGTTCAGAGCTCTCTTGGGCTTAGAGCCCTCAGCCCCAACCCTTTGCGTGATGACTCACTGGGTGGCCTGTGCCTTTCTTGGACCCTTGGGTCCTTTGGGCTTTGCCCTAGGCCCCACGCCTTGAGTGGCAGCTCTCTGGGCAGCTTGAGCCTGCCTTTCTTGCTCTCCTAGTTGGGTAAAAAGCCATTGAATCCTGTTCTGCCTCACTCATGGGGAATAAGCCTACCAAAAATCTGCGCACCTTTGCAACATTCTGCCAGGGATCCTGATAGGTGGAAGGGGGCATCCCTCCCCAGTAAACCTCACACTAACTCTGTTGTGTGCAGCGTGCTCACGGAAAGGTAAACTCATTTCATCTAGGACCCTACCCACCTGCTCTACTCTCATACGTCTGCTCTTTTCCACCTACAACAAATCTGCTTCCTCGTTAGCTGGCGGCTTTGCTATCCGTTCAATATTAGCAGTTGAACAATCTCTGGCAGGCTTACCTGCCTCTGACCATGACCTCTCCTCTTTGTTTCTCAAGCATAGTCCTCTCCCTGCCTTCTGGCTTTTCTGAAGTCCTGGTACTAGGCGACTGTGTATCTCTCAGGCTCAGAGCCCTTGGCTTTGATGAAACACAAAGCAGCCTGTGCTGTCTCGAAATTGACCCTCTCTGAACTCCTGGGATGCTAGGAATTGCAGATCCTTGGGTCTTACTTCTCTGCCTCATTCATGGGAGCTGTGCCATCGTCTATACTTCCTTGCTTCCATTGGAATGGTTTTTGGAGACACATTGACCATTCCCAATCAGTTACTGTTGCAGGAATACCAGACGTTGGCCGTAGGGATAGAGGTGTAAGACCATCGATGCTGTGGCAATGGGAAAAGGACCAGGTGTCTAGGGATTCAACTCGGATCCTCTTTGAACGGCATTTTTCCAGGTCCAGGCGGTGCCTGACGGTTCCACAGAGTCTGGGGAGAGAAATGAAACAGGTAGATACTGTAGGATGTGGCCAGCACCCCAGCTTTCTCAGTTCCCCCAAAGATGAATGTCACTCCCCAGGAAGTAGTTTTGACAACAGAGAGATAGGAAGTAGGTGGGCAGGGCCCTTTTAAAGGGAACCTAGTGAGCGTGCACAGGCGGTGCTCTTAGTGGCTGCAGCTGAGGACTTATCCTGTCAGAACCCCAAGGGCAGGCCAGTACAGGTCACTGAATACTAATATTCTTTGCTTCTTATTTATTAAGAAAGTGAGGCATTAGAACGGGATGAAAGGAGTTAGAAGGTGAGGCAAGGATAAGGACACCCCTTTAATTTGTACTACAAACAGCTCCAAGACTAGCTTTTAAGAGTCATGTCTTCCACCTTTCCAGCTTCTTTGACATCCTGTGAAGTGTTGCTTTATTCAGGAGATATCTCTACCTACTTCAGTATCTGCTTTTATTTATCTATTTTTTTACCCTTTTGCTTACTTGATACAGAGCTGATGGGCTACATGAACACCAAACTCCCATAGTTAAAGCCTACAGATGTGTTTTAGCCTTCGCTCCTGGTTGTAAGAACAGAAATATTAATGCAAATCTTCCACCTACTTCCCACATACCTTCTTCCCTGAAAGTCCATTATCGTAATGAATATCAGACGACATGACAAAGAAATGTGGAATATTTCCATAGATGATTCACAATCTGTGTCTATGTAAGGAAAACACTGTAGAAATTTTCTAAGTTCATGCTGAATTAAGGCTCTGAATCATGGGATGTAGGGAAGGGCGGGACCAGCTGAGTGGCAGAGTGCTCACCTGATTTGATCCAGCACCGAAAGAAAGAAAAGAAGAAGTCTGGTGTGCATGTCTCTCTTCCCCGCTGTTGCTGCGGCGCTGCCCTCTGTTTCCTGAGCTGCGCAGGTGTGTTCTCCCCAATAGGGGAGGATTTCACCTTTCCTTATGCAGCTCTCATGACTGAGATACCCAACATTTTATCACCAGGCATGTATGTGTTTTGATGTCGTGTTTGAAATAGTTTTCCCCTATTAAGCTAGTTTTTAAAAATAACTATTTTCTACCAATAATCAATTCATCAAAGTCATGTGTGACATCAGACAAAGTCTCCGGGAAGCTTGGGATAAATAGATCCTCAGGGAAAAGAGAACATCCAAAGCCAAAGGCAGACAGTTAGCTTCTCAGGCCTTTGCAGGAACCGTGGAAGTTTTGAAGGCTCCTTGATACGTCGTACTCTCCTGATAGCACACTTTTAACTAAAGGAAGGCTGTGGGTCTGAGCACCCCAAGTTTTGGGATTCTTGCATCTTCAAGGACATGGTGAAGGGTGGAATGGTGGGGACGGGAGATGGGGGCTAGCAGGCTGCCAGAGTGCTGTCCTCTTCGGGCTTCGGCCTTGGTAAGTACAAGGAGGATTACTGGAGGAAATCTGCCAACTCTGGAAAGTAGCACACTTTGTTTCCAGTGTAGTGTGTATCTTTACGCATGCTTGGAAGTATGCATGTGTGCATGCATATACACATGTGAACGTGCATACGCATGCACACACATACGAGGCCACTGAGTTAGTTACAGGAAAACCTGCATCTGTGAGGCGGTTCTCACGAAGTGCCTTCAATAAAAAGTCCCTGTGTGTTCTGTGACAACACTGCCAGACGGCAGACAGCCTCTTATCTTAGATATACAGTACCGCAGCGTAACTCAAGCCCGAAGGAGAACCTGGGGCTTATGTAACGGGGCCACAGTAGCATGTCAGCGCAGTAATAGGCCAGGATGGTTTTATTGAACCGAGTTTACTTAGCTAGAATAAACCAGATAGGTATCACATTTACAAGGAGGTGCTAGCAAGAGGGCAGCTTATTACAAGCACATTTAGAAGATAAGCGAAAGAAAATGGGATAAAATCAGAGATCAGAAGGGAGGCAGAAGTGGCTCCTGGCTCAGTTTCTGGCCTTGAGTACGTCCACATGTAATTCGAATAAAAAAATAATTATTTTTCACGTATATAGAGAATACTGGCATATTAGGTCTCTTAGGAACCTGCTGTTACAGTTATTCATAAGCATTTAATACCTAATTGAAGGTCTGCCTTTTTGCAGATAAGTGTGTTTTCATTGTTTCTATGCTCCTTAGAAAGTTAAAACATATCAATAAACTTTTTTCTCAATAATTATTTTACAGTGTGCCATAAACGTAGCCATCTCTTAGTTTCCTTGGCTTCCCACACAATTAAACCAACCGTGTTTCCTTGAAGTGGTAATGTTTTCTTCCCTTTCCTTTTCAAAATGTATGTTTTAGATGGATGTGTGATTATTTCCATATGGGAGGCACTGTCTAGGCACTGATGACGGGAAAGGTGGACAAATCGACTTTCCTGCTCCTGGATTTTTCCCCACAGCTTGGTGCTTTACTGTGCCTCCATTCAAGACATCAGATTAGTGCGGCTAGTGGAAACTGTCTGCATTGTCTCAGCTGCTGATTTTGATCCATCTGACCAGGATGTCACGTCTCTGCTGAGTTGTCTTTACAGTGAAATACCAAGCCTTTCGGACTAGACCTTACTCACTATCATGTCCTGCTCAGTAGACGTGTCCTCCTATACAACGTCTGCGACAGTGTTCTCAAGAGGTGGCCACAGTGTGCTTTCAGACCACTACTGTCACAGGTGCCGTCTTCACCAAAACCGCAAGCCTCAAAGGATCTTAGTGGTTCTTACTGTGTGTGAGTGGCTTTTGAGGCATCCCAAATCTCCCAATGCCCTCTCTAATGTGTGTGTGTGTACATGTGTGTGTGTGTGTGTACGTGTGTGTGTGTGTGTGTGTGTGTAGGGATGGCACCACACTTGGTTTTAGCCAAAGGGCCAAGAACAAGAAGCAATGTGTTGTGATGGTGATGGTGAAACAGTTTTTGTCCAGAGCAGAGATAATTCTGTAATGCATAAGCAGATAAACTCATTTCACTCAGATTCTAGCTTTCTTTTACTAAGGACTCGGGTTCTTTCTGAATATGTTGCTGTCAACAGATCTTGACTTACAAATGGTCTTTCTAGAGAGGACCAACCTGTTTCTGTGGTCTGTAAATCCTCCGAACTCTCCTCTTGTCCCCATGCAGTTTTCCTCCGTTTCCTAAAGAGCCAGTGTTGCTGGGTGGTGGTGGCGCATGCCTTTAATCCCAGCACCTGGGAGGCAGAGGCAGGCTGATCTCTGTGAGTTTGAAGTCAGCCTGGTTTACAAGAGCTAGTCCCAGGACAGGCTCCAAAGCTACAGAGAAACCCTGTCTTGAAAAAAAAAAAAGAGCCAGTGTTAAAGCAGATAGTATTCTCTGAGCATCTGTCCTGTGATGGAGCCTGGATCTGGCACTGGAAGAAAGAAGAAGACAAACCTGAAATTTTGTGTCCTCTAAGATGGAGCAGACAGGGCCGGGCACAAGTAAGTTACTCCACCATGGGCAGACCATGGAAAACACAGAGAAATGATTCTTATTAAAGAACCATACAGGAGGAAGCCATGTCCTCGTGTTTGAAGGGGTCTTTTCCTTACAAGAGCAGCATCCACAGCACCGAACAGTGCCAGCCAAACCAGCCATTCACTTCTTAGTCTTCAGAATTCCTTCTTTTTCTTGCTCTTCACTGCCTCCCTTCCCCTGCAAAGGATACCAGAGATTGCCTCATCTCAAACACATCTGGTGAGCTGCCTTAGATACTGGTAGTCTTTGAGGCTATGTGAGTTGGGGTACAGTATAGAGGTGGGTAAATTTCTCTGCATCTTTTGGTTTTGATAGGAAAGTTAAGAGTGAGACTGATTCTAATGACAGTGACCTCTTATGAAGATGAACCAAGCCTGACTCCTTCAGAAAGAATGGCCCTGGAAGCCACTGCAAGATGCTACACATACATCTGGGCATTTGAAGTGTTAGACTGGTCAATTTACAGAGCCTGCCATGCCCACTGTGGACTGGATTCCAGTGTTGTGGTATGCGGTATGCACTCAAGATTTTAAGGTGTCAGAAACATTCCCTTCTTTCAGTGTGAGGCAGGGTGGACCCTGCATCTCTGAAAGGTAAATACAAACCCCTCTCCCCTCTGCTGGAGAGTTCTCGTCCTGTTTACAGAGCGTTGCCTTTGTCTGCACTGTGCATACTTCACATTTTCTCAAAGGTAACGGGCTGCCTGCCAGAGGCATTGCTCAGCTCTCTCAGGTTGCAGTTTCTTCAGGAATATAATTCTTCATTTGATTTGCTCTGTGCCTTTGAGTTTATGTTTCTTCCTCGCTGTGTACAATGTATCAACCAACACAGACCCAAGTGACTGCCCATTTCTTCTTCATGAGATGATGCTGATACTCTTCATTTGGGCCATTCACCGCCACTTAGATGGACATCTCCCCAAGAGATGGCCTTGACAGGCTAGCCTGTCACCACTGAGAGGCTGGGAAAGCATGGCTGGGTGCTGTTTTGTTTTGTGGGTTTTCTCCCTCCTTCCTACAACACTCTTTTTGCTCCTCCTCTTAAAGAAAAAAAATCCAAGGATATGAATATCTTGAAATGAACTAAACCAGTCATTATCATTACAGGAAAACTTCGCCCAGAATCCACACATGACTCTGCTTAGATCCACTGCTGTCCCTTCCACCATCACAAGTTTTCCAGCATTCTCCTTAGCTTGGCACTCCGTCTAGTGCAAGCTCGTCAGATGAAGTCCTCTCCGGTTCCTGTTACTCTGTTACCCTGGGCTTAGGTCCCTGTACAGGCACAGGTCTGGAAGGCCTTTTGAATGGTAACTGCTGCAGAGGGACCGCTTGTGGCAAGCATGTGACTTTTTTTTTTATTGAGAGCCTCCCATTTCCCTCCCCCTCCTCCCACCCTTCTTCCCCTCCCCCCACTCCTCTCCCCCTCCATCTCCAGTCCAAAGAACAGTCAGGGTTCCCTGCCCTGTGGAAAGTCCAAGGTCCTCCCCCCTCCATCCATGTCTAGGAAGGTGAACATCCAAACTGGCTAGGCTCCCACAAAGCCAGAACACGTAGTAGAATCAAAACCCCATGCCATTGTCCTTGGCTTCTCATCAGCCCTCATTGTTTGCCATGTTCAGAGAGTCCAGTTTTATCCAATGCTTTTTCAGTCACAGTCCAGCTGGCCTTGGTGAGCTCCTAATAGATCAGCCCCACTGTCTCAGTGGGTGGGTGCACCCCTTGTGGTCCTGACTTCCTTGCTCATCTTCTCCCTTCTTCCACTCCTCATTGGGACCTTGGGAGCTCAGTCCAGTGCTCCAGTGTGGGTCTCTGTCTCTATCTCCATCCATCACCAGATGAAGGTTCTATGGTGATATGCAACATATTCGTCAGTATTGCTATAGGATAGGGTCATTTCAGGTTCCCTATTCTCAGATGCCCAAGGAACTAACTGGGGACATCGCCTTGGGCTCCTGGGAGCCACTCTAGGTTCAAGTCTCTTGCCAACCCTAAGGTGGCTCCCTTAACTAAGAATTGTGCTTCCCTGCTCCCCTATCCAACCTTCCTTTATCCCAATCATCCTGTTTCCCCAAGTTCCCCCCATCCTCCCCTTCTCACTTTTCTCTCCAAAGAAGCATGTGACTTTCTCACTGGCTATCACTGGAAAGGTTAGGTGATAACAACAAGGAAACAGCACATTTCCCTGGGTCACCTCATGGTAAGAATCACCCCAGCAATGTCTAGGCAGTTATTCTGGCAGCTAGCAGGCTCTGTTTGTTGGGGATGTTTCGAGCTACATGAAAACTCAGGATTGAACCCTTTAGTGAACTCAGAATCCCCTAATCCCAATTTGCAGATGGTGAGCAAGCTGAATATGGTCTGGGTATATCATATCTTTCACTTGTAGAGATCAGTGGACTCTTTTCAATTTTTCTAAACTTTTTACTTCAAAAGCCCCTCCTCCGTGGGTTTGTGAAGAATGCGATAAAGTTAGTAAAAGTGATGTTGGAAGAAGAATTCTCACAAACATGAATAAAGTTCCTGGATCCGCTGGAGACAGACATGCTGAGACTTTGCTGGTAGGCCACGACCTCGTGGTGATGCATAGATGAATAGAAATGGGTTAAATAAATTAGCCAGTAAGTTAGCCAATAACAAGCTAGAGCTAATGGGCTAAGCCATGTTTTCATTAATACGGTTTCTGTGTGGTTATTTCTGGGCTGAGCAGCCGGGAATGAACAAGTGGCTCTTCCTACATAGGAGTCCTCAAGAACACCTCTCAAGCCTTCTATATGGGAAGCCCTGGGCTTCCAGCAGCCAGAGGGTGTGGAATGCTCGAAAAGTTCTCAGCACTACAGTGTCATCAGAGTGCAGTGTGGTGACTTTACAGACCTTCCTCTAACTGTCCCCTCACGCGGAAAGCCTTTCCTCCTCGCAGTGTCATCAGAGTGCAGTGTGGTGACTTTACAGACCTTCCTCTAACTGTCCCCTCATGCGGAAAGCCTTTCCTCCTCGCTTGTCTCTGGCACGAAACTGATGAAAGCGTCCATGGACAGGGACTACTTCCCCAGGCAAAGCCTCCTTTCCAGGCCCTCCCAGCACCCAGGATGCAGTGGTTCTCCTGTCTGATATTAAGCTGGCCTAGAGCCACAGTAAACATTGCATCTCCCTTACAGCAAGGAGAGATTAAATATCTGATTAAAATTTTTGGCTGCTAATTTATTGAACTTGGAAAAGGAAACCCTTTGGAAGTCACATGACTTTCCCTGTCTGTCTGCGCTGTTGTCCCCTGTAACACAGGGGTCACCATGCTGTGGAAGAACAAGGAGCTGGGGGCTCCACACGGACTGGAGAGGAAGGACCTGGGAGGCTAAGGGGGTGCTCCTTGGTCATGCCGGAGACTCAGGTTGAGGAGGGAGGGAAGCCTTTTCTCAGTTACGGGGAGAAAAGTCACATAGACTGGGGCTGTTTCTATGTCGACCTATTATTCCCTCTCTTCTCGTCACTTGGTAGACTGATTCATCTCATCCCACCTCCGCCTATTGTTCTGAGCTGCCCAGCAAAATGTTGTCGTGGGCAGTCTGAAAATGTACAGGAAGTCTTCAGAGCTGAATGACTTCAATCTGTGTGTCCTTGCTTCTGGCACTCCGTGGAAACCACACCCCATGGAGCTAGAGGACCAGGGACTTCCCTCCTCCTTCCCCATCTGGTCTCTCTCCAGCCGCATGCCCGCTGCTACCTCCATCCCAGGTCCAAACAGAGGCCAGACCAGATGAGGAGGGAGGCCAACGGAAAGGCAGGTCAAAGGGCTTTTCCTCAGAAAAACAGAGGTGTGGGACTCCAGGAGAATGGAAGGTCGCTTTCACTGACCTTTGCGAGAAAAAGCCAGTCATTTGGCAAAGCTGCCAGCCATGAGAATGTCCCCAGAGAGGAAAAGGGACAGAAGTCACAAGTGAGTCCTTACAACCTGCACAGCACAGCAAGTGTGTTGCCTAAGGCTCCTGCCCAGTGATGAGCTGCAGACAGCTCCGGAGAATGTTTCTTGTAATGACAAGCACATATAGGCTCCCTTTATCAATATTCACGCATTCATTAAAATGTGACCATCACTAAAACTTCTTGGGGTGTTTGCCTCATTTACTAATGGGGAAAACTTGAGATACATTTTCACTTGCTTGAGATCACCTAGTATCAAGGATGGAACTGAGATTCGAGTCCAAGACCCAGAGGCTCCCCAGAACTCCACTCTGTGCTGAAATTGGGATCCCAGTTTCTGTCTTGTGTCCTTACTACTTTTATAAATTACCCAGAAGTCTTTTCCCGTTCAGTAGTAGTGCTCCAGCTCATGGGTCTCCTAGGGTTTTCTTTTACTCTCACATAAATGACATAGACTACAACTGGCTGTAAAAACCGCATCTGCTCAGCTCCAAAGCCCTGGAGAACCCTCATTTCACGGGTTCACAGACTGATCATCAGCACACAGAATGGAGCTGCCAAGACCAAGTCTGGTGAGGAGCTGGGATCACTGAACCACTTCCTACTTCCCAGGGACTGTGCCTTAAGATGATGAGTGCCCTGGAGTGTGATTTTTCTCTCCGATTCTTTCAGCCAAGCCTGCATTGCACTGTTTCATGGCTCCCTGACCTCTCCCCCACGCACCTGCCATGGCTCTGCCTCTGGCTATCTGGGTACTGGTTGAGAGTAGAGTTTGGATGGGTGCTTTTTGTAAAGTCCATTAAGAGGCAACTCTGCCAAGATGGAGGAACCTCTGTAGCTCTCATTTACATGAGAAACCAAGACAAGGAAGGATGTGTGCTGTTGGGATATAAATTGCTTTAGATGGCATAATCCCATAACAATATTCATCTGTTATACATTTAGAGCCATCTAGACCTGCTATTCTAGGAATTTAACTCCAGACTTCTTCTATGCATGCATACATAGTAACACTGGTGGTCTGTCCTGAGCTGTTGACTCCTACATACATACAAATAGCCTTCTACACCAGGAGTAAGAACACATTAAACAAAAATTAAGCTCATAGGCATGATTGCGTCTTCCCTCAGATCCCCTATTGCATTGTAAGAACAACTTCCCAGGTATTCAAGCTGGACCCTCTCTTGGGATATGTAGAGTCTCCCGTTTGGTGATTTGCTGTGCACCTCTATCCACCCCACTTCTCTTCTCCAAACAATCACACAAATACCAAGACCCTCTTTTTTTTTCTCTTTTTGATATTATTGAGCTTTACATTTTTCTCTGCTTGCCTCCCTTCCTTTTTCCCTCCTCTTCAACCCTCTCCCATGGTTCCCATGCTCCCAATTTATTCAGGAGATCTTGTCATTTCTCTGTGGGTCCTACATGGCCAGTTCACCAAGCAGTCCAGGCAAGAGCAATTTCTTGCCCAAATAGCTAACAAACTCCATAAGTGGCCTCTTCAATGCCCATCTTCCTTTTGAAGTAAATGGTGCTTCCATGGAAGACCCTACATTCTTAAACATATTTAATACTGTGTTCTGTAGTCTTTGAAAGGTTTGAAGAATGTTTACCCATCTGAAATACATCTCTGTACATCTAGAAAATCCAATTAACATGACTACAAGCTTGATTATTATAGATGCTTATCTATTAACCTGTATTTCTTAATTATCCATTACATTTTTAAATGAGCTGCACAAACACAATCAAGAGCAGAAATACACATATAACAAAATTTACCTAAAATTTGTATCAATTAACCAATATCCATACCAATGCAAATCTTTATAACATTTTCCCCTTTAAGTGTAAAAAACATTTATAAACAATATTTGAATTTGGGTGTAGTTCTCTCTCAATTGCTTCCTGCTTTTTGTTGGAAGGAGAAAGTTTTTGGAATGTTCACGGTGACCTTTCAGGGGGTTTTGGTTCATCAAACCACATTAGGCTGGAAGGATTCCACAGGTTCTCATTCTTTGTGAAAACAAAAGCAGAACCTCTTTTCCAAAGCAACAAATCCTTAGACCCAAATTCTGAAGTCAAGATACTTTTATGTTGATTTATCTTAGCAACCCATACAATGGAATGTCTCTCTGTATTTAGCTCTTTCACAGTCAAAAAATGCAAAGATAACACAATAATATACATAATCCAAACTCTCTGTGTATATTCCATTTTTATGTGGCTTATTTTTCTTACACTATTTTTTTGCTACAAGTTTAATATTTATTTTATTTACCCCTTTAACCTATGACTGTCTGTTCTCTTTTATATTATATTTACTATCCCTTTACTCTTTTTCTTCTCTCTTCCTAGTCTACATACATTTATTAAACACACTGTGATTCGTTTAGAGTTCTTTTCTATCTGAATCTGCCCTATTTTGTATTTGTAATCCTTTTCTGTCTTAGAGAGCTTTTAAAACGGTAATCAGCTTAGTCACAGCAGCCCTGGTACTGGCTTCACTTCTCTCTGCTTTTCAAAATGGCAGAGGTAGCATTACTGTCATCCCTGGGACCACCAGGTAGAAGCTGCACTCACCACTTTAACTCTGAAAAGGAGCATGCAGCATCTAAACCCTTTTTAATCTGAGTAATAGCTAAATCTGCTATGCAGTGCACTACATAGCCTGGAAATAGCTCTGTGTTTGGAGCACTGAGCTGTGAACATGGTCTCAGCTACTTTTCTCCTGACCCTGAATAGGCAAACAAGCACCTGGGCCCACAAATGTCATTCAAGTGCTCGACTTCCTAAAGTAATCAGAATGGTTTGTGCCTCCATTTTAAACCCATGGTTTTTTGTTTGTTTTTTATTTTTTGCTACTGCTGAATCAGGAAGATCTCTTCTAAAAGAGCTGTGGCCTGCTGCCAGCAGCCAGCAAAATGCTGACTACCAAGAAATTGTGCTTATCTCTGTTCTTTTTGTGTCTAAAATTACTTTTTAAGCTTTCTCAGATTTTACATGGAGATAGTCAACCACACTGGGCACCAATTTTTTGTAGGAGCTCTCTCATGCATTCCTGGATGCTTAGACCCAAAATAATCACTTAGAAACTCTATTAATTAAATCAATGCTTGGCCTATTAGTTCTAGTTTCTTATTAGCTAGCTCTTACACCTAAAATTAACCCATTTTCATTATTTTATATTTTATCCTGAGGTTTATGGCCTACCGGCAAAGTTCCAGCTGACAGCTTGCATCTTTCGCCTCTGGCGGCTTCATGGCATCTCTCTGACTCTGCCTTCTTTCTCCCAGCATTCAGTTTAGTTTCCCTCACCTAACTCTACTTTATTCTATCACAGACCAGGGCAGATTCTTTATTCATTATACAATAACAGCAACACATGTACAGAAGGACTTCTCACTCCAGACATCTTATAATGTGCAGGCAAATGGATGGATCTAGAAAACATCGTATTGAGTGAGGTAACCCAGACCCAGAAAGACAAATATCATATGTACTCACTCATAAGTGGCTTTTAGACATAAAGCAAAGAAAATCACCCTACAATTCACAGTCCCAGAGAACCTTAACAACGATGAGGACCCTAAGAGAAGCATACATGGATCTAATCTACATGGGAAGTAGAAAAAGAAACTTGTGAGTAAATTTGGAGCATGAGGACCATGGGAGAGGGTAGAAGAGAATGGGAGAGGAAGGAAGGCAAGCATAGAAAAAATATATAGCTCAATAAAATTTAAAAAAGAAAAAGCAGAAGCTGCAGTCATGAGATCTCAGTAATAGTCCCTAAACAAGATCTAACCAATGACAATACCAATTGGCATGCCAGTGTAGAAGAGGGAAGTCTCTCAGAGCAGTCTCTAGGAAGAGTTACAAGCAATCAGTGACTAATGAGAAGGGGGTCCACCCCCAGAGAAAAGCCCTCTAAGTGGCCATCCAACACCAAGTGGCAAAACCCAAAATACAGATACACACAAGCAATACCAAATAGTCTCAGCAGCCTGTATTCATATATTTATGTTTGTATATATACAATAATTAAAGAAAAAGACCTTGAATTTAAGAGGAATTGAGTAGGGAATGACATAGGTTGAGGTCTTGGAAGAAGAGGAAGGGGAAATGATGTAAACACAGTATTCAGATATGAAATTCTCAAAAAATAGTTAAAATATAAACTTAAGGGATCAACCATAAACTGTACTGGTAAGCTAGGTGGTGGATGCGCACACCTTTAATGCCAGCACTCAGGAGGCAGAGGCAGGCAGATCTCTGTGAGTTTAAGGCTAGCCTGCTCTACAGAGTGAGTTCCATGACAGGCTCCAAAGCTACAGAGAAACCCTGACTTGGGAAAAAAAAATACTGACAAATACTTTCTTCTTTTCTGCCTCTTGCTAAGATTGGGACCCCATTCTAAGTGTGGCTGGTGATGGCATAACAGTTGCACACACTTAAAAGTTACATCTCATGCCAGACTCTGAAAGCCAAGTTCTCTACAAGAAAGAACACTTGTTTCCAGGTGTCTGCTAAAGTTTTCTCCAACCTACGGGCAAAGCTTTGTCTCATTTTTAGATATTTTATTCTGTAAAGTGTATAACCTTGCAATGTACTTAAAGTGTTTTTCTAAACATAGGCATACTTGGCACAAATATGAGACAAATAAAGGTAATTAAGGATAATAAAGTTTATTTTTATGTATAAGTTTGAAAGGATGAGGGAAACAAGCACTCGCTCTCAATCATGTAATGGACTCACACTTAAACCACACAAAAGGGCTTTAAGAGTCAAAGCACATGTGAATGTTATACTCCAGAGAGACTGAGGCATCACAGCCTGTCTCCATGGGTCTCCTAAACAAGGGCTAAATCAAGTGCCTGCCATGAATAAGGTACCAGGAGAGAAAAGGGCTTGCTCTGTCCAGGCTGACAGAGCAAAATGTTTGGACACTTATCTTAGACAATTTTAATTTCTAAGCTAGTATTTCTTAAACATCCCTCTTATTTTATGTCTCCTACAATAGCATATACAGAGCCTGTGTGCTTAGTTTATTCCTTTAAAATGTTCTGGATTAAAACATTAAAATGTGCCAAATGTCCCATATTTTCTTTATCCGTTCTTCAGTTAAGGGGCATCTTTGGCTGTTTCCAGTTTTGGCTGTTATAAATAAAGCTGCTATGAAATAGTTGAGCAATTTTCCACATGGTATGATGCAGCATCCTTTGGGTATATGCCTAAGACTGGGGAACCCCGTGGAAGAGGGAGAGGAATGATTGTAGGAGTCAGAGTGGGCAGAGGACACTGGAGACCATGGCCAACTGAATCAACTAAGCAGGGCTCACAAGGACTCAGAGACTGAAGTGGCAAGTGCAGGGCCAGCATGGGTCTGCACCAGGTGCTCTGTGTATATGTTATGGCTGTTAGCTTGGTAACCGGATTTGTGGGAGCTGGTGTGTCTCTGACTCTTTTGCCTGCTCCTGGGACTCTTTTCCTCTTATTTATCGGGTTGCCTGGTCCAGCCTCTATATGAAGGGTTTTATCTTGTCTTATGTATCTTGTTTTGTCCTGTTTGACTGTCATTCATTGATGATCTGGATCTTGGGGAGAGAAGAGGTGACAGGAAACTGGGAGTAGAGGGAGGGGAAACTGTGGTTAGGATGTATTGTATGAAAGAAGAGTCTATTTTCAATAAGAAAGAAAGAAAGAAAGAAAGAAAGAAAGAAAGAAAGAAAGAAAGAAAGAATGCTGCTATGTGCTTATCTTGGATCCCTAAGGAGTTCCTACTTCCCAAAGGTAAGCATTCTTTCTCACTTATCTTTTTGTCCTCCATGATACCCACCTCAGTGGCTTACCAACAGCAAGGACATAAAAAAGACTGGCCAGTGATAAGGCTCAGTAGGTACCAATTCTTGCCACCAAATATAAAGATCTAAGTTTGATCCCTTGAGATAGTATGGTGGAAGAAGAGAACTAACTGCAAGCTATCCTGTAACCTCTGCATAGGTGTCATAATATATGTGTACATATGTACATGAATAAATATAACTAAAAATGTTTTAAAAATTGGGATAAATTAGCCTGATTTCATTCAACTGCTAATTTAGAAGCAACACATAGACAAGAGGACCTCCCACATCATTTCCCCTTTCCTGCTTAAACAAAAAGGAAGGCCTTAACATAGTAAAAATACATATAACAAAACAGGTATCAAGCAAGAATTACAGTTACAATATTTCTATTTACTTTATCTTTTATCATAACTAAGGAAAGCTATATTATTACTATCTATTTCTTCTTCAACTCCATGAAAGACTCCAGAAGGATATAATATTACCTAAGTTAACAGGAAGTGCATTGTAAGCAACTTCTAAACTCTACAATTGACAGAGACATCTCGCTGCCTGGAAAGTCACCCAAAGTTTTTATCTATCGTTGGGGCAACCATCTTCAGCCTACAGGCCCAGAGTATCTGGCAGACTTGTCCATAAAGCAGGAAATTTCAAAGACAGTTTATTCACTTTCTTCTGTATCTTGCAGAATGTCTTGCAGATTATTTCATGAAGCACAAATGCTGAAGGATCATTTCACCTTTAGGCAAGTTCAGCAGTCATTTCTCTGTGGATCCTGCATGTCCAGTGTTTACAGCATACCATGAAGCAGTCCAGGAAAGAATAGTTTCTTGCCCAATGGCTAACCAACTCCATAAGGAGTCTTTTTAATGCCCATCATCTTCTTGAAGTAACTTGGTGCTACCAGGAGCAGATGTGTCTCATTGTCATGAAAAGTCTTAAGTTATTAAACATTTTAAGTGCCATATTTTGAAAGTTTCTGAAAGATTTGAAGAACACCTATATAACATGTCTAGAAAATCTAACTAGCATGACTACAAGCTTGGCTATTATATATATATATATATATATGTATATATATATATATATTGACCTGTATTTCTTAATTATACATTACACTTTTAAATGAACTATACCAACACAATACCTTAATCAATGGCAGAAATATACATGTACAGTATAACAAAATTTACCTTAAATTTGTATCAATAAACCAAGATCCATACCAATGCAAATTATCCATCTCTATAGCATATCCCCCTTTAAATATAAGCAAACAATTATGAACAATATTTGAGAATATGGGCATAGTTCTGTTCATACTACTTCCTGCTATTTGGGGGCACTGTTAATCAGGTCTTTTCATGGTGTATTGTATGTGCTAGGTTCATCTCAGTCAGCAAAGGAGTGAAGTATTTTCTTTGTGGGGGTGTTCACAGCAACCTTTCAGGGGTCTTGTTTGATTGAACCACATTAGTCTGGAATGAATCCCCAGGTTCTCATCTTCTGTGGAAACAAAAGAAGAACTGCTTTTCCAAAGCAACAAATCCTCAGACTCAAATATTGAAGTCAAGATGCCTTTGTAATATACATGCTGGTTTAGCTTAGCAGCCCATACAATGAAATGTTTCTCTGCACTTAGCTCCTTCACAGTCAAAAAAAATTAAAAGAAAATACAATAATATACATAATCCAGATTCTCTGTGTATATTCCATCTTTACATGGCTTATTTTTCTTTACTCCTTTTAATCTATGACTATCTGTACCCTGTCTCTTTAAAGGCTTTAGCCCTTTTTTGTGACTCTGCACACTTTTTTTCTTCTCTTTTCCAAGTCTCATACATTTATCCAACACTATGACTCATCTGGATTTGTCTTTATTGCATATTTGTAATTCTTTACTGTCCAGGAGTGCTTTTTATAATGCTAAGCACTTCTTAAAACTTAAGCGGTGCCATTATTAGAGGAAATACGGAAGTTTTTGCTTGCCTGTCTATTTAAGCTACACCATTATTATGATATATACGGTCCCGTCTCCTTGCTTGACACAGTCCGGCATGGTGGAGCCATTTCCTGCCTCTGAGAGCTGCCAAGCACACCACCCTACTTCCAGGCACATAGTTGGTCCAAGTTGCCATCAAATATGCTGTAGCATGCTTCTCACAAACCCCATCCAAATGCTCCGTCTCCAGAGCCAGAGGCCACTCTGGCAGCAGAGCCCAGAAAACTGACATTGTTAAATGGCCATTGCTTTTTTCCTGCTATGGCTGAATCAGGAAAATCTCTCTTAAAGGAGCTGTGGCAATCCACCAGCAAACAGCAAGAAGCTGTGTTAAACTCTGTATTTTTTTTTTGACTAGAATTACTTTTCAAGCCCTCCCAGGTTTTATGTGTATTTAGTTGGACACATGGGCGCCAATTTGTAGGAGGAGCCGCTTGTTCATTCCTGGCTGCTTAGCCTCAAAATAACCACACAGAAACTGGAACAACCTGTTTGGATGTAGAGAAGGACAGAGCCATTGTCCAACTCCGAAACCAGCTCTATATGAATATTTGAAGATGTGTATTTTCCTGTAAAGATAAGAGCAGAACCCTGTCCTGACTCTTTTGAGAGTTTTTTTCAATCTGTATGGTTGTTACTCTTGTGGATGAACTGTTGTTTCTCTTTTTCAAGAGGTTTCTCCTTTTCAAATTGAATCTTTATTAATTTTTTTGGTATCCATAGTTTTTCTTCTCCTGTGGAAATAAAAGCAAATCCCCTTTCCCAACATAGCACATCTCCTGGCTTCCATTTTAAGGGCAGCACATCCTTGAAATAAACTGGTTGATTTAATTCAGAAGACTTTTCTATTATCCAATGGCTCTCTGCTGCTGTTTTGTCTTTCTCATTAGTATTAAGAAAATTCAAGGTTAATAAAGTATTATGTAATCTATTTCTTGGGGTATTTTCCACCCCATTCTTTTTTTTAACATATCCTTTATAATTTGATTTGACCTTTCTATAACTGTCTTACCTGTAGGAATATGTGGTATACCTGTAACATGTTTAATATTATAAGGAAAAAACTGTTTTATTTACTTAGAGACATATGTTGGACCATTATCTGTCTTTATTTGTGTAGGTATACCCATATGACCATAACTTTTAATAAATGTGTGATTACTGAATCAGCCTTTTCTGAGCTTAAAACAGTTGCCCACTGGAAACCTGAATAAATGTCAATGGTGTGGTGTACACATTTTAATTTTTCAAATTCTATAAATTGGAACATATCCATCTGCCAGATTTTATTCCTTTGAGTTCCCTTTGGTTTAGTCCCTGCAGATAACAGTATTTGGTTATAGAAACAGCAAATATAAAAATGTTTTAAGCAGAGGTAGAAGCATGCATGCATACAATATGACAAAATGACTTTGCGTAGGTATACAAATATGGTGGATGAAAATAGGAACATATTCAATATTATTTAAGTTTGTATCAATATAAAAGAATCTATACCAATGTAAATTATCTATAAATAATAGCTCACAAGTATTCACTCTATTAATCACTATTATTATTAGTATGAGTAAGCTTATACTAATCCATTATCCCATCAAATTTTTCGTTTTTTTCAAAGAGATCCTTTAGCCTACATAATTTACCCTCCAAACCCTAACCCTATACCAATTATGATCAACTTCTAAATGATGTCCCTCACCCTGAGGACAAACTTTGTTGGGAGAAGGAATGTTGTTTTCTAGAATTACTTCCAGTTGTCATGGGGGCAACATTCTTTCTATGGGATCCTGTGAAAGTAAAATGATGGTTAAGTTACAAGATTACTGTCTGGTATAACTGCAAATAGTCTCTGAGTGTTTGGTAGGGTTTTTCTGAGGTTCCCATTTGGACTTCTGGCCAGAATGTTGTAAAAAACTGCACCATTTTAGCTAATCAAGTTGGAACCATCTTGAGCAGCTGGTACCCAAAACAGGTTTTATTAGTCCATGGCGTCATATTACCCAGGTGGAGTTGTTATTGTGGAGCCTCATCTTCTTCCTGGAAACTTCAAAGATTATTGCAGGCATATTCTACAGCTCTTTGAAGTGGTTGAAGATTACCTATCAATGCAGAAAACAATAACCTGTGTATTGCCACTTGAAAGTGACTTACCAACTAAAGTTCCCATGGTCTGTCTCCTGCAGCTCCATTGCTTCTCTCTTACTCTGCCCTTCTCCTCCTATGCTATAGATGAAGCCAGATTTTTATTCACTAACCAATAAAAGCAACACGCAGACAGAAGGATCTCCCACACCACTCCCGAGTTGGTTGACTGGTTTTACCCAATTGTGGCTTATCAAATACACTGTTGACTATTGTTTTAAAGACATTAAAATTTATGCCCTGACAATGCTGAAGCATGCTCAGGCAGCCTGATATGGCAGTTCTGTTGAACTTGTTAATATTAGGTTTCATGGTGTAAGTTGGTGAGGACTATTAACTAACCAAGTCTCTTCCTCATTGACTATGGTTCAAGTTGAGTAATTCATTTGACAAACAGTAACAGAACCATGAGCTCCTCTGGGTTCTCAGAGGAAAATAGAAAAAGAAAAATATCTTAGGGATAGGAGTAGACCTAGTTAAGTAATTTGCTTATATGATACTTTGGGCTCAATCCTCATTGCTGAAAAACTAAACAAACAAAAGCCCCTGTCTTCACATAACTGATGCCACTAATGGGATGCACACACACATGCACGCGCGCACACATGCACATACACACAATGAAATTGGGCAATAACTACAGTGAGATAGATGAGCAATCTAGATGATGTGTGTGGGGATATCCAATGTAAAATAACTCCCTGCAATACCCCATGGCTCTCATTGCTTCTCTCTACAAAACCACTTGATAAGCCTGTTAACAGGCACCACGTTTGTCAGTGGGAGAAGAAACCCATTTACAGACAGGGAGTGTGAGCTTGAGTATGGGAGAGGAGAGGAATATTCTGGAGGCTGTATGAGAGCAGAGTGGGTTGACAGGGAATTGAAAGACCATGGAAGGAGAGAAAGGTGAACAGCCCAGTTCTGGTTGCACAGGGTGTAGATAACAGCCTGGGAATCTAGACTTTTCAATGGTTCTGGTTTAGAGATGGCTGACTATGAATAGGAATGAATTTTAACCAAAATGTGGGTGTCAAGAAAGGCAATTTGGGGAGCTTGATTTTGATGGCAGGAGCTCAGGTATTGGAAGCTCCTGTCAGTGGTCATGGGCACAACTTCATGAGTGAACCGAAGGTGACAAGTAACAGACAGAGAGGTGCAGACAAGTGTTGTCTGTGAGGGATGTATCTAGTGTCTGGCTTAAAAGCAGAGGTCATCTCTTGGCTCCATTAGGATCATCTTGGGAAACACAAACATTACAGTTCCCAAGCAGCACTCATCAAATTATACCAGAATCTGAGTGTGGAATGTCAAAATCAGGTTCTCCCCACAATGACAATGTGTACTCAGGACAGAGAGCTGGTGTAAAGCGGGAAGAATTGGTGATAGTTGCAGAGAGATCAAGACAGTTAAGGGGTCAAATGTGAGATTATGAAGGCATTAAAAGCTCTTTCTGGGATGATAAGGCAGTCTACTGTTGCTGTTTTACAGGCAGCTATTTAAGTAAAAATAGATCTATTTGGTAGCTTTCCCCAAAGTATGATTGATTCACTTTCTACTATGCTGCAGTGGAAATTAGGGAAATTGAGTTTTGATAGCTGATTCACTTTTCCTAGGTTGTACAGATGTTGAAATGAAAATGCCTCTCTTAAAAGACCAGGGCACAGGTAAATTAAGACCGGTTAAGGAGTTGAAGTTTTTGCTCTTTGAGTTATAGTCATACCTTTTGCGAGTAACTGGGTGACTTCGTATCTGTCTCTCCTACTTCCCTGTTTGGTCTCTAGGGTCTCAAGTGTACACACAGTCTAAAGACCTTGTAAGTGTAGAGTGTAGTGCAGCCCCCTACTGCTGAATGAAGGCCTTGGATGGGAGTCTTAGCCAGTGTTTGGAAGTGCCTACTGTGGCTGGGTATTTTAAATGTGGCATTAAAGCATGCCATATTGAGAGAAACATTCCTTTAATTTTTTTGAGTAAATAATAAATGACAAAGGCTGGATGTCTAGAAATAAGCAGGTCATATTTATGTTTAAAACAATGTTTAAAATCACCCTTAAATTAAAATGTTATGCTGGGCATAGTGGCACACACCTTTAACCCCAGCACTTGGTGGAAGATAGAAGCAGACAGATCTCTGAGAATTCAAAGTTATCCTGGTCTACATAGGAAGTTAGAGGGTAGGTAGGACTATATAGTGATATCCTGTCGCAGAAAAAGAATCTATCTATCTATCTATCTATCTATCTATCTATCTATCTATCTATCTATCTATCATCTATCTGAAACAGTAACCCCTTACTTCTCCCAAGCATAGCTTCCCAGACCTTTCATTGTCAGAACCTAACTTTGTTTGCTGATGTGTCTTGGTTATGGTGATGGATATCATAGTCTACAGACATTTCTCTACTGTGACACTGAAATAATAGTGGTGACTGAATAGTTAAGGCATAATGGGTCTCCTTCTTCCATGTACTTTCCTGATGCAAGGTGACAGAACCATCAAGTCCCATACCCAATCGGTTATCATGGAATTCTGCTCATCAGGATCGCTTCTAAAAACCTCCCATGGAAAAGGATTTAGTCTGATATCTTCACAGAGAGAAAGATATCAAAATCATGCTTCTTACATTGGTGCATCTGCTGTCTCAGCTGCAAAGATGGGGAAGCCGTGAGTTAGCCAAATGGAATATGGTGGCTCTTAGGAGTCTTCTGCTTCCAAATGATAGGGTTTGTTGATTTGTTTGTCTTCAACTTCCTCTCTCTGCCTCACCCTACCATTGGTTCTTTGGGTAATTATTATATGTGTCTATTAATTTCTTTGTCAGGTATTTATTAAAATTATATAAATTTTATCATCATTAAGTCTTATGTCTGGAGGAAATTTCTAGTTTCTGTCATTGTCTCTAGAGCATTGGAAGGGGTAATAAAGATGTCCCACTTAGAGCTGAGCTTTCTAAGCATTTGGATCAATTATGAGTCTTTGAAATTACTGCTACTAACTAAAAATAAAGACACTTCCCTGACCAGAGCTGATAGTAGTACTAATGAATGAACGTAGATGTCATGTAAATATTTGGAAGGTGAACCGGACAGGCACAGCATGTCCTTGCTAGTCGTATGGTTTTTTTTTTAACCAGATTTGTAGTATTAAGCTCATGAGCTCGCTCTTGTAAATTGGCTTCAAATCCAATTAGAACAGTAAAATTGTTCATTTAGCAGGTTGGTAATGTAATATGTAGGGTCCAAAGCAAACATTAAATATGAGTTCCCAAACTGTCTAATTTGTCTTCATCATTTAGGAATTAATAGCACAGTTATTATTTTTTATTTTTAAACATTTATTTTATTATGTGTATGAATGTTTTGCCTGAATATATGTATGTATGTGAATCTCTGTGGGCATGCCTGGGGTCCACAGAGATCAGAAGAGGGCATCAGACCCCTGGAACTGGAGTTATGGATGGTTATGGGTCATCATTTGAGTGTTGGGGAAATAAACTCAGGTCCTCTGCAAGAACCACTCTTAACTGCTCTTAACCACTGAGACATCTCTCCAGACTGCATTTTCATTTTGGAACATTAAAATGAGATAGCTTACTGGGGTATCATTCCTTAATTCTGAAAGTTTCATTTGCATTGTTTACTTATTCTCTTTATGTAAACTTAATAAACTAAACAATTATTAACTGCTTCTTTATTTCACAAGAGAGAGAGAGAGAGAGAGAGAGAGAGAGAGAGAGAGAGAGAGAGAGAGTCTGCCTATGCTGAGATACCCTTATCCACTATAATACTGAGAGAAGTGTTCTGGAATAGCCTCAGAAACCTGTTTTCTATAACGTATCTTGATTTTGATTCTAGCACCCAAGGTATCAGAAGCATCAGAACCAGTTTCAGTGGATCAATAAACTTTCTATTTGATCAGATAATTGTGAATATTTATGTTTTAACTTCAACTAATGTGCAAGTTCAGATAGCATGGCAATCCACTCCTATTTATTATACACTATGTTCTCATTTGTTAATGTCTTGTAATGTTGTCTGTGTATTTGTACGTGTGTGTGTGTGTGTGTGTGTGTGTGTGTGTGTGTGTGTGAAGAGGAATGCACCAGATGGGAGGAACATAAATAAAGGAATTCCACACTAGCTCCGAATGTGGTAGAATAAGGGATTCTTTACCAAGGGTAACTCACAAATCACAATGGGGAGCAGGAATGGAATCCAGCATCCAGGTGTGGTAATTAGGGAGAGAAAGAGTGAACGGGCAGACCCACAAGTTATTTGGTACCCAAGACAATGGCCAACCTGGTCCAGCCCATAGATTGAATTACCTGTTGACAGCTCTTAGATCTGTTACCATTATCCATTTTCCAAATTTCTTTTTAACAACAAATACAGGAAAATTTCAAGGGCTGGTTGATTCTTCAATATGGTGAGCATCTAGTTGCTCCTGTACCAGCTGCTTTAAAGCCTGCAGTTTTTCTTCTGCCAAAGGCCACTGTTTAACCCATATTGGTTTCTTAGTTAGCCATTTTAAAGGTAGGATCATTAGTACCACTGAAAGTTTGTTAGTTGCTTTGTGTTCTTGTACATCCCGAATTGCTGGTGATCATTGTTTATAGTGCCTTATAATATCCTTCCCAGAAACATGAGTTTCTGGGACTGCAGAAATGTTAATCTCGGTATTCCATTGCTTCAGCAGGTCACGCCCCCATAAATTCACTGTGATATTAGCTACAAATGGCCTCAGCCTTCCTTTTTGTTCTTCTGGCTCTATGCATTCACCCAATCTCACGCTTTGTTTCACTTGAGATAGGGTTCCATTTCCTAGGAATTTAACATCTGCCTAGGAAGATGGCCACTTCAGATGCCAAGATTTGGAAGTAATAATAGTCACATCAAGCACCTGTGTCCAGTAATCCCTCAATTACAATGTTATTTATATGCACTATTAGCTTTGGTCTTTGGTCATTTATAGAAGTCTTGCAAAATATATATTTCCTATTTGTCACTAGAGTTTTTGATTCATCTTCCATGTCTAGTCCATCATCTAGATAAGAATGGCTTTTTTTTTTTTTTACCATAGGCACTGGATTTTTTAATTTTTCTGGTGAGACATGTTCTCTACAGTGACTGGGAATGACCAGATCATGTTTGACATGGGAGCCTGTGGAAGGACCCCCAAGGAGTTTCCCAATGGTATCAAGTTGACGTATCTGTCTTTTGTTGATCTACATTCGTCGGTCTAATGTCAGCCTTTGCCATACCTCCCACATATACCAGAAGATAGAAATTGCCTATTTTTGCTATTCCCAGAGGAGACATTATTTCTAAGAATTCCTTGTCTAAAATTCCTTCTCAGATGTACTATTCTATCACAACTAAAACATTTGACATTCTGGTGTCTACTCGTACCACTGGAAATTGCTTTTCCTACCCAAGCCTCAGTATTATTGTCAAAATGTCTCAACATTGTATGCAGGATCCATTCATCAATTGGTGATCATCTAACTTTTAAAGTCCCAAGTATTTTTTTTTTCCATTCAAACTTGGCATTTTCCAAAGCCAGAGATCCAATAAGTACTTATCTAGCTTTTGGGTCTGTTATTCCCACTTGTGTAACTTTAGTTAAGCTTTGTAAAAAGTTACTAAAGGGTTCTCCCTGGTCCTGTTTAACTCTGGTATATGATTCAATTATTTTTCCTAGTTCTTGAATCCTGTCCTAAGCATTTAAGGCTACTGCGTGGCATAGGGACAAGATGTGTTCATCATATAGACCTTGGTCCTATGGGTCTGAATAATAGCCCTCGCCAAGAATTTGACCTTTGGAAGCCTCAGAACCTTTTGTTTTTCCCAGTTGTTCTATTTTTTTTCACCTTTTCTCACTAGTAGCACTTCCATAGTAGCTGTGGTCCATCTTCAAGGACTTCGGAAACTAACTGAAGTCAATCATGTTGGGTAGCCTTATTGCTTGAAGCTTATGTTTTCACTATTTCCCTAACAAATGGTGAATGTAAGCCATAAGAATTTATTGTTTGCTTAATTCCCTTTACATCACTCATACATATAGGTTACCATTAACATTTTTTAATACCTTAGGTTATTTAGTATCAGATGGCTTCTCAGGGAAGATTACCAGATAAGCAGCTAAAACTCCAGGTAAGTCATCAGTAGCTTGGCACTTATTGGTGAGGCTAAATATTGTTCTTGTTCCTTCTCTCCCTGCCCATCAGTTCTGACAATTTTCTCGTTGTTTCAAATCTTTCTACCACTGCCTTTTGTAGAGTCTGAATCTCCTGTCCAGCATACAGTTCTAGTGCCCTCATTGATTCATTTAGTTTCTAGTCCTTATTATATATGATTCAAAAGTATAAAATTTGATCAGTAAAGATAATGTCTCATCCTTGGACATTATTTGGATGGCATGCCTATTGCTTTCCTGGGGAGATACCGTATCTGTTAACCTATCATAACGTTTTAAACAGATTCCAATTGTTAAATTCAATAGTATGAATTCTTTCTCAGTACCCTTTGACATGGATTGAATTTTGTCTGTCAAACTAATGTTATACTTTTAAATGGTATTAAATTTTACAGCTAGCTGTTCATTATTAGTCTGCAAAGACTGTATTATTTCTAAAAGTGTTTCATTCTTGGCTCTGTTATCAAACCATTTTATTAAGGATATAATATGAAAAACAAAGCTAATTCCCAAAATAAAATAAATGGATGCATAAATAATATCACATAAGTCTTGCAGAATACCACCCATAGCATAAGCAAAATGGTTATTAAATTCCTGAATGGTAATATTGTTAGTAATTATTTAACTTTCAAATCAGTTTACTTACCTCCTTTATGAAATTTCAGTGAATAGGTATAATAATCTTTATTGGGCAGCAGGTGTTATGGTTGCAGCCGTGTTGCAGACAGAAGTGAGCAGCCACAAACAGTCCCTCTTTGGTTTCACGTGCTGTTGCCCACTTAGATACTGAAAAATATGCTTTGTTTAACAAATTAAGAGCAGCTATTAAGAACAATTAACACAATTCCATACACAGAGAGAGTTTTTTGGCGGCCAGAATAAGAAAGAAACTCAAACTTACTCTCAGTCATGAATTGCAATGTGCAAATGAAATGGCCAACCACAGCAGAGAATGTAGGGGTCTTAAGCAGTGATAGGTGGTCTGTGGGCAGGTGAGAAAAGTGCCCAGGCTGACCAACCAGGTGTTCAGGGGGGGGGCATCCCCAGTAAGCATGAACTCATTCCCTCATTGGGAGCCATATGAAGAGGAATGCATCAGATTGGGGGAGGGATGTAAATAAAGGAATCCCACATTAGCTCTGAATACGGTATGATAAGGGGCTCTTTATTAAAGGGAAACTCACAGATCACAATGAGGAACAAGAACGGAACCCAACATCCAGGTATGGCGAGCTGGGAAAGAGAGAGTGAGCAGGCAGACCTGCATGCTTTTTGGTACCCAAGGCCACACCCAACCTGGTCCAGCCTCTCAAGGGCCATTGACTGAAGGAGATTCCCCATCATATGTGTTTGTGTGTAATGTTGTGTGTGTGTACATGTGCATGTGGGGGCCAAAGGTCAACATCAGGTGTTGTCCTCCATAGCTCTCCAGTTTTGTTTTTGAGGTAGGGTCTTTTACTGAACCTGGAACCACAGATTGCTTAGACGGCTGGTCCATGAGTTCCAGAGATTCTCCTGTCTCTGGCCCACTAGTGCTAAAATTATAAATATACCACAACACCTTGCTTTTGAGAATTCAGGTCCTCTCATCTTATGTGGCAAACACTTTACCATTCAAATCATCTCCCTAACCCTGATTATGTTTTTTGCTAAATTATTTACTCCTCATTAGCGGGTCCTTGGTGCTGTCTTGTTCCTTCCTTCCTTCCTTCCTTCCTTCCTTCCTTCCTTCCTTCCTTCCGTCCTCCCTTCCTCCCTCCCTCCCTCCCTCCTTCCCTCCTTCCCTTCCTCCCTCCCTCCCTTCCTTCCTTTTTTGTTTAAAGAGAGGTTCTCACAAATATCCCAGAATGGTCTTGAACTTGCTGTGTAGCTCAGGTTGACCTCAAACTTTTGAACTTTCTGTATTAGCTTCCCAAATAATACAGAAATTACAGGTCTAAGCCACCATTTCTCCATACTGTTCTAGAATTACAGATCTAAGGCAACATCCCTCCACACCATTCTAAAATTATAGTTCTAGAATTATAGATCCTCCATACTATTCTAGAATTACCGTTCTAGAATTTTAGGTCTAAGCCACCATTCCTGGATACTGTTCCTTATGGCTTTCCTAACTTTAGTAGCAAAGTCAGAAAAGGTAAAAATACATCCTATCATGCAGATGATGTTGAAACTCCATTAGGAGATTTTCTCATAAGATTCACTTTGCCTAGAACTTTTCTATTATAGTCCCTCAGGGCTATGTTTTTGTAGTAGAGAATTGCTTTAAATTAAGATAAATTAATAGAACCAAGTGTTTTGAACTCTTAACTTACTTCAGCATGTGGTTTCTCTGGTTCTACTGTGCTCACTATTCTGGTCAATAAATCCCCTCTTTCTGCATTTTCTCCAAATTAGTCTAGTTGGACAGAGCAAAATTTTCCAAGAAAAGGGGCTAGGATGCAACTTATCAGGCAGGCTTCTGTGTTTACGTCACCCTTTGGTGTATTGCCCAAAGAGATAACGTTTACATCAAAGCACTGACAGAGTTTCCAGAATGGCAAAGGGACTTGGTCATTGTGAGTGCTCGATCAGATATTGTCCTCTTTCTGTAGAGACGCTGTGTTAGATTAAGATCATTGGTGTGTGAGAATTTCTTTTAGAAATTCAAGCACATGTAAGTTATAAACTATTGACTCTTCCCACCAAATGGGAAAAAATAGCAGGGACTCCTACTGTTTTGGGCACTACTGCTTTGCATAGTTCATTTCTTTCTGACATTCTGTTTTGTTTTTTGAGACATATTCTCATTCTTTAAGCTAGCTTGGTCTCTGAGTGGCAATTCTCCTGCCTCAGTCTCCCAATTGCTTAGATTGCAGATATGCTGTACCATGCCAGCCTGCTTTTGTTTATAACCCCCGTACGAGAAATAAGACTGTGACTTCTTCCACTCTGAGTGCACATAACTTCATGTTTTCTGGAGCTACTGCCATACAATACCGCTCTAGATTCTCACTAACTGTGTGTCCAGATAGACACCAACAGATCCTTCCATCTAGTTAAAAGCCACCCCTTGAAGCTCCCTTCTGGATACATTAATACATGAGTGCGTTTAAGTTTGTTTTATTTATAGTAAAGTAAAAATTCTCATTTGCAGGCTGCCAATGCTCTATGGAGTCCTTTCTGTCCAGAAGTCCCACCCGTCCCTGCCCAGCTGTTGGCCACTCTGCTTTTCATTGCTCCGATCACAGCACTACATCTTCTCACAGTGCGCATGTGTCCTACAGCAGGTTAGAGTGAGGGTATTGTTTTCTACCTTAACTAACTGATTCTTAATTTTTATTCCATCTTGTCTATTGATAAAAATATTTAAGATGTTCCTGCAAGTACTAGCTTCAATGTAGCATCTTGATTCAAGAATTTGCTGTTTTCGTTATTTATGTCTATTTTTTGTGACAAATTCAGGTTTTTTTTTATCCTAACATTGTTTGGAGAAGCAAAACCCTTCTGGGTTAGAGCTGGAGAGATGTCTTAGTGGCAAGGGCACTTGCTATTCTTCCAGAGGCCTGAGTGTGGTTCTCAGCACTCATTCTGGGTGGCCCACCGCTACCTGTAACTCCTCTAGCTGCAGAGGCATCGCACCTCTGACCTCCCTGAATGTGCCCACACCACACACAGACCCACACTTAATACTAAAGACGATAAAATAAATCTTTAAAAATGTTCTAGGTGACAGAGAAGACTGTGTTTTAGTGGTGTTTCCAGTTTTATTGCACTGTGGTTAGAAATTATGATTTCTACCTAGGCAGAGGTTTGCTTTTGACAGTGGAAAAATAAGCATTTATTGTTTTCAGAGCTAACAAGATGCTTATTTTCAATTTGGAATTTGATTTTAAATGTAAGACAATCAGTTTGCTTTGTTCATTGCACATCTTACATTGTTTTGTGTCTACAGCTTCTGTCTCTGGAGCCCATCATTTGGTAATTCAGCAAATACTGATGAAGTACATATCTGGCCCCTCAGAATGCTGTAGTGGTTACAGACAGGACATGGTACCTGCTGGAATGGAATTGAGTTTGGTTGCGGGAGAGAGACAATAAGGAAATGAGTATACAAACAATTTTAAATCATCATGATTGCTGTGAATAAAGACAAACATATTGAGGAGCTAAGACTGCAAACACTGGAGCAGAGAAATCTATATTGTCTTAGGGGACTGAAGATGCCCTTTCAAGCCGTGACCTTAAACCTGGGCTTAGACTCCTTTCCAAAGCATGAGAGCCAGGCATAAATGCCATTAGGGTAGAGTCTAGACCGAGGCAAAATATAGGCAATGAGCCTGTTCTGAAAAGTGTTTAGTATAATTAAGGCACTTAAATAAAATCTATGTAATTATCATGCAATGTGGAATCAGGGAGGCGGGTGAGGGCTAGATAATGCAGGTCCCTGAAGACCAAGCTACAAATTATCAATTTTATTTGAAGTATAAGGGAAGTTACTGAAGAATTCTAGGAATGTTGAGAGGAGGAGGGGGAATGAGGTAGCTGCCTAAGAGCATAGCATAGGGCTAGCACAGTGTTCAGAGATGACTATAGAAACACTGGCCAGGAGGCACATGGATTCAGACTAAGGCGATGGAAACTGAGCAGGAGAAAAGCAGACAAATTTGAGAAACTTCAGAAGAAATCAACAGAACTTGCTGGTGGACTAAGTGTCAGACAGTGGAGGGAAAGAGAGCAAGGAAGACTTGCAGAGACCAGTTTCTGATTAGGGCGCTTTTGTAAAAGGAAGACCAACGGGGGTCAGAGGGTGTTGTTGTTTGCAATGCTTCTGTATGGGGAGCTAGGAGTTTAGGTTATGTAAAGCCTGAGATGGCCATGAAGTTCCTAGTCCAGAATGAATCTTCTAGAATTTAAAAGAGAGGCGATAAGTATAATTTCAGTGAAGGGGTGGAAATGAAGGGGTGGAAATAAAAGGGACCTAATGAGAAATCCGAGACAAGATATTAAAAACTATAAAGCATTACTGAGAAGATTTCACAGGAATTGAAATAAATTAAGGATTATACGGTATTTGTGGACTGCAATTCTTTTTTCTTTTTTTAAAATAGTAATTTCCCAATATAAAGCGAGTAACAATCCCTCTAAGTTGATCTATAGATTCAGTAGCATTCACTTTTCATCAAGGAGTGGGGTAACATGCAAATGAAGCGGAGTCCAAGAATATTCAGAACAAGCATGAATCAATAGAAAAATCCCATGTGACTAGACGTCAAGACATGTCATACAGCTACGGTAATTAAGACCCTGCAACATTGGGACAAGCAAGCGTCAAAAGCCCTGACCGCAGATGGCTGAGGCCACTCTACCCAGGGGACAGCTTGACATGCAGCATACGAAAACAAAATGTTTTACGTGAAAAAAGAAATGGGGCTAGGCTTTGGGTTTTCAATATGGAGGCCAAGATATTATTAATGCAGGGTTGCACATTAGTTTATGGTGTGATCCGGGGGTGCACATTTGTATATACTGTGATCTGGGGGTGCACATTAGTATACGGTGTGACCTGGGGTGCACATTAGTATATGGTGTGATCTGGGGTGCACATTTGTATATACTGTGATCTGGGGGTGCACATTAGTATACGGTGTGACCTGGGGTGCACATTAGTATATGGTGTGATCTGGGGGTGCACATTTGTATATACTGTGATCTGGGGGTGCACATTAGTATATACTGTGATCCGGGGGTGCACATTTGTATATACTGTGATCCGGGGGTGCACATTTGTATATACTGTGATCTGGGGGTGCACATTAGTATACGGTGTGACCTGGGGTGCACATTAGTATATGGTGTGATCTGGGGGTGCACATTTGTATATACTGTGATCTGGGGGTGCACATTTGTATATACTGTGATCTGGGGGTGCACATTAGTATACAGTGTGACCTGGGGTGCACATTAGTATATGGTGTGATCTGGGGGTGCACATTAGTATATGGTGTGATCTGGGGGTGCACATTTGTATATACTGTGATCTGGGGTGCACATTTGTATATACTGTGATCTGGGGGTGCACATTAGTATACGGTGTGACCTGGGGTGCACATTAGTATATGGTGTGATCTGGGGGTGCACATTTGTATATACTGTGATCTGGGGGTGCACATTTGTATATACTGTGATCTGCGGGTGCACATTTGTATATACTGTGATCTGCG
This sequence comes from Microtus pennsylvanicus, assembly GCF_037038515.1. Taxonomy (NCBI): domain Eukaryota; kingdom Metazoa; phylum Chordata; class Mammalia; order Rodentia; family Cricetidae; genus Microtus; species Microtus pennsylvanicus. Next base: position 69,170,539 of record NC_134582.1, read on the forward strand.
GGTGCACATTAGTATACAGTGTGACCTGGGGTGCACATTAGTATATGGTGTGATCTGGGGGTGCGCATTTGTATATGGTGTGATCTGGGGTGCACATTAGTATACGGTGTGATCTGCTTCATCCAGGCACCTTCTGTGTGACTCCCTCTGGAAGGAGTCTTTGTTGTTGTCGCCACCAGCTTTCACTATATCGCAGAACGCCTGCCACCTGTTTTTGCTAGCTATGCGACCCCCCAAAGTGTGTATTGTCCTAAGCCAACGCCACACCTAACATCCAGCGTGGTATTTAGTAATGAAATAGGAAAGAAATTGTTCTTGTTTCTATTTTGGAAAAAACAAAGATGATGTTTATTACATTTTCTGAAAACTGTGGCTAATGGAAGGTACAAGATGTTTTTCAAAGTTATTACTGGGAATCAAAAGCCAAAACAACATTTTCTAATAGTGAGACTGTAATACACACACACAGCAGCCAATTATAAATACATAACTGATGAAACAGCATAATGAATAGGTTGATTAGAATGTAACTATTTTACAATTAGTCTCCATGTCATATATCATAACAATCTCTGATTAAGCAGTAAAATAAGAAGACAGTATTCACAACAGTAACAAGAATTGGAAAATACAAAGAGTGTTCAGAGACATTATGAAGAAATCTACAAGGTTTACTGAGAAATACGAAGTCATAATTGAATAAGTGGGTACACATATTAAGTTTCTGAAAAATTGTAAAAATGTCAGTTGTTTGCATTTGAATTTATGGATTTAATGTAATCCAAATAAAAACTCTATAGGACATTTTCTAGTTTGAGAAAAGTTTAAATAAAATGCATATGAGACTATAAATCAAGCAAGGGTAGAGAAATGTCTGAAAAGGCTTTTTAAAATCAGAGAACTTGAAGTAACCTTTCCTAGTAATTTCATTTGTAACAATGTGTTAAAATAAATTTAAATAAATAGTTTGAAGTTTGAATAAACACTTGTTTATAAAATGATTAGTATTCATAATGTAGACATATTACACTCATTGAAACACCCCTCCACAATATGGAAATGGTGAAAAAACTGGGTCATGCACATGCTAGACTTCTAAACAATCACTAAATGTCGTGTTTATAAGGCATGTAATAGGGTAACTCATTAATAATGACCAATGTCATGTGAAAAGGGGAATTATAAACACATTGAGCATGATTCCATTCTCAGGTGACATAAAATTTCTAATTGCTTTTTTTTTGTTTTCTATGTTTTATGTATTTCTAAATGTAAAAAGTGGGAATGTATTTCATAATTAGAAAGCAATACAATGACTGTCTTTTAAAGAGGAAAAAGTAGCATCCTTCCTTCAAAGAAACATCCCTCGGAGTGCGATGATTTGAGTCGGACAACCTTCATTGTCATCTGATTATGTTTCCTGTCCTGTGAGATCATTCGTGTAAGAAATAGTTGTTCTTGCCGGAGAAACTTGTGTTATGTTTGGTCTGGTGAGGAGGTACTGTTTCTATATGAGGCAAGTCTCCTTGCCAGCATGTCCATACTCTAGCACATCTGCTCCAACTTTTGCATTTTTCATAAGATCTTATCTCCCTCCAAGGCCAGAACTGCTGGATTATTTAGAGACCGTCCTGCGGTGTTTATGACAGCACCAACGGTTGCCATGGAAAGAACTGAGCTGTCCCCAGTCCCACAACAAATGTGGGTTCAAAGCAGTTGATCTGACTGAATTTGTATCCTCTGTGAATCCTGGGAGTTCCAAGTTTCCAATTTTCTTGAATTTCTGAAATTTTGTTTATTGTTAGCAACACAAAACTTTGCTTTGTTTCATTTTGCTTTCATTTTTTTCAAAAATGTTGCTTTTAAAAACTAAGAATTGTGTTTTGATACCATATTATTCTATCACAATAGATTTGGGTGGTTTTTAAAAGTCGATGTAACTTTTAAAACTATATGAATATTCATATTTTATATAAAATTTTATATTTTATAATTTCATAAAATTATGTACACATCCACATACATATGTAAAATGAAAACAGAACAATTCAAAAATGTCATTTCCCAAAATTAGTGCTCCAGAATACTGGTAATGGCAGCATGGTTTTTAATTTTGATAATTTCATGCAAGTGGAAAGGACAATATATTTATAGGAAGAACACAATTTTTTATTCAGATTCTAGCATTACTGAAAGTAGAAGGTACTGTCAATAACTAGGTAGTAGGGCTAATGTTGTGATGGTCAATGTGGGGTTAAGGGTGATCCTAATTGGAAGAAATTAAATACGGGTGTTATGGGTTAAATTGTGCATTCTACATACTAACATGCTCAAGACTTACCCCACTGCTACAGAACATGGCCTGAATTGGAAATAGAAATTGTTGCAGACAGGAAGTTGAAATGAATTCATCGTGGTGTGGAGTGGACCCTGCCTTACCTACTTGTCTATTGCTGTAATTAAAACATGTGAACAAGGCAACTTATAGAAGTTTATTTGGTCTTATTGCTGACCTAGATTTTCCATATCCAGCTGTTCCTTGGTTTGTATGATTCTAGGGCACTGGTTCTCAACCTTTCTAATGCTAAAACCTTTTAATATTGTTCCTCATGTTGTGGTGACTCCAACCAAAAAGACTATTTCTGTTACTACTTCATAACTTTAATTTTGCTACAGCTGTGAATCATAATATAAATTCCTGACTTATATCTGATATGGGACCCTTGTGGAAAAGTCATTTGAGTCTCAGGGCTCGTGATCCCCATGATGAGAACGCTCTAGAATCTAGCGGATTAAAGTCCAAAGTAGCAGAGTGAAATTGGAGTAGGAGCAGGTAGCTGAGGATTCACATCTTGAACCTTACAAAGTCAAGAGTGTGAGCTATAAATGCCCTAAGTGTTTTAAGCTCCCAAAGCCCTTATCCAGTGATAAACTTCCTCCAACAAGACCAAACCTCCTAATGGTCCCCAAACAGCACCACAAACTGGGGACCAAGACTTCAACCTCTGAGCCTGCAGTTGGGCATTCTCATTCAAACCAGCATAGCCTCTGATTCAGTATGATGCTGTCCTAATCAAAAGGAGAAATGTGAACATGATGGAGATGAAGGCAGAGATCAAAGTGATACATCCTGAGCCAAGGAAACTCAAGACAGCCAAAAAAGCACCAATGCCAGAAACCAAGGCTGAGAGGTCCTCACAGCTCTCAGAAGAAAACACCATAGGCAATATCTTTTTTTTTAATTAATTAATTTATTTATTAAAGATTTCTGCCTCCTCCCTGCCACCGCCTCCCATTTCCCTCCCCCTCCCCTGATCAAGTCACCCTCCCTCATCAGCTCGAAGAGCAATCAGGGTTCCCTGACCTGTGGGAAGCCCAAGGACCGCCCACCTCCATCCAGGTCTAGTAAGGTGAGCATCCAAACTGCCTAGGCTCCCCCAAAGCCAGTACGTGCAGTAGGATCAAAAACCCATTGCCATTGTTCTTGAGTTCTCAGTAGTCCTCATTGTCCACTATGTTCAGCAAGTCCAGTTTTATCCCATGCTTTTTCAGACCCAGGCCAGCTGGCCTTCATAGGCAATATCTTTATGTTAGACTTGAACTTCCAGCCCTGTAAAATGAGAGTCAACACATCTGTGTTGTTTGAGTCTACTCGATTAAGTCTATCAGTCCTGGCAAAGGAGAGACAGAAATGCAAGCAAGAGTGTTTGCAGTGTCTACATTCATTAGACAAGGCAATTTACCCAACAGCACTAGAGGAAAACTGGGGAGAGGAACACCAGGTTCTGATAAAGTTTGGTGGAATGTGATAAAAATAGAGATCCCGTAAACATCCGTAAGGGGATCTGTGGATGCTAAAATTGCTTCTTCTAGTGTCAATAGCCAGATCAATAGTCTCTTCCCTACTTGCTACTGCAATAGGAGACAAAGGGTTCAGGCTCTTGGGAACAGAATTGGAGAGGTTCCAAATCTGAGACAAACAGACACAGAACCAGCAGAGAGCGATGAGGGAAAGGAAAGCTGGATCTTTCAAGCTCAGAATGAATCCAGGTCTTAACTTACAGATAAGGCCTAGGATAGCATTCTCTGTGCGCACTGGATTGTCTGACCTGGAATTGCATTCTCTGTGCACACTGGATTGTCTGACCTGGAATTGCATTCTCTGTGCGCACTGGATTATCTGACCTGGAATTGCATTCTCTGTGTGCACTGGATTGTCTGACCTGGAATTGCATTCTCTATGCACACTGAATTGTCTGACCTGGAATTGCATTCTCTGTGTGCACTGGATTGTTTGACCAAGATACAGATGCATAGGAAGACAACAATGATGGTGATGGTGATGGCCCATTACTTTACAAGTAAGGAGAAAAATCTATCTATCTATCATCTATCTATCTATCTATCTATCTATCTATCTATCTATCTATCTATCTATCTATCTATCATCTATCTGTCTGTCTGTCTCTGTGTGTGTATGTGTGTGTGTGTGTGTGTGTGTGTGAGAGAGAGAGAGAGAGAGAGAGAGAGAGAGAGAGAGAGAGAGAGAGAGAGAAAGAGAGCCAGTGATTGTGGGACTTAAAGGTATTGGATCTTCTGGAGCTGGAGTTACAGAACCATATGAACCAACTGATGTGGATTCTGGGAATAAAATGGAATTGGACAGCCCACAACACATAGCAATTGAGAAGTGCTCTTCTGAAAAGTCAATTATTATCAATACTATCAGATACTATATACATGAACCAGCTGAGGATGTATAAAATTAATTAAAATATTATGCTAGAATTAAAATAATTAGAAAGTCCAATCACAAAGCATAACCAGAAATTAGAATCAAACACAAAGATGGAAATCTAAAAATATGGGAAGAAGAAAAAAAGCAACCCAATAGTCTATCAATAATCATTATGGAAACACTGGCACACCATCTCTATGCAGCATTTTCTTTCCTGAAGTTGTAAGAAAGAGACTACCAAGTGTCAAGCCAACGACCTAAGGTTACAAGAAGACTCCATCTATGGCACAACATAGTGAAACTTTAGAATTCTAGGATTAAAAGTAATATTTTAAAATCTTCCAAAGATAGAGGATTGCTTTCAGAATTGCAGGAACAAAGATGACAATGAATTTGCCAATTCCTGGGCTGGAAGAGGAACAGTGGTCGGCAATGATTTCATACTCAGTCATTTTTTGATTTTTTGAGATAGGGTTTTTCTGTGGCTTCGGAACCTGTCTTGGAACTACCTCTTGTATAGAATTTTAACTTAAATATGATAGTTGGTGAAATTATCAATTGTAGTAAAAGGAGCTGCGGGCTGCATTCCCCTACCTGGCTAGCTTAACTCCAGAAATAATTACACAGAAACTGTATTCATTTAAACACTACCTGGCCCATTATATCTAGCCTCTTCTTTGCTAACTCTCACATCTTGCTTTAACCCATATCTAGTAATCTGTGTATCACCACAGGGTCGTGGCTTACTGGGAAGACTTTAACTTATGTCCATCTCAGGCCAGAGAATCATGGCGTCTGCTACATTGCCTTCTTCCTAGCATTCTGTTCTGTCTATTCTGCCCACCTAAGGGCTGCCCTATCAAAGGGCCAAGGCAGTTTTCTTTATTCAACCAATGAAAGCAACATATAGACAGAAGACCCTCCTACACCGATCAATCAAGAAAAATGGCTGAATTAATGTATTTTCATACAAGTAAGGCTTAGGAAAGGTTGCTTCTCCTGCATTTTTTTTCTCAAGAAGCTCTTGACGGATGTCATGATGAAACACAGGAGTCCAAGAAGAAGGACACAAAATTTTGGAGAGAGGAATCACAATAACACAGAGGTGAAAACTGGACTGGAGACAAGAGAAGGCAGGAAGGAGCTTGAGGCAGGGAGACGTGTACCATCTCCACTAGAGAAGCCAGGAACAGGGGGCCATCAGACGGCTAGTAAATCCCCGGAAAGGTCAGGAAATAGAAGACTGTCTAGCTTTTATGGTGGACGATTGTACCAAGAGATTGGCAGAGCTCTTGGAGAGTGTAGAAGCCCAGAGCATCGAAAATAATTAAATAAATGAAAATATGAAGTAACCAAGTAAAAATTTAAAAATTTTGCAAGGCAGAAAGTTAAGTCAAAGAACAATTGTTAAGTTTGCTATTTGACGTCTGAGGGTGCTCCCACACTTTAGCCCCGGCACTCCGTTGCCATCTGAGGTTTGCTGCTGACATCATGACAGCAGGTGACACCATGCAGAGACCTACAACTGAGCCAGGTGTCTAGAGTAAGTGATGTTGGACAGCTCAGCTGATGCAGGATGTCTAGCTCACCGCCTCCAGGGCTCGGAGCATCACAGAAACCGGGGACGCAGAGATGCACAGCACAAAAATGTCTGGATATGACAGAGCTGCTGCGCCCGTGAACTTGCTGCAACTGTGACTATCTGCACAAAACCTCTACAAGGCCGGGCTTGTCAACATGTCAGCATGGACACCTCCCTGGGAGGCTTCCGATGAGTAAGGGCTGCTGAATTGTATTCAGTGATGTGGCCACTAGCGGATAAGTTCAGTAACTTCTTCCTCACACTTAGACTGGAAACTCTAACTAAACCTGGTGGGTCACACACAAAAAGAAGGTCTGATATTAGGACAGGGACTCAATCGGAGGAACAGTTCTAAGAGCAGAGGGAAGACGAGGAGAGAATCGGGAAATGGGGGTGAGAATGACTGAAAAGTGTTACACACGTGTGTGAAATGACCGAACAACGAGGAAAAGAACACGGGAGATCAAGGAGCACAGTAAACAATGTTCTCATGGTATTGATAATCATTAACCAAAGTTGGGAGGTGGGAAAATGAGTATGTAAAGAAGTTTAATTTTATATCTACTGCTATAAAGGGCAACGTCTAAATGGATAAATCTACAAGCACACCTGTGTTGTTTAGCAACGCAACGGTGAATCAGCATAGACAGAGAGATAGCTGAAAATGTTAGAACTGGCCACCAAGGATGCAAGATCTGCGTGTGAGTGGGCGTCTGTGTAAGCAGGGAGAATGGGATGCTTGCTGTTCTTTTGTTTAAAAAAAAACTTATAAATAAAATTTGTTAAAAACAATGCATGAGTTGCACTGATAATTAAAAATAAAAAAAAAGTCAGCCCTGGAGAAGCTACCTCTCCTCTCTCAGCAGCCATCTTTGCTGTAGTTCCTTGTGCAGGTGTGTGACCTGGAGGCTCACACCCTTCAGGGTCAGCATGCTGAGCTTCCACCATCCCTGCTGACAGCTGCATAGTGTCCAGTTGGGGTTGCTCTGATGCTTCCCATGGCTGGAAAGAGACATTTCTTTGGTGCTCAGTGGCAGCTCCATCTATCCGGGTATAGGATTTAGAATCTACTAAGGAATTGTGCTGGCCTAGCAGAGTGCCAGTAGCTGATTTTCTGCTGAGATCCAGGTCCTCATCAGCCCCTGGAAGTAGCCTCTTAATTGATTGTCCAATACAAAGTGGTCATCCCTGAAATTATATACACAGAGACAAAAACAGAGTTGGCAGGTTATTTTGATATATTTTATATATGTTTATGTTTGTTTGTATATATGTATGTAATACGTGAATATTAAACAGCAGGGAAGAAGAGGTTGAGAGTTTGAGAGTGAGTAGGGGTCATGGGAGGAGCTGGAGGGAGGGGACTTTGGAATGAGTGGAGGGAGAAAAGAGAGGAAGAAAGTGATGTAATTATATTTTAACTAAAATGTACAAAATTTGCATTTTAGGGGGGAAAATCTAGAAATAGTACCCAGACCCTGGTCACTCTCCCTGCCTGCTCTTTCCCGAATTTTTCACTCCCCAGCATCGAATTTCTGTGTTTGCTTTCACTGTGAGCTGAACCGGAAAGTCTGTCCCACGTGAACACGGGCTAAGCGCTGCCATGCAGAGGAGGAAGACACCAGTGAAGACCCGTCGCCACTGTTTCTATGAAAGTGAATAGCAGCTTTAATACATGAGGACTGTGACACATTGTGAATTTTCGTTGTTACTGCTGCAAAGAGGAATTCTTGCAAAAGAGCTTTCCTTAAAAAAGAAACCTGCCTCAACCTCTGGGTATGCTGCATGGTTTCTAAGGACATTGCATTTTGTTGGTAATCAGATCCTAATCATGATTTTGAATGCAGTAAATACTTTAACATTCTCCTTTTGATCATAAGAAAAATACTCTTATGAACGATAAATTAACTTATATATAGCCATAGCCATAAGAATCTTTTTGTCTATTTCTCTTCTTTCATAAGATAAACAGAAGGTTGGTGACACACACCCTGGAACATCACCACTCGTGAACTTGTTGGCTCGGACCTGGACGGTGGTCGGCTGTGTATTGTGTTCTATGACTGGGTTATCATTCTGGTGTCAGCAGGACTTCATCCGTCAAATCTATCATGGCACGCTCTTCAGTCTCCACCTGTGGGCACCTTAGAGGTGAAAGTCATGCACACAGCAAATAGTCTCTTTGCACTTGCCAATGCTGTGTGAAGGTTTGATGTTGGCTAGGCTCCATTATTGTAAATCTCATTGACAGGTAATAATTACATGTGTTTATGGGGTATAGTATGAAGTACTGATTTAAATGCGCATTATGAAACTACCCCATTAAGCTAATCGGCATATACAGCATCTCAAATATTTATCAGAACTTTGTACTGAGACCATCTGAACCCCTTTTATTATATTGAAATATAATATTGTATATGTAGTAATGATATATAATTGTCAGCTACAGTCACAACGCTGTGCAGAAGAACAGAATTAAGCTTCTGTCCTAACTGAAACTTGGGAGCCATTGTTCCAGGTCCCCCCTTTCTTGACCCACATTTTCCCCCAGCTTCTGGTAACCACTGTCCCACCACACTTCTGTAAATTCCAGACTCTGCTTAAGAATTATGACACTGTATATGTTTGGTTCAGTTAGAAATTGCTGAAATTGATTACTTATGTCTGCCTTGGCCAGAAATGAGGAAAGTGCCCATTTTTAGACAATGTATTTGTTAGCCCTGGAATTCGATGACCTGAAAGATTTATTTCAAGTTAAACATTACGCTATCCCAACCCACAATTTTATTTTCCACTTCAGCCTACTCAGTAAAACTCTCCCTGCTTCCCCCTTTCTCTGTAGTGCATATATTAGATTATGGATATTTTAAAAGTAAAATTTATATAGTGCTCTTAAAGAAAGAAAATCCTGTTAAAAAGCATTTTATGAAGCCAATCAATTTGTTTTATACACGGTACCCTTGAAACACAGCTTTAAATGTTTTCCTCCATCAAATTTAGTATAAGTAATGAATCCTTCTCATGGATATATAATCATAGATATTTGAATAATACAGGCCTAACACTAAGGGGAAATCTGAGTGCACCACTCAGTGGGAGGATTTCATTGACCTTAGATAAGCTGCTGACTGCAATGGTAACAGATGGGATTTTCTGATTGGTTTAGAATACAGAATTTTCTTACAATTCATTCTTTTTCTTTTCTTTTTGAGATCCTGTGATGCTTACAATCAAGATTATTTTAAGTCATTTGGGGAGAAAACACTTTTCTGATGACGCCAACTACTTTTCTTATGTTGATTTTTCCAAGTTTTGCTTTAATGTGAGCATGACTTCCGTCATGTTAGGCATCTCCAGTAGTTTACAGCCAGGAACTCTGGACCTTTGAACATTTTCCATCACATATATGTCTGCAGTACCAATAGTATTTGGTTGAATTTGTAAGGATCAGTTAATAAAATATGAAGATGGAAGAAAAGACTAATATATCATCTATAGCTTCTTTTCTAAAACAAATACACTTTTGAAACATAAGCATACTTTTCTTAACTTTCATTATTAAAGTATAAGAGAAAGTATCCAGAATTAACTCAAGAACCGTAATTCAGATATCTAGGTACCAGCTACAGCACCTTCCTGTCCTTCCAGCGGTCATGGCATGGCCATTGTCTGTGAGCTCTGGTTTCCCTGTCTAGGCTGGATCAAGTCTTGCCGTGATGCAGCGCTGGCTGGAGCTGAATGCTTGCCAGCTTGCTTTGCTTTCTCCCTGGCGGGTGTGACAGTGTTGGAAACAGGGTAGGTATAATACAGGAAGAACTAGGTTTATCTGGAAACCGTCTGAAAAGTTCATCTCTGTTCATCTAATCATTGTGGCTAGGATTTTATCCCCTTTTCTGTCTGATTCTTTCTGGAGGTGATAGACATTTTCTTCACCTTCAGCGACATTTGAATATTCTTTCTGTGAGTGAAGAATTGTCTTTGTTCCACTTTTCTCAAGTAATAAAAATATCACAGTACCTCCCAATCATGTTGTTTTTGTACAGGAGTGTGACCGTGCCTGACCAATCACTTAACTTGTGTGAGACTTGTGTTGTTTTGAGGAGAGGACCGCACCGAATCTGGTTTGTGGGCAAGGTTACTGGACCCCAGTTTGGAGGGCAGCAGGGATTGCAAACTTTGGTTACAGTGAAATCCTGGCAACTCTGCTGCCAGGACTCCACTGCTTGGCACAGTGCAATCTTCACATTGTTTCCTCCTTAGTCAGTTCTGGACAAGGTTTGGGCCACCAAGCCTGTTTCCAGACATGCAGCAATTCCATGAACTACATAATATTCCTTCAGCAGACTCCTTCTGCTTTTGAGGCATTAGAAGGGGTTTTAGCTGCTTGAAACCTTAGCTGACATTATTCTTCCAGAAGAATATACTTTCTACAAGGTTGCTTTTTTTTTTTGAGGGGTGGCGGGGAGTCTGGGAAACTGGTATTATCAATGGAAAACCTAGGTCAGCAAGATGACTCAACCAGTACACAAGCCCAATGTCCTGAATTCAGTCCCTGGAACCCACTAAAGGGTGGAAGGAGAAAATCAATGTCACAAGCTGCCTCTGACCCCCAACACATCCCACATAGTTCCAGCACAAAGAAACAATATGCACAGACACTCACAATAATAATAATTTTTAAAAATTTAAAAAGGAAACCCATAACATGACTTCATAGAGTCTAAAAAGGTCCAATTTACAGAAGCAGAGAGTTGGAAGGTAGTTAGAAGTCGAGGGAAGAAGTTCAAAAGGCACAGACTTTGAGCTATGAACAAAGGTGTCTGATAAGAGAGAAATGGATTAGGAAAATGCAGTTTATATACATGAAGAAATTCATTCTTAGGCAGAAAAAGACTAAAGTTGGCCATTTTCATGGAAACTAATACAACTGAAGATCATATCAATTGTATTGTCAGTCAGTATACAATCATGGATATATATATTAAGATAGAAGTGAAGCCGTTAAAGGGAACAAAAGAGAGAAATAGGAGAGGTGGGGTAAGGAAAGAGAGGGTGGGGAAAGCATGAGAGCATGCTCAACATACAATGTGGACCTGTACAAAAAACTGGAAATAAATGGAAATCTTAAAAATACTTTGCTAACATAGGGGAGGAAAAATAAATTCTAGAGGCCTCATGTATACTATTATGGCCAGAGTTAATAATCCTGTATCATAAAAAGTTTTCTGAGAGAAAATATATCAGATATCCATCATTCATAAATCATAACAAAGAGATAGCTCCGTCCATTTGACGGTAGCAATCAGTTTATTATATAGTAAGTAAAATCAACTGTAAGAAAATAGAGATATGACACATACTTCAGTATGTATGAATCCTGGGGACACAGACTAATTGAAGGACGTCGAACATATAAAAAAATTATATGATGCCATGTATACATGATGCTTAAAATACTCAGATTCACAGACACCAAAAGGAATATGGTGGTTACCCAAAATAGGAGAGGGGAGAATAGAAAATTATTTGGTTGATGCAGAATTGGGAAAGAGTTTATAAACATCTAAGAATTGACAATGGTGGTTTCACAGCAGCGTGAATGCATTTAAAGCCACAGAACTGTGTTTATAAAACAGATAAACCTTGGGTTTCATTATTGTTTACCATACTTAAAAATTTTGTTTGTTTCGAGATACTATTTGATTCTGTGGATAGGAATAGGGAACTGACTTAATGGCTGAGTCCCCAATGATGTGGGTGAAAGAGTGTGGGCCCAGAGATGGGGTGCTGGGCTTCTGTCTGGTGGCAGTGCTGTCGTCAGGGAGCCCCGTGAACTTTGCTTAACCTGGTCAGACATTAATTTCTCCATCTATCAAATGGATAGGGTCGGGGAGGGGCATTTCATTTCTGCATGTCCTAGCTCTTGATTTACTTACTCTTAGAATCAAGTTCACCCTTGGCTTTAAACACTCAGCCCTTTGCTGATGAAGAAACAGGATCATCTGAAAATTAAACCTGTCTTCCAGAGGAATGGGTTCTCTTGGTCTAAGTTCTCACAAGAGCAAACTCAAGCCTCCACAAAAGCAGGCCTTTGAGAACTCAGAGTATTTCCTGAACTCATAATCCCCCCCTCTTAGAAACAGTCTACGTCACAGAAATGTACTTCCCACCCAGATTTAGAAACCCAGTTCTTCAGTGACCTGGTGAAGTGGGGGAGAGCAAACTGCTATTGTGCTTAGAATTTCACAGAATGGAATGTAAACCCACACTTTGGTTTTAGAGTTAGTTTACAAAGTTACATCTTCCAATCTAATGCTGGAATCTTAAAGCCTTTAAGACAATATGAACAGTGCCATTTTTACCTCTGAGAACTTGAACAGAGTCTCCACATTTTGGTCCTCGGACAGTCCTGACACTGAGGCACTATTTTTTTGCTGTGACTTGCCGTGTGTGTGTGTGGGGGGGGGATGCATAGATAAAATCACTCAGCTCAGAACTGACACTCAGCCAGCTCTCTATGTAAATAGTTGGCACACTCAGTAGGCCTGCACATAAAGAGGCTTCCAGTGCCAGTCTGAATGCAAACAATCTCTGGGAAGCAATGGCCTAGGGCGATCCCACTGTAGAAGGCTGCCTACGGAAACACGTATTGTTCTTTAAAGGGACGGCAGTAGGAAATGTAAACACAGACTGAATAAAGAGCTCAGGGCTCGTTTTCCTAGGAAACAGGTGCCCAGGACTGAGGGGCTTTGGCACAGCAGTCTCTCATCAGCTCCTTTAAGATAATCCAGCCTCAGGTGACTGGGATTCACGCCTGTGCCCCACAGGAGTTGGCCGACTAGTATCGTCATCGATCATCCACTAGAGGGTGACAAGCACACAGGCTTCGGGTGGCTGACTGTGGCAGAGGCACAGGGCTGGGTGTCAGGGTCCCACAAGAGGAGGAGGGGAGTATACTATACATTTCTCCCACACTTACGGCGTACCTCGTGCCTCCTTTTCTGATTTCGCTAAGAAAAAAAATCTATATAGACATATATATAAAACAAGTTTTTAAGAAAGTATATACAGTATACATGTATGTGTCTGTATTTTCGAGGAGAAGGATTGGCTCTTCCCTGTTTATATGGTATGGTGCTGAGAGCTCTCGTTTCCTTGCTACGTACGACAGTGGATCTTTGATGCGATTGCTGTAAATTGTTTCAGAGGGGACTTAGTTTTTACACTTGTAAAATGTGGGCTATGGATTATAAACCTCAGAGCAAGCATTTATAGTCAAATAGGGCAAACTGGAACTTGAACTGAAGGCTTTTCTTTTCTAGGAAGACTAAGACGGGGAGGACCACAACACAGACTGAAATGTGTGGGGTGAGCTGGGAGCCTGAACTTCAGGGGGGATGTGAGTCTGGGTTCTAGGATCACTGGCACGAGGAACGGTAACTCTTTAACAAACACTGTTGGTTGCCTCAAGCCTTGGTGCACTCCAGCGGATTTCAGATTGTTTGTGTGTGTGTGTGTGTGTGTGTGGTGTGTGTGTACGTGTGTATATGTATGTGTATGTGTGTTTGTATGTGTGTATGTGTGTATATGTGTGTATGTGTATATAAGTGTGTACGTGTGTGTATGTGTGTATATGTATGTGTGTTTGTATGTGTGTATGTGTATATATGTGTGTACGTGTATGTATGTGTATGTGTGTTTGTATGTGTGTATGTGTATATATGTGTGTACGTGTGTGTATGTGTGTATATGTATGTGTATGTGTGTTTGTATGTGTGTATGTGTATATATGTGTGTACGTGTGTGTATGTGTGTATATGTATGTGTATGTGTGTTTGTATGTGTGTATGTGTATATATGTGTGTACGTGTGTGTATGTGTGTATATGTATGTGTATGTGTGTTTGTATGTGTGTATGTGTATATATGTGTGTACGTGTGTGTATGTGTGTATATGTATGTGTATGTGTGTTTGTATGTGTGTATGTGTATATATGTGTGTACGTGTGTGTATGTGTGTATATGTATGTGTATGTGTGTTTGTATGTGTGTATGTGTATATATGTGTGTACGTGTGTGTATGTGTGTATATGTATGTGTATGTGTGTTTGTATGTGTGTATGTGTATATATGTGTGTACGTGTGTGTATGTGTGTATATGTATGTATATGTGTGTTTGTATGTGTGTATGTGTATATATGTGTGTACGTGTGTGTATATGTGTATATGTGTGTGTATCCAGTTTGTACCACCCCTCAACTACATTTGTGTCAGGATGGGGTGTAGCAGGCATCCGGGTAGCCTTTCATAGTCCTCTGAGACTTTCTCTTAGCATTTCCTTCTTTACGAAGAAATTCTTGGAAGTTGTGTATTATTTAGAGAATATATTGAGTGCTGTGCCGTGGTCTCATGAGTTACAAGTATAAGCTCCTGCTAACTGCCTCAAAAAGTTCCTACCTCCTGTTTCTCACTCAGACTTACATGCACAGTAAGTCCTTTATGATGCAGAATATATAATCTGTCACTGTTACACAGGTATAATTTTAAGAAGAGAGTTCATTGTTATTTGAACGAGGTGTCTATGATGCCTCCTGTATTTCCTTTAGTTTTCACAAAGGAAGCAGTTCAGTCCCCTGCTTTCTTCTATGCATGCCATTGTTTGGTCACTGAGGTCTAGCAGCATCTTTGTTGGAGCTCTCCCTTGTCTTAGCATTGCTAGCCCTATGTTTGTAAAGGAACAAAGCTTCGAGGGCCTAGCAGACCTGGACTAGGGGCTTCATGCTGCTGCGTCTTTATATGCTCAGGGCCTTGCATGAAACACATAAGTAAAATCCTGTTTATTGATGATTGTTACTAACTACATTATTATTAGTAATAAATAGAAATGTCGGAAGCATAGAGAATTCTGTAAGGGGGTGATGGCTATGCATCTAACTCACACTTAACCTTAGCCACGGCAAGCCTCTCACTCTGTAAGATCTCTCAATATGCTGTTTGCTGCCTCCCTGGAAGGGGGTTGTCATATAGAAAGGTGTGGTGTATTTAGCAACAGAATGTTTTGGGAGTTAACAAGGTAACTACACTTTTGACCTCGGCTGCTGGGAACTCCAGTTTTAACTTTGACATGGGCTAAAATGTGGAGCTCATGATCCTCTGCAACGGCGTATCATACTTTCTGAGCTTTATTTTTCCCCAGACCTTTTATTTCATGTCCCACCAGCATTCTTTGAGGAACTTTGTGGAATTGGCCTCAGGATGGAAGTTTATAATGATGTCCAAAGAACTCACGAGGGAGCCAAGGGAGCAAGGAGAGAGAACAAAACTCAAGAATGCCAGCCAGGGGATTTTCACCAAATCAGGACAGACCCTGGCGGTTCCTGATGCTAATGCGTGATGGATTGAACATTTGTCACAAGGGCTTGGTACCGTCTAGCACGTAAAGATACGCCTGAGTTTTCCTAGCAGGCTCCAGGCTCTATTTTATTCTCACTTCCTTTCTTCTGGCTTGACCCACGATAAGTTATAAACGACTTATCAAACGTCTACATTTAAAGGGTAGACGGCTCCATAAATACCTACTTGGCCTCATTAAAAAGCCCCAGTGATTAAAGAGAATGATTAGTGTGGTGCCAGAGGGGAGAGAAGAAAATCCAACATCTGCCTCCAAACAGGGCCAGATCCTGTCTCGGGGAAGACCACTGGTGTCAGGGAAGAGGGCTCAGCCTGTGCTGAGACAGAACATCAGGCTGCCAAGCCTGCACCCTGGGCCTGTCACCCAGAAAGAGTTATGAAAAGTGCACGCGTTCTCAGAGACGATTACCCTCTTGCCCTCCACGCCTCCTCCTCCACTCCCTGTTGCCCCCATTGAAACTTAGAGCATAATTAAAACGGGGAACCTATAACCGGTATGAAATGACCCTCAAATGACTGTTTAATACAGCGAAAAGAAAGCGGGGTGGGGGTGTGGGAGGGGAGGGGGCTACAAATAACCAGGAACTGTCCCAGCTGTCATTGAAGAGGAGTCTGCCCATGAGTCATGAGTCATGAATTAGCAGCCTGCCTCTGCCCTGTCCGGGCTGTCCCCTCCTAGTCCCCCAGGCCAGGCCTGCAGAGGGACCCATCACCCGGGGCTGCGGGGCTGTGGGGCTGAGGGCCCGGGTCAGAACCAGGCGTGGGTTTCTGTTCCCAGGGCTGGGGAGCTCGCGGGGCCAGCTCCCCCTGCATTCTCCGGCCGTCGGTGGGTCGCGGGAAGTCTCCCAGGCTGCACAGGAGACAGGCTGACTGAAGCGGTGCAGCCAGCTCGGCTGCAGATAAGTTAATGTACACAGAGAGGATGTAAATTACCACGACCCTCAGCAGCAGGACATTGGCCAGGGCCCTGTCAGGGAGAGGACAAGCGTCGGCAGGCTGCGCTCCCTGACATCCAGCCCGGGATGGAGCCGCCAGGCGGCCCGGCCGGGGAGGACCTCTTGGAGCCAGGCTTGCCTTGAAAACAGCTGCGTGTCCCTGACACCTCCAAACTAATGCATTTTTAATCAGGGGAATTAGCTCTAGGCGACCCGTGTTTTTCCGAACCCCTCCTCCCCGCCCCCTAGTTTACTAGGGATACTTCCCTGCTTCTTAAATGGGAGGGCAAAGTCCCTTGCAGTCACCGCGCGCTCTAGACCTAGCCACCTTTTCCTTCCCCACCCGCATCCTCCAGCCCGGCCTCCTCCACCCTCTTCTCCAGGGCTCTTTCGCCCCCACCCTTCCCTCTGTTTATACAGTGACATCACAGCCTCTGGCTCTCCAAGGCCCAGAGAAAACAGAGTTCAAAAAGGCAAACAGGAAAACCCGCTGGTCCTGGGCACTGGAGAGGGTCAGTCCACCCCAGGAATGGCGCAAACCAGCGCGTGCTTACTGTGACTGCCCAGGCTGACGCCGGTGAGGGGGGAACCTGTGGCTATCACTCATGGGAATTAATTCCCACCCCCCCCATAGTTTTGTAAGAAAAGTAAAGAGATAAACATAAGTGAAATTAATTTTAATAACTTTATTTAACCTGATATATCCAAAATGTCATTAAAATGCAGTCTATGTAAGCAATTGAGATATTTTAGATTTTCCATGCTGTCTTCACAACGCAGTATACATTTTAACACTTGGAGCGTGTGCTAGTGCAGCTACCAATTTTTCATCAAAATTAATCTGTATTTAGTTCATTCTATACATTCTAATATGTATTCCAAGAGCACATCCTTTGTTAGTTATTATATAGGAATTAAAATGACATAAAATTAAATTAATATTAAGGTAATTTACCCTTGATTGCATATTTCATGTTTTTAATATCTACTGACTGTTGTCTTCTATGGTGGACAATTCAGAGGGTCACAGAACTATTCAAGCCACAGTTTTGTTTTGTTTTTTTCTCGAGACAGGTAGCTTTTTTAAAAGTCGCGAGCCATGTGTTCCTGTATTTCGATTATGTAGAAATTAAACGGCGTATGGTACTGTGATTGCTGCACTTGGATCCCGGATGTCTTTCAATGACCACGTGTTGAAAGCTCAGTCTCTAAATGGTGGCACTGTTAGAAAACCTTAGGAAGTTAGCTTATTTAGGGGTTCTACCCTTGCAAAGGACATTGTTGTACCCTTTCTCTTTGCCTGCCCAGGATGTCCTGTCTCTCAGTCGCCTGGGAACAGCAAGTCAATGAGCATGGATTAAAGCTTCACAGACCATGAGCCACAATAAGCCCCCCCTCTCCGAATGGCTTCCTTCTGCTAGTTGTTATAGTATTGGGAAGCTGGCTAGCAAGCTTGTTATATTCAGCACAGGGGCTGGCATGTTTATTCAGTAATGAAAGTTACTTTAAGGATTACTTCCCCTACTTTATTGATTTGCTATCTTTATTTTTGGACCCACTGTTACAAGCTATCTTTCTCCAGAGACAGGATTAGTCAATAGTTTTCCACTAAGCAGCCAAGAATATTCAAGCATGCTTGCATGCCTTTTGTTCTCTCAATAGCAGACAACATCTTCACCCCCAACACATCTAAAACTTCCTTGACCATCTTCCAGTACCATATTGAGTACTCACCGTTTAATGAGTAGAACAAAATTTTCTTTTCAGAACTACATATCCAAGAACCCAGTGAAGACCCTTACTGAAAACCCCAGGAGATGTATTTGATGCACCCTACCTAAGTCTGAAGTGTTTCTTTCAGTACGAGTCTGCTTCGGTGTTCCTACATTGCTGTATCAGCTCCTCTCGGTTGTCACAACAAAACGTAGCACCTGTCTGGGCTATTTTAATCCATCGCTGTTCCTCTCATGACATCTCCCTACTCTAATACCAAGTCCTACCTATTCTACCTAATGTGGCTTGATACGTCTCAGTCCCCATGGTCATTGTCGTCACTCAGGCTGCTGACCTCTCCAATATGGCAAGTGTTTTTTTCTTCTACTTTGTTCCCGTTTTCAACTCTCCGATGTCTACAAGAGTTGTTTTTCGAAAGCGTGAATCTGGTTCTGCAGAAAACTTGTTGAACATACAAATAGCCTCGAACTCTCCATGAGATCCTCGGGCTCTTGCTGAACTTTCTCTGCTTTCACCGTAGCTTGTACAACCTCGCCTACCCCACCCTTTCCTCAGCATCCCAGCCTGTCTGGCCTCTTCTGTTTCCTCCTCCTGCTCTCTGACGGAGGAGCTTCCATGGCTGACCACATCATATTCACGAGTATGCTACAAGCCACGTCTTCTCTCTGAGTAGGTGTCTGGGATGCACAACTAGACGCTCCTTCCCATTCTGCCTCACAGCCCCGTCTGTTACATTGAACTGCACTGCTTTCTGAGGGTCACTCGGTTCCGGGCTCCTAATTAAGAAAAACCAATTCCCCTTCTGTGTCTGTGTCTGCACCGCACCTAATGACTCCATTCAGTGCGGGCCGTTTAGGTCATTGAGTATACACGCTGACCGTTGCTTATTGTGTCTGGTTGCAGTCCGCGGGATTTTATGCTTCCTTTCTTTGTTTAACTCTGACTGTAGATACTTTGACACTAGGACTATCTACATCTGGGGGCAGGGAGGCAGTGTTCATGATGGAGCAATGAGGCAAACAAAGACCCCACTCTGCAGGATTCTAGGGAAGAATGGAGCGTGAATGTTAACTCAAAATGTTAAATGTCTGGGTGCCAGCAGGAGCAGGGGTGCAACAGGTCAGAGTGGCCGGAGCCTAGTGAGACCTACCGGAGCTCTCAACTGGCGTCACCAGCTGGCTCTCTGCCGTGCCTCTTGCCCTTCCAGACACATTGGGTGCTGCTAGTCAGCACCGTGCTGACATTAGAGTCCGACAGGGAGGACGAGACTGGTAGGCGAGGGCAGCGATGCTAGGGATTTTCCCAGAGGTCTGAAGAGCTGAATGTGGATGTCTGGTTTCTGCCTCTGACACCTCAGGCCTAGGGATGGATTCCCAGTGATCTCCTTCCATCAAAGGGCTTGATCCCAGGAAAGGCGACTGAAGAGAAACTTCAGCTCTTCGTCTGTTTTCAGGTTAAAGCTATGTGAAACTGTCAAAGTGAATATCATGTTTCCCTGGAAAACCATAAATTCCTTTGGCTTTGGGTCCAGGGGGGTTGCTATGTGATTGGAGGAAAGATGAGTCTATGGATCACAAGTCATTAGCTGTGCAGCTCTGTAGTCTGAGCCCAGGTCTGCAGGGCGAGCTATCTTAATGCCAAGTTTAATGCCAGGTTCAAGTGCTCGATGCTCTTTAGTGACTGCTCACAACGAAGACAGAGAACTGACTTGGAGTTTGCTGCGTGCTTGGCAACTCCTGCACGTGTCATCACGCCTAAGGGAGGTGTTGATAAGCTCTGTCAAGGGGATTGTTAGTAAAAATGGGATAGTTCTCCATGTTATTGTAATAGAATGCCTGAAAGTCTTCAGAAGGAAATAGAGAATTATTAAACACTGTGGTATGTATTTGTTGACTCTTGCCAGACTTTTCATATGTTGAAGTAGTACTGATATTAAATGCGTGGTACAGATCGAAAGTTAGAAGTGTCCATGAGTTAATCCCCTTTTCTTCTTTGATGGTTTTCTACCTAGGAGCCAAGCACCCTTGTTCCTAGCTCTGTCTTTCCTTGCTTACCAGTTTTCCTCTGCTGTATTCATCACGTTTCACCCTGTGCGTTCGAGTCCACGCTTCCTGTGCTATTTCACAGTCTTCAGGAACACCATTTTAAAGGTCTGTTGCTTGCTGCCTGTCACCTGGCCACTTGTGCAGTTTTGGTTATCTGGATTGTTGGATTTTAAAGTAAGAATCTCACAGGATTCCTAAGGGATGTGTCATCACCAGCCTTAAACTGACGGTGCTAGTTAGTGCTCAGAGTGATGCCTAATTAATACCTGCATCATCTGGCAAAAATTAAGAGAATTTTATGTTAAAAGATTGTAAAAAAAATCGCATAACTCAAAACACAATCACGAGTTCCTGATTTCCGAGAAAAACCTACAGCCTGCACAGGGAGAGTCCTCTGCTCCGTGGGAGGAGCCACAGAAGACTGAAAGACCAAGGAAGAACTCTTGAGAAGCACAGGAACACTGGGAAAGAGCTGGTTCCCTGAGACCAGAAATGTTTTCTGGGGGAAAGAGGCCGAGGAAGATGACTGGCTGAATGGACCAGTTATCCAGACATGCTTGCTTCCGAAAAGTAGCCTGCTTATATGTAAAACTAGACCTGGGTATTTTCTTCTCCTGTAAGAAATGTTAATGTTCAGGATTAACTAGAAAAGGTGAAAGTTAACACACTGAACTTCCCATTTTGGCAGGCTGTGTAACAGAAGGAAAGAAAACAGTTTTCACATGCAGACCAAGGGCGGCTACAGTGACGCCTTCATTGCGTTTTCCTGTGCACCATCACTCAGTCACATGCCTGGGGTGACAGCGGTGCAAATATCCTAGAACAACGGCATCAACGTAGCATCCTGAACTGGTTTGGGAAACAAAGCAGAACAAAGTCACTTGAGGAACAACTTAAAGTTTTGAGCAGAAATTGGATGTTAAATGACATCAAGGAGGGTCTAGAGTGATGGCTCTGGGGTTAAGAATCCTTGTTCTCACAGAGGACCCAGGTTAGGTTCCCAACACCAACATGGCAACTCACAGCCATCTGTCACTCCAGCTCCAAGGCACCGGTCCTTAGGCATCTATGGGTACCAAGCACACATATGGTATACCTTCATACAGGTAGGCAAAAACACCTATACACCTAAAATCAAGACATTTTAAAAAAGACACCAACAAAAAATAATCGGTATTCATGTGTGATAATTGTATTATGATTTTAAGGCAGAATACTTTAATTTTTAGGAGCTAGATGTTGAAATATTTATAGACAAAATGTTATGATTAAATATAATGTACATGCCTGTTTCTGTTCACAGTCTCCTTACATTTTATAGTTGAAATTAGTATCGTTAAACAGGCACCCAGACAATAAATAACACAGAACATTATTGGAAAAATCTTCACACACACACACACACACACACACACACACATATTCACACACATTCAATTACTCACACACACACACACACATTGCACACACTCACACAGACGTGCACACAGCAAATACTGTAAAGTATGTGTAATTATGGACTATGGGAAGAAAATATAAGAGTGTTCATTGAAGTTTTCTCTTAATATTTGTATAATTGAAAAAATTCATAAAAATGCTCCACATAATATTATTTAGAGAAATATATAATACCCTGCAAGAGTTCAGTGACTATATCGGATATATTTATAGATAATTGCTATTTTATAACACTTGGATGCATTTTCTGCAGTCGTATATTGTTTTTATTACTAAAAATTAAAACCATATTCTGTCGAGCATCATTATGCTCTCTGCTTTGCATAGATTATCATGCTGAATTCTTCCCACAGCCCTCAGAGGCTACTTCTATTGCTCATTTCTGCAGTCGAAGAGCCTGTGAGGCATTTACACACTCATCTGTAACAACAGCATCGGGACGTAAGCCCAAGTAAAACTAGTGTAATTTAGCAGTGGTTTTCAAAATGTTTAGTAAATGAAAAAAATCTACCTATACCATGGACGATTTACCCTAGAGGCACTACAGCTGCCCAGACATGGAAGCTGAAGTCAGGATTTCTGTGCCAGCTGTGCAGGGAGTTGCCTGCTTGATCCCAGATTCTCCTTTAGAGCTGTGCTGTGGGCCCAGGGCACCTTCCCTCGCCTCCCAGCTGAGCCTGCAAGTGCTGAACTGACCAAGGCTCTGCCATTGCTTTGAAGTCTCAGAGGAATGTCAAAAGTTACATTTGACCTTTTGAATTTTAGTTTGCAGTTTGGTTCCATCATTCTGAAGGCACCTTTTAGTATTATCTGAACTTTTTTATTTGCTTTGTCTTTTACTTATTTACTTAGTCTTTTATTCCTATCACTGCAAGGGCTAAAAATAAGAAAATCATTCTCATTTTTTGCTAAGTTCTCACAGAGAGAGCCTGTCTTTCTTTCTTTTTAATTTTTTTAATTCATTTTACATACCAGCCACAATTCCCCCTCACATCCCTCCTTCCACTCCCCCCTGCCTCCCTCTCCCATGTTTCCTCCCACCCCACCCCCACTCCTCCAAAAGGGTAAGGCCTCCCATGGGGAGTCTAAGTCTGGTACATTCGGTTGAGACAGGACCAACCCCCTTCTCCCTGCATCAAGGCTGGGCAAGACATCCCTCCATAGGGACAGATCCTGGTCGCATTGCTAGGGCCCCTCAGACAAAGCTACACAACTGTCTCCCAAATGTAGAGGACCTAGTTCAGTCCCATGAAGGGAGAGCCTGCCTTTCTAGGCATCAAAGGAGGGAAGGGACCGAAAAGGACCATGTGTCTTGAGGTACTAGGCAAATCCAGAGTGGGCTTTTGTCTTCTCCTTTGCTTTGCCTATCTGAACACCACACTTTTTGTTTTCAGGGTTTAAATTTAGGCTCAAGCTGAAACAAGCTACAATCAACCGTGGCTAAGGGCCTGAGTGAGTGTGTGTGTGTGTGTGTGTGTGTGTGTGTGTGTGTGCGCGTGTGCCCTTTCCGTACCCAGTAGGAAAGCTAAGAACTGTGTCTTTGAAGGCTCAAGTGCAGTGGTGCAGAGACCCAGGAGTTGGCAAAGAATGTCAGTTCTTCATTTGGACAGAATCCCTGAGCTCTCGGAGCTTCACCCATTCTTGTCAGACTCTAAAGACCAAGTTTATTTTGGAATTTCTGCTTCAACCCAGGATTTCCAGTACAGGTTTCAGGTTACTAACTGTAGGGTGGGGGTGGGGGTGGGGGAGCAGGCTATTTCCAAACACACACCTCTATTGTGTTAGGCCTGCAATGTTTGTTTTACTAATTCTCACAGAATAGAAAATCAAAAATGGTTTCTTGGTTTAGTATTTAGCAGTTTGTTTTTCCAAGTCTCATTATCAAGGCCATTACAGAAGATCACTGCTGTAATAAACACTTCTCTTGAATGTGACTACGTAACATGAGCCAAGGAATCTTTCACTAAGCATCCACCACTCTTAACCTCTCAATGTCTGTGTCTGTTTGTAATTTCTGTTGTTGTTGTTGTTGTTACTGATATAATCAAGATCAAACTTATCCTTTTGGGGTAGGAAAAAAGATGAAAATAAAATTTGGAGCCTGTGAGTTACGCACAAACCTGTGAGCCATGCAGTATAAAGAGACCCCGGCTGCCCAAGTTGTCCTCTGACCTCTGCGGCACTGCTCGCTAACACACGTATTGCTCAGTACAATAAAAACATGGATACACATTTTTAAAATGTAATCTTTTGGAATAAAAACTGGCCTTTGTTGGGACACATGGATTCATGGAGGATACCCCAAAGTACGTACAATCAAGAAACATGGGCTCTTACAAAGGATAAAGCATTGTTTGGGGAAACCCCAGAAGCCAGTGATTGGCAGTAGCAAACAAAGGTCTATGATTAATTGTTGGAAGCCTCTGATAAGGGCATTGGATACCAAGACACCAGAGCAACGCTGGCTCTGAGTTAACCCTGCAAGGCACACAGGTCAAGCGTTGTAAGGCTCATTTGACTATTTCTCTTATCTGTTTATCTTGAAGATTTCAGTTAAACTTACTTCCTTAACTGAACATGAATGAGCAGTTCAATTTTCTTAAAGCCTTCTACCCAGTCAGTAAGTAGATGCGACTGTGGCGTGGTTAGCGCAGTCGGGGAGAGCTGGTCAGTAAGCAGATGTGGTTAGCGCAGTCGGGGAGAGCTGGTCAGTAAGCAGATGTGGTTAGCGCAGTCGGGGAGAGCTGGTCAGTAAGCAGATGTGGCTACGTGGTTAGCGCAGTCGGGAGAGCTGCTGCACAGCAGCGGGCATCCTAGTTTCAACTCACGGCTGCCTGTGTTCGAAAGGCTGCAGCTGCTTGCGCTCTTCTCATACTCCAAGCATGTGGAGCTCCGAATCCGTCTTTGCATGCATTCAAGCAATTTTCCTCTTTATTAAAATTTTTAGTTTCCATAGCATATACATAGCTGTGGAAGACGGCTTTTCTTTGCAGCCGATCCAGTGTTTGCATGGCTCCCTTGGCTAAAGTTTTCCAGTCTTTGATATTTTAGTGTCTTCATTTATTTATTTATTTTTGGTATGTGTTCAAGTGAGTAAGTACTGTGCAGATGTGTGCACATGTACTTGTGTGGTGGAGGTAATAGGTTGATGGTATGTGTTTCTTAATTCTTTTTCCTCTTACCTTCAGACACAGGGTCTCACACTGACTGTGGGAGGTCACCAATTGGCCAGACTAGTTGGCCAACAAAGCCCCAGCAAGCCTTTTGTCTCCACCTCCTCAGTGCTAGGAGTATAGGAGTCACCACCACATCCAGCCTTTGATGGGTTCTAGGGATCCAAACTCATGACCTCCCTACATGACAGACACTTTGCCAACTGAGCTATGCCCGTCTTCTGATAAGTTTTTTTAGTGATAGCTATTATTTTGATGTTCTTAATAAGATGATAAGGTGTGTTGGGCATTGGTTCAAGACATGAACCCTCCTCCTGAAATCATTCACAACTGGACCACAATCACAAACCGTGGTGTAAACACAAGACAGGGTAAGGTCAATGTTATGTCATGACCCTCTAGAGAACTTACTGAAAAGGTGTCAGTCTTTGGAAATCACCCCATTCCTCCTCTCTATGTGGAACACATTCAATAATTTTCTTCTTTCTTAAAGTAGTGCCTGGGAGAAAGCAAGGTGCTGAGATTGTTAGAGTCACCCATGCCTCTGGTGCAAAATCTATAGATCAGTCCTTAGCTCTCATTTTCCATGAATCATCTGAACCATGGACATAGTTGATCAGTCCTTTCTCTTAAACAGTGCCCTTGCTTGGCTCCAGGGGCACCCCATTCTCCCCGACTTCCTCTTTCACTGACTGAACAATGTCTTTGCTTGGCCCTGAGGGTATCTTACTCTCCCTGTGGAACCCCATTTTCTTCCTTCACTGACTGGTCCTTTTCTTTTCTTTTTTTTTTTCTGGCTGTTTTCTTCTTTTTAGAATTAGAAACCAAATCAAGATCAAAGCATGTGACAAGACTGAAAAGATTCACTAATGGTGACAAAAATAAAGATGCAGGAAGAACATAAATATGCAACTATAACTGCAACCACAGTGCAGCAAACCGAATACAACCAACCGCTGACCAGACTAACTCAAACCTACCAAACACCACCAACCGCTGACCAGACTAACTCAAACCTACCAAACACCACCAACCGCTAACCAGACTAACTCAAACCTACCAAACACCACCAACTGCTGACCAGACTAACTCAAACCTACCAAACACCACCAACTGCTGACCAGACTAACTCAAACCTACCAAACACCACCAACCGCTAACCAGACTAACTCAAACCTACCAAACACCACCAACCGCTGACCAGACTAACTCAAACCTACCAAACACCACCAACCGCTAACCAGACTAACTCAAACCTACCAAACACCACCAATCACTGACCAGACTAACTCAAACCTACCAAACACCACCAACCGCTAACCAGACTAACTCAAACCTACCAAACACCACCAACTGCTGACCAGACTAACTCAAACCTACCAAACACCACCAACCGCTGACCAGACTAACTCAAACCTACCAAACACCACCAACTGCTGACCAGACTAACTCAAACCTACCAAACACCACCAACCGCTAACCAGACTAACTCAAACCTACCAAACACCACCAACTGCTGACCAGACTAACTCAAACCTACCAAACACCACCAACCGCTAACCAGACTAACTCAAACCTACCAAACACCACCAATCACTGACCAGACTAACTCAAACCTACCAAACACCACCAACCGCTAACCAGACTAACTCAAACCTACCAAACACCACCAACCGCTGACCAGACTAACTCAAACCTACCAAACACCACCAACCGCTAACCAGACTAACTCAAACCTACCAAACACCACCAATCACTGACCAGACTAACTCAAACCTACCAAACACCACCAACCGCTGACCAGACTAACTCAAACCTACCAAACACCACCAACTGCTGACCAGACTAACTCAAATCTACCAAACACCCCAACTGCTGACCAGACTAACATCAAACCTCACACCAGGGACAGCTAACCAGACTAACTCAAACCTAAACCCAGGACTGCTAATTGGACTAACTCAACACAACACTGATGATCCATTATATCCAGGTTTACACTAAAATGTTGCAAGGTGAGAAAAATGCAACCCAAACAAACAAAATGAGAGCCAGAAGCAGACCTACATCTCACAGATGGGGCCGGCATGAGAAGACAGAGTGTAAAGACTGTTTTCTGTGAGGCCTCAAAAGGTGGCATGAAAGAACACTGCAATTTAGAGATGAGAACTCTAAGAAAGGACTAAAAAAAGAACTAGAAATTACAACTGTGTAGTAGCATGAGGAACACTTTCAACAGGTTCGTTAGTATGTTGGGCATCAATAAGGGAAGAAATTTGTCATACAATCAAAATCATAGAGCCTATAGATATATGATCACAGAAATGCCACAAGCAGACATATGGAGAAGCATAATAATATTAAAATAACAGAACAACCAAGAAGTGTGGGATAATTCCAAAAGTTGAAAACTGCAGACTTATGATGGCCGAAGGAAGGAAGCAGAAATGGAGTAGAGATGGTATCAAGTCATGGGATCTCAGAGGCAGCAATAGGTCCACTTTAAAAAGTGGATGGCTGTCCTTTTCTTTGCAACTACCACCCAATAGGAGTGAGCACATACCATGTTTGTCTTTCTGATTCTGAATTATCTCACTCAGAATGTTTTTTTTTTCTAATTCTGTCCAGTTGCCTGCAAATTATAAGATGTCACTGTTTTTTATTGCTGAGTAGTACTCCAGTGTGTAAATGTACCACATTTTCTTTATCAGTTCTTCAGTTGAAGGACATCTAGGTTGTTTCCAGGTTCTGGCTATCACGAATAAAGCTGCTATGAACAGAGTTCAAAATATCCTTGTGGTATGATGGAACATCCTTTGGGTATATGCACAAGAATAGTATAGCTGGATCTTAAGGTAGGTTGACTCTGAATTTTCTGAGAAACGGTTATACCGATTTCCAGAGTTTTGTACAAGTTTGCAATGGTAATGAGTTCGCCTTGTTCCACATCCTTTCCTGCGTAAGTTGTCATTTGTGTTTTTGATCTTAAGTATTCTGATAGGTGTAACATAGAATATCAGAGTTGTTGTGATTTCAAACCCCAAGAGGTTAGATAATGAGGAGGTCCTAAGGTGGGGCACACATGGTACGTCCTGGAAAGGGGAAATAAAAGAGACTTCCTGGTGGGCTGTGGGAGCGTGAGGATGGGAACCCGAGGGACTGGGTTGAGGGGTGGCTGAAGGGGGAGAGTACTGAAGGAGGGAAAGAGATGACTGAAAAGGGGCGCTTTTGGAGTCAGGTAGAAACTGATCCAAGGTGAACTCCCAGGAATCTATAAGAACGACCCCAGCTAAGACTCTGAGCCATGGTGGATATGTAACCAGAACTGGCCTTCTCCTGTGACCAGATTGGTGACTACCCCAATTTTCCTCCCAGAGCCTTCATCCAGAAACTGATGGAAGCAGATGCAGACACACAGCCAAACATTAGGATGAGCTCAGGGAATCCTGCTGAAGAGAGGGAAGAAGGATTATAGATGCTGGAGGGGTCAAGGATATCACAAGAAAACCCACAGAAACAACTAACCTGGCTCATAGGAACTCACTAAACCAACAACCAGGGAGCCTGCATGGGAGCAACCTAGGACCTTTACAAATATGACACTTGTGTAGCTTGGCCTACGTGTGGGACTCCTAGCAATGGGAGCAGGGGATCTCCCAATTCTTTGGCTGGCTCTTGGGAACTTATTACTGAATTGCCTTGCCAGGCATTAATACAAGGGAGGTGCTAAATCTTACCTAAACTCAATATGCCTTCCCCTTTCTGAACAGAAACAGAGGAGTGCATTGGATATGTCTGTGGGGAGAGAGTAGAAGGGGAGGAGGGAGGGGAAACTTTGGTCAGATGTAAACTAGATAAATAAATAAAGTGTATGATCAGAGAGGACACAGAGCATAATGAGGAGGGTGAATATATCAGTGAAATTCAGTATTTTGTCTAATTAATATACGATAGTAAAATTGTTTAGATAAAAGTATCTATGATAGCATTTCCTGTTCAAATTGGAAAACAACAGCAAAAACAAAGAACCATTGAAAGAAGCTAGAGAAATAAAACAACACACTCCAAAGAGAAATGAAAATAAAAATCTTGTTGGCTTTCTAGTCAGGACTAATTCAGTCAAAAATAGAGGAGAAGGAAATATTTGAAGTGTTGGGACTATACTTGCCTAACACTGGTGGAGGACCAGTACCAAACACACAAACGAAAAACACTTAAAGCCAATAGTGAAAGAACAAACTGAACTAAAAACTAGATAAAAGACACTAATACACACTTACTAAAGAAAGTGTGAAGATGAGAAGTAAGCAGGGAGAAGGATGCGCTTCAGGGAAGTGGAGATTGGAGCACATCACCGAGAGATGCAATGCGACGTCACTGCATCCTGTAGACGGTGAAACGCCCAGCACTGACCAAACTGTCTGCGGGAACAGGCGTGCCAAGGGCGCGGCTGCTTAGGGCCTGGGCAGCCTTCAGATTCACATTGCGTTTATTTGCCAATATTCGTTTACATTCTGTCTGTCTGTTGGTTTGATTGGGAGTGGGGAGCTGCGTTTGTTCATTGGGGTGGTGGGGCACACTCTGTGTGCAGGTGTTCATAAGGAGACTCAAGGTTGACCCCAGGAGTCTTCGTCACCTCCCACCTTAGTCTTCAACAGGCAGGTATCTGAACTGAATCTAAACCGTCTCACTTAGCTAGTCTTGCTCTGGAGACTCTTGTTGACTCTGCAAGTAATAATATTTCTACTTCAGTGTGGCAGTTGTAACCCATGTACTGTAGAATGCAGTATGCTAACAACAGTGTGTGTGTGTGTGTGTGTGTGTGTGTGTGTGTTTGTGTGTGTGTTTGCTGGGGGACTGGGTTTCATGACAACTTTACTTTTTTGCCCAATTTTCCTTTAAACCCCAAACTGCTCTAAAAAAAATAGTCTTACTTTTCAAGTGAAAAATAAAAGCCTTCTCAGACAAAATCAGAAAGAAACTCAAGTCTTGCAAATAAGTCCTGAAGAAATGATGAGTTTCTCAAGGAGAAGAAGAGCTGGTGTAAGTCAGAAACTTAAATCTAGATAAAGGAAAATAAACCAGGGGCCGCCAAGAGGAACAGAGAGGAGCCCTCTGTCATTTCTGCGGACCAGCAGTACCTCATCTCATGATTCTGCTTTTATTTCCGTCTTCCATCGTATCCATCTGAGCTATACAACTTTTCCTGGTCTGTCTGCCCTGGGAAACAGCATCCACCTAAAGCCTGGAGCTTCTGGCTCTTTCCACATGTCCGTTAACCAGGGCAAGAAACTGCAAAGTCCAGTGTGAGGAGGCCTGTCTGCAAGTGCTGGGGAGACCGTTACAGCAGGTAAGAGAGGTGCCTACCTAGCCGTGAGGCACTGAGCATGGTCGGGTGAGTGTGTGTGTGGAGGGGGTTAAACCTGATTTGTAGCTGGAGAATGGGCAGTAATTAGCCGAGGGAGATGAAGGCTATAGGGAGAAGAGTGGATTCCAGACACAGAGTCTATGCAGAATAGAGATCTTTCTATGGAGAGACATTCAGAGGCAGGAGCTGTGGGAACAGAGCAAACGAGGCAGAGTTTAAGGAGGCCCACATGAAGAGTGTACTGTAAGCTGGGCTGAGAAACACCATGAAGGCAGTGGAAAGCCATTTGATCTTGGAAGCTGAGTTGTTTTAATGACCTTTTTCATTGCTCTGACAATGAAAGTTGATGAAATCAGCTTACAGAAGAATGAATGCATTTCGGCTCCCAGCTTGAGGGTTGGTCCACTGTGGTGGTGAAAACATGAAGGAAGGGGCCTGAGACAACTGGTCCTCCCGTGTTCAGTCGAAAAGCATAAGCGAGGAGGTGCTGGTACTCGGCCTATTCATTCAAGGACCCCAGCCCACCGATGGCCGCCACCTATGTTCCAGGTGGATCTTTCTTCCTCACCGACTTGCCCAGAGGGACTCCTGGGTGATTCCAGTCCATTGAAGCTGATAACGGAAATGAATTATCATAGGAGCAAAACAGGTTAAATTGCTTTTTCCAAAGTTCTCTCTGGATAGTGTGGAGAGGAGGTGCCATGGTTACAGACATGGGCAGTGAAACTGACAGAAGTAAAGCCATGCCTAGAAAGACTGTGGGGTTAACTAGAAAGCTGGATAAGTGGTCTCAGAAGAATGAGGGGTATATCTGACCTGAGTGCTGGGATCTGGACCCAGAGGAGCCAACTCAACATCCTGTTAGCAGGCCCAGCGCCTTCAGCTGACGAGAAAGAGGTCTGTGGCGATAGCAGTCTTTAAAATGATGAGCTCACTTGTGGACATCTGATTTGAAAACTGTCTCAGGACATGGAGAAAAAGCATGAAGCTAAAACTTGAAGGAGAAATTTGTGTCGGAGAGAGAAGACCTGGAAATTGTTGGTGAAAGGTTGTGAAGAGACTTTTGGATTTATTTATTTATTTATTTTACCACAGATGAAACTTTCTGATGGGAACACAGGTTTATGGAGCAGGAATAACTCCACGGTGAGCGAGGGAGAGGTGGGGACAGGAATTTTAACTTGGGCATCTCTACTCCACAATCTGGCTTTGTATCTTCCCGTACTATGGACAACTCTTCCCATCTCAAAGAATTCTGGAGATATTCCTGTTTTCAAAGGAAGTCCAGCCTCGGAAGGTCACTGTTTACAGTCCAAACATTCCTGACTAGAGGAAAAACAAAACACATGTTTCCGGAGGACTGGTCTCTGAAGCACTTTAGGCAACATCCCACCCTTCTGTGCTAGACCTGGAGACACAACTGGATGGGACCCTGCCATCTGCTTCCTTGCTCAGCCTGTGCTTCACTTGTCACTAATACAAGGATGGCTCCATGGTTGCTTCTGGCCATCCCCTCCTCTGGAATATCCACTGATGTCACTTTTCTCCTGATGGGGATTCCCACACTTCACCCTACCTGACCCACAGCTCCCATTTCCTCTTTTCTCCAGACAGCACTTTAGTCTAAAGCCTTTTCTAATTTCCCACCCAGAGGAAGGAAACTGAATGTCCATTGGAAGTGACCTCATCCCCTTGGCATCCCCCTCTCCTACCCCCAGCACATTGTCATTTCATTTGTGTGGCCTCTTGGGTCCTCAACTGTGCAGAGACCTGCTCCAGGGCTGACACCAGCGCTCAGGCTAGCACCCCTCACACTTTCTCCTGTAACAGCTCATCTGCTTGTGGAATACATTTGTTAGTGATTACAGGCTGTGAGCTGTACCACTACACAGGGCTATGTGATGGCCCAGAGCCATGAGAAAACACATTAGTAATTTTTATGACCCTAATACACCCATGCAGGATTTCCCCCAAACAGAAAACATGCATGGATTTTATTGTCTTGCACAATTAGATACCCTTATGGCTGACATACATATATTAGAACTAACAAAACATGGCTTTCCAGACAGCCAGAGTGGAGAAGCTTCTGACTAGTTAGTAAACTCCTTTTTTTAATCTACTCTGAGGGATCTAAGATGCACAAGGAAATTGTTTTTGTTTTTTAACCATCAGTCTGCTTTACTGTTTGTCTCACTATAAGTAACTAACTTTTCTTAACACCTAGCTGCTTCTGAGAACACATTGCAATGACAAGAACTGGGGGAGACTGGGAATTCATCAAGAATTCTCGTTTCCTTCCAAAACTCATCCCTAGACCAGGTCCAGCTCTGGTTGTTTTATGGGGTTTTGTCATCCAGTCAAGGTGTCCGCATAGACAATGACAGATCCTCATTGGGTCTATTTAATTGGCCTTAATAAGAAGTATAAATACTTTATATGAGACATCGTTACATCTGAGTGTGGTACACATTATAATCCTAACATTTGGGAGGCAGAGATAGAAGAAGGATTATGAATTTAAGGCTACACTGGACTAGCCTGGCCTACAGAATATATAGTGAAATTCTATATCACGAAACCAGAAAGTTAAAAGAAAAAAGGAGAATGAGGATAAGAAGAGGAAGGAGAAAGAGGATTAAGAACAAGCAATGGAGGAAGAGGTGGAGGAGGAGAACGCCAAGGCAGATGGCTATGGCGGCCATGCTTAGTATCTTCTGGGAGGCTTAGGAATGCTGATAGGGGAGAACCTGGATGGCCTAAGTTCTCTCAGAAGAGCGTTGTCACATTTTCCATGAAGAAGAGACTCACTCGGAATCTGGCTGCTCCTGAAGCCAGGCTGATCTAGTGGGAGTTCTACCTAGAGCTGGGGAAACTAGCCGTCTGAGTGGACGACAGGTGACATACTGCCAGGGAACAAACCTGCATAAAGCTGGTAGTCGGCATGCTATTTAGTCTAACTTTGTTGACTGCCTCTCTAAACTCTCGTTCAGCCTTTGAAAAATTCGCATTCCCTTGAGTGACCAAGGGGGCCTGGCAAAGTACTCTGGCTATCAGAGGCAACGGGAAAACACAGTAGACTAAGCAGAAAAACAAAGGACAATAATGTATGTGTTTTACTACATGACTTTCTACGTAGCAATTAAGTTGCTAAGGCTCAACTATATGAGGCCTTCATTTAAAAATGAAAATGTTTGGGGAGCAAGGGGAGGGGTGACCCAGTGAAAGAATACAGATCAAGGGTGCACATGGCCCTAGATTTGATCCCAAGGAGCAACACACACACACACACACACACACACACACACACACACTCAGAGACAGAGATAGTAAACAGAGAATGCATGAGATCTTCTTGGGGTGGTGACTATTTGTGACATCTGTTATAGCTTAGGTCTTAAATGTCCCAAAGAAGGCCCATGTATTAAAACTTGGTTCTCATCTTGGCACTCTTGAGAGGTATAAATTTTTGCTAGAGGCTTGTGAGTGTCCCCTGAGGGGTAAATAGAAACCTTGGCCCCTCTGACTTCTGTCTTTCCCATCCCAGTCAGGAGATGATGGTTTTGTTCTGGCATATACTCTTGTCCTGAGTCTTGCCTCCACACAGGTCCAAAGCAACAGGGTCAGCCTTCATAGGATGGAACCTTTGAAACTGTGAGCCAAAAGTTATTCTGATATGGGATTCCCCTCTGTATGCTGTGAATATGTTTTATATCCCCTGGTTGATAACAAAGCTATTGTGGCCTATGGTAGGGCAGAATATAGCTAGGTGGAAAAACTAAACTAAATGCAGGGGGAAAGAATGTGAAGTCATACAGATACCAGCAACCACCAAGGAAGCAAGATGTGAGGTAACAGACCATGAGCTTTTTGCTAAAATATAAAATAATAAAAATGGGTTAAAAATTTGCTAGGTGGTGGTGGCACACACCTTTAATCCCAGTACTCGGGAGGCAGAGGAAGGCAGATCCTGTGAGTTCAAGGCCAGCCTGGTTTACAAGAGCTAGTTCCAGGACAGGCTCCAAAGCAACAGAGAAACCTTGTCTTGAAAAACAAAACAAAACAAAAAAAACGAAAGAAAGAAAGAAGAAATGGATTAATTTAAGATGTGAAAGTTAGTTAGTAAGAAGTCTGCGCTAATGGGCTAAAGAGTATGTAATTAATATTAAGCCTCAGAGTGGCTTAATATTATTTCATAAGCAGCTTCAGGAACAGGCATGTGGAGAAAAACTGGTCCAGTGGGGCCAGAGGGATGGAGGTATTTCAAGCTACATTATCATTCTCTCTTTATAAGCACATTATCACATCTATGTTACAGTAACAGGAAACTCATCACCATCGTGTTTCTCCTATCAGAATGGAATGGAAAGGACAAATTTATCTTGCCTGCCTCACCTAACCTTCATGAGGTTAAATAGTATTTACTGTGTATGGCTCCCAGGGAGTATAGATGAACCCAAATGCAAACAATGTGGATATGTACCTTGAGGCAATAGATGATCCATTTATTATTCTTTTAATACCTGGACCATATACATTCCCATTTCTATTCACATTTTTGCTAGAGGCTATGTTCTGACTCTACATAGGCATTTATCTGTCTCCTCCTACACCACACACACACACACACACACACACACACACACACAGAGTGAAGCTGGAACTCACGACTCCATCTCTGCTTGCCAAGTGCTCTTTCACTGATGAGCACTTTCTTTCTACTTAACTTTCTTTTTACTTTCTATTTGAGACACGGTCTTGATGAGTTGCCCAAGAACTTGTAATCTTCCTGCCTCAGCCTCCTAAGCAGCTGTGTCACAGGGCCTGGTTGAGAGGCACTTTTATTTAGTGAATCAGTTAAATGTTCTTCTCACTGTGGGCAAATACCTGATAGAAAACAACTTAAGGGGAGAAACGTTTGCTTCTTTTCCTGCTTTCTGAGGCTCCATATGCTTGGGCAGAGGACATCACGAAGAGAGACCGTGTGGAACAGTTCCTCAAGGGTGACAGGAAGCAGAAGGGGCAGTCAGCAGCAAGATCTAACGAGCGAAGTTGTGGTGACGCGACCCGTAAGGAAAGATGTCTGAGCCTGTGCCCCCAGGGTGAGGCTACTGAGCACACGGTGTGGTTGCTGAGTAGGAAGCCATGGCGGTGCAATGCTCTTCTAAAGACACGTGTCCAGATGTGCCAACCTGGGTGACATCTCAGATGCGTCACCCTGAACTTATGGCCGGAAGCAACTTTGCATCCTGTTTGACTCCTTGTTCTTCGTTTGAGGTCATGTGACCTGTGGAAAAGCATCTGTTGATTGGCTTGTTTCATCAAAGTTCATTTATAGTTTATGAGATGTGGAGGAAGGAACCTCAGCTCTCCCAACTATGACCTAAGTTTCAGGCCTCTTCGCTCAGTTTGCAGATGTTTGCTCAGTGGTCGATTTTGCTCGCTCCTCACCACCGCAACTCGGCTATTCTTAGAAAAGGAATTAAACCAATGCAATCTTCTCAGGTTTCCTGTCCCCAAGGGAGGACAGATTGAGAACTGCTCAGAATAAAGGCAACTCCTCCCTAATAAGTCAAGTACCCCTCCTTTTACAACCTTCCAATAAGGCTTCTCTCTCCTGCTTATGTGGGGAGCTCCCTTGTGCAGGGAGCCCTCTCGGAGAGTTCACACAGTGAGTGTGGTTTGTGCACTCAGTATTAAGAGCTAATCATTGCCTCTGGAGGGCTGAGAAAATGAAAACACTGGATTTGAGCCCACCTCCTGGCTTCATGCTTGTCAAGACCGGGATCTACTAGCCTTTTAAAGAAATACTGATAATAAAAAGCAGACAAAGAGAGTTATGTGAATTGGCATCTAATCAATAATTTTCTGAGCATTTTCCCCTCCTTAAATTACTCAGAGGCATGTGAGCAAACACGATTTTAGTGTTCCAAGCCCTGCTGCTCTCTGCAGACCTTGGATGACATACAAGTCTCTGCATCGTCAGGAGCCCCTTTTTTTTCTGAGATGTTTTATTATTTCCATCATCGTAGATGAGGTCACATTCCTTGTCATTGAAGAGGATACAAATAGAAACCGCCACCCTATGAACCCGGAGCTTAAAGCACTGAGGCCAGAGCTTTCCTCCCTTGCCCATGGGCTGGGACAAGGATGCAAAGTCTCACTGTTGTGTGCCCAGATTCGGGTACCCATGGGCTGGGACAAGAATATGAGGCCTCACTGCCTCACTGCTTTGTGGCCAGACCTGGGTGTTCAAGCCATGTTGTAGAGACAGAGGAGAAAGAGAGAGAGAGCATGTATTGTTTTTGTTCATCTTGTTCCTGTTTGTCTCCTGTCTGCCGTCTTACCCATCCCTATTTTCTCTCCTGCCGTCCTCAGCATCCCTTCCCAACTTTACTTCTACCACAATTATTGAAAGCATGCACCTGTGATTTTCCCAGAATCTGGCATAGTCTTCCATTCTAGCGTGGGTGTGCCTGGTTCCCTAAGACATTCAACAGCTTGCTGAAGACTGATGATTTGACCTGTCATCTACAGTTGCTTTCCCTGGAGTTTCTGAAGTACTGATTGCCCTTGGCCACCTTTGTTAGAGGAGAGCTCCATATGGCTCAGAATTCGGACCAGTGCATTAGCTTAAAAAGACTATTTCTGTTAATGGTAATAATCCACCCAGCTCCCAAGCCTGCACTTGAGATGGGAGTGGTCAATACTATCAGCCAGTTTTAGTCACAAAGCATCCCTTCTGAGACAAAATGCACCCCGCTCCTCTTACAAAATTCAGGGTCTTTCAAAATTAGATCAAAATAGCTCTATTCCTTTATGTAGCTTGTCTTCCAGAAATTCAACTGCAGTTTTCCAAGGCCTGATGTGAAATCCTGTGGCAAAATTCCAGTCAGGCTCTGACCCAAGGGCTTGCGAGGACCAAAGTGGCTTACTAAGTTG
The DNA here is from genome assembly GCF_037038515.1 of Microtus pennsylvanicus. NCBI lineage: Eukaryota > Metazoa > Chordata > Mammalia > Rodentia > Cricetidae > Microtus > Microtus pennsylvanicus. Next base: position 69,207,927 of record NC_134582.1, read on the forward strand.
CCTGTTGTGTCTGAAGCTCAACTTGAACTCAGCGTAACTAATGGGAGTTCACTTCCAGCCAACCACGGAAACCACTGAGGCTTCCCACATGATAAGCATGCTTGTTAGCACGTCCCCAGGCTGTCTCCTACAGTTCCCATGCAGCCCCTTTTGTGTGGCCTTTCCCTAGCCCAGCTGACATGTGGCTCCTCCCCTGTTTCCATGTTGGAAGTCTCAGATGCTCCAGGAGTTTCGTTCACCTTTGTTGATGCTTATCAGGGCCTCCTGAGTCAGGGTGGAGAGAGCATGTCATCCTGTGCCGATTCCTTTGTCCTAGGTCCTTGGACCTCTGCTGCCCATTCATTAGTCTATTGGTAGAAAGCATTTTAAAAATATTCTCAGTATTATTTAAGTGATTTGATACATACATTTAAAATGTCCCAAGCCCAATATTTCCTCCTTCTGCAATCATTGCCCTCAGTCGATGAACATTTATAAAAAATGTTTTACAAGAAAATGGCTGGGTGTTTTATTTTTTAACTAAAAAAAATTAAATTTATAGGTATGTACATGTGCTTGCTTATTTGAATGCACACTACACACATGCAATGCCTACCAGAGCCAGAAGGGGATGATGGATTCCCCTAGAATGGAGATAAAGGAGGTAAAGATTGTGAGAGTCTTGATGTAGGTGCTGGGAACCAAATCCAGGTCTTCTGCAAGAGCAGTAAGGGCTGTTAACCACTGAGCCATCTCTTCAGTTCCTGTTTGAAACATTTGTTTAGCAGAGTAATGAGTTTTGTTGTGAGATTTTCACACATACATATTTATTGTATATTGTTTTTATTTTCTCCATGTCCACTGCCTTCCTCTGTATGCTCTTTCTTCCTCTTCTGGCCCTCTTCATCACTCCAGTTAGTCCCCTTTCTGCCTGTGTAAATCGTATGTCCCATTACCTCCCCTGTCTCCCTTCTTTTCCTCAAGACCCTTCCTCCTTCTCATGGTCTTTTTTCCATTTTCATGTCCTACGAACACTCACATACATACACAAATGCACACACATTTGCACACACATAGATACATATACATATACACATTTGCACACACATACATATATGCGCGCACATACACATATGCTTCATACATATATACAGACATGCACACACATATACACATTATAGATTGCAGATATGAGAGAAAACATGCTGTATCTGTCATTCTGAGTCTCTCGCTTCATTTGACACAATTACATCCAGTTCCATCATTTCCCTGCAAATACTCCCTTAATTCTAGTCTTCGCATCTGAATGGAATTCTCTTGTATATATGTGCCACATTTTCTTTATCCATCAATCTGTTGGTGGGCATGAACGCTGACTATTGTGGAGGATCTAGAAGTAATTATTCACTAAGCTTTCACCTGTGCCCTTCCATCGACCCTTCACCACCAGTCCTTGCTGCAAGGCTCTGCACAGAAAGCCCCATCAAGTTGCTCTGGCTAAACGGATAACTTTGTGCACATAGTCATTAACCTATCTTTGATGCTTAGCAGAACTGGTCTGAAGTTATGAAGTGATGTGTCTAGTGGAGTGTAACCTGACTTTCCCCTGTCCATTCCCGCTATTGTTTTTGTTGGTCTGCGACCCTTAGAATCACTGTCTAGCTGATCCCATCAACAGGATTGCTTCTTGTTGTCTCCTTGCACCAGAAACTCCCTGTGCTATTTGTGGAGAGAACATGAATAAGTTCTGTTTTTGTCTCTTAATCTTTGGAAAGTAATCTATAGAGTTCATTCCAGAAAACCTCACACAGATTAGTGTTTGTGGAAAGAGGTTTAATTATTTTGGGGGAGCTCTAGTATCATTTTTCTGCTAAGCAGGGACAATGCTGTTCAGGACTCAGCACAGCTCCTGACAGGCCACCAAAAAATCAAGGCCCTTTCCTTAAATCTGAGCAGATCCAAAGTGACACCAGAAAGCACCTCTCAGCCTGGAGGGAAAAGCAAGGCCATACCTAATTAGCCTTGAGGTAATTAAGAAGGCAGCTGATAGGTCACACAAAAGGGAGGAAGGCAGCTTCCAGGAAGCTTGAGGTAACTAAGAAGGTAGCTGATTGGTCACACAAAAGGGAGGAAGGCAGCTTCCAGGAAGCTTGAGGTAACTAAGAAGGTAGCTGATTGGTCACACAAAAGGGAGGAAGGCAGCTTCCAGGAAGCTTGAGGTAACTAAGAAGGTAGCTGATTGGTCACACAAAAGGGAGGAAGGCAGCTTCCAGGAAGGAGCGCTGTGGCCTCCGGCTTTGCCAACTGCAGCACCATCATTGCCAGCCGTCCCACTTGTTCCTGTGGAAGAGGCCAATGAAGAAATGCCGGTAAGCAAAGACGTCAGAACTTCGCCAATTTGGGTTGTCTGTTTTGCAAACGACTGTTTCACAGCTAGGTTAACACAACTAAAACTCTTGCTCAAATCTTCAAGTGTTCAAGGAAAAGTTACAAAGGGGCCAGCTGGGGTCCTCTGTATCCCCCAGCAGTGTGTCTTTGTCTCCGGATTGTCTCAATAAGGACAATGCCAGGCTGGGCTACAGAGCATCATCCATTCCATAGACGTGTATCTATGACGTATGGAGCAGTGTGCCAGCATGCTAGGACCCCCGCAAGCTCTCCAGAAAGAAGGACATCCGCAAGGAACCACTGCTCTAAATCAGGCTCCAGTTCCAAAATGGATTCAGCATTTTCCAGTTTTCTTTTGTGTTCTAGTTGACTTGGGGAAGAAAGTTGTCTTGGCTCACCCTTTGAGGTCACAGTCCATCACTGAGGGAAGTCAGGGCAGGAACTCAAGCCACAACTGAAGACCCTAATATGCGGGTTGAGGGAGAATATGCATTTGTTTTCTAGACATTTCACCTGGATAAGGGCTGAATCAAATTCCTCTCCAAAAGTCATATGTGGAAGTCCTATCCTCAAGTAACTCATAATAAGTATTTTGAGGTAGAAATTAATTTTTTAAAGATTTATTCATATATTTTCTGTATATGAGTGCTCTATTGCGTACATGCCTTTATGGCAGAAGAGGGCATCAGATCCAACGAGAGATGACTGTGAGCCACCATGTGGTTGCTGGGAAATGAACCCTGGTCCTCTGGAAGAATAGCCAGTTCTCTTAATGGTGTAGCCATCATCTCTCCAGCCCCAGAGGTGGAACATCTTTGTCACTATTTTTATCAGCTCTGAGAATTTCATGCAATGTATTTTACCCTTTTTATACATTTTATACAATGTATTCACCCTTCTCCAACTCCTTCCAGATCTACACCCCTTCCGTGCCCACCCAGCTTTGTGTACTCCTCTCCTCCTTCTTTAAACCCACCAAACCCACCAAGTGCTTCTGCTTATACACTCGTAGATGTGGTCTTCCACTGGGGCATGGTCTACCTATCAGGGGCCACATCCTTAAAGAACACTGACTCTACCTCTCCCAACAGCTACCAATTACTACTAGCTCCTCAGCTGGAGATGGGGCTGGGTGTCAACCTCCCCTCTCTATGTGGATACTATCTGTCTTGAGGTTGTATACGTCTCATGCATGCTGAAAGTCACTCGGAGGTCACACGGTGAGCTGCCCTGAAGAGTCTGGAAAGCAGTTTCCTCTTGTCATCCGCTGCCTTCAATTCTTACATTCTTTCACTTCTGTCTGCTGAAATGACTCCCAAACTTTGTGGGGAAGAGATGTGACATTGATATCTCACAGAGATGAGCATTCTAGATTCTCGTTCTAAGCATCTTGACCAGTTGTGATCTCTGTATTAATTGGCATCAACTGAAGAGAGAAGTTTCTCTGGTGAGGATGGAGAGATGCTCTAGACTACGGGTATGAGGATAAGCCATTAAGATGGGGGCGGGACTTTAGAGAAATGGTTGAATGCACTGGTATGCCCTGCCCTGTTGTACGGATCTGAAAATTTTAATCCTCATAGGACAGTACATCCTGACTAAATCTCATCTTCTAGATGTGAGTAGCCATGATGAGCTCCGTCTCCCGTGCCTCATGTCCTGAAAATAAGAAGAAATGAGGTAACGGCATGCACAGAGAAAAGAGTATGAGTAAACACAGAGAACCGGAGAATAAGGCAGCAAACGACAATGGAAGCGATCCCCTGGCCTCCTGGACTTGGAATCCTAGCACTTAGGAGGGTGAAACATGATGAGTTTGAGGGTAGCCTTGGCTATGTCATAGTTCCATGACTGTTGGGCTTTGTAGTAACACCTTACATTTAAAACAACACACACACACACACACACACACACACACACACACACAAAACAAACAAACAACAACAATGAAAGGCAGGAAGAAAACTGATTATCTCAATTATGTCAGTACCTTGGTATTGAATTTCAAACTTCAGAATCATGAGAAAATTTCTGTTACTTTTTGTTGTTGTTCTATTTTGTTTTGTTTTTCGAGACAGTTTCTCTGTATAACAGCCCTGACTGTCCTGGAACTATATCTGTAGCTTAAATTAGCCACAAACTCACAAAAATCGACTTGCCTTTGCCTCCCAAGTGCTGGGATTAAAGTTGTGTGCCACCACCCCCTGCACAAAAGTTCTGTTTCTAAAACCTCCACTGTGTGGTACTTTTTGTGGCCACTTTAGCTAACAAACACAACATATGTTCTCCTACTGAGTCATACACACAAACAAATACCATTGCCAATTTGTAGCTAAGCAAACTAGAGACTTAAAATGTAACTTATCTATAGTCATACAGGTGATAAAACATCATGGCTGGGCTTCCAACCTTGCTCCACCTATGAATATTTTACATATGGTAATATTTTAGTAAATATTACATTTTGATAAACATTAACCAGTATCATTTATTATTGCTACGGACTTCAAAAAGATAATGGCTAACTTGGGTCAGCTAGATTTTTACTGAGATAAATAAATGTACACAGATCTGTGTGTAGATAGTTGACAGAAAACAGAAAGGAAACACATTGACTTAGAGAAAAAATATGTGGCCTCAGTCCTATAAATACTGTTTGAACTCAGGAAAATATTGGCTTTCCTGACTAGTAAGATATGGGATGTTAAAAAGACTCTCCCTCCCCCAAATGTCATTCTAGATGTCAAACTGGCTGCAGAAAGACTGAGGCATTGGGGGAAATGCACTCTTAGAAGGCCAATGTTAGAACACACTTACACCCATCTAAAACTCAAAGCTCCTTCTCCAGTAAGACATCAAGGTTCTTCACGGCAACCCTCCACCAAATCCAAGATCAGCGTTTGCGCCCACGCTGGTTTTAAAGCAATGCAGTGCTCTCTGGCTTTTCCACCATGTTATTACTTCTCTTGGGTATCGCATCAAAGCATTTTGATTAGAACAAGTCATTGAGAAAGCAGATGCCAAAGCAAACATTCAGCTTACATTCTAGTGAAAGGACTGCACTTTCAGACAGGCCCAAATCATGGCAACAGCTGATGACTCTCAGTAAGGGCTTCTAGTATTTGTGCAATTGGCTTGTGCATCAATCTCTTCTTGATTTATTTGATTTCTAAACTCGTCTATGAATTTCAATCCTAGTCTATCTTGTCAAGGCTTTTTTCCCCCTGAGTTTTCTGAGTTCTCAGAGTTTTCAGGCAGGGGGATCATGAATTCATATTTCTTGACCCAAGCATCCTTCCATCATCTGGGTTTCCTTACCCATGCTGGCTACATAGAACCAGAGGTGCCCACCAGTGCTGCTGTTTTCACTGGTACTTCCAGAACAGTCCACGGAGAAGGCTGGGATGCCAATCCACTTACAAATGTCTTATTTGTTCAGATCTTCCTGGGGTTGTCAAGAGACACTGTGTAGTGAGGCACGCTCATTTTGGAGGTAGAGCGTTGGTTCAAACTCCAGCAGCATAACCATGCGACCTCATCCCTCTTCTTGGCTTTAGTGCCCAGTTGGCTCCTTGTAAAGACTAAATGTAGTGAGACAGATGAAGCAGATAGCGTGGAATTTGACACAAAGTCAGTCTGTACTAACCAGAGACTGCCAGCAGACTCCAGCTAATACAACTTCCATGCTTTCTGCATGGTTCGGATTTCATGGCAGCTTGATGTACAATCGGGACTTAACCTCATACAAGACCCATGAGTCCCTGAGGAGGGTACTCTCCATGTGTTTCAAACTTGGTTCATCATCCCCTAAGCATGTTCCCTCCAGAAAAGCAGGAGACCGCCCAAGGTTTGGACAAGTTCAGGGAAGCATCTGAACTTCTTGGTAGCTGTCCCATCAAAACTGGAGTTGTCTGGGTTTTTACCACTGGGGCCAATATTCTTTTCTGTCTGGAGTTTTCAAAAAAGATCAGAAGGCTGGGTTAGCATTCCCCGTTCTTTATGGAATTAAAGGCTCTTTGGGAGGAAACTTCCACTGATCTCAACCCGAATTTTGAGGATTAAAGAGATGAGTAATGTGAGAAAATGAATGAAGAAATTATTGGGCACTCATTGGGAGAACTTGGGGATTCTGAGGAGAAAATAAGATATCTTCACCCAATGGCTTTGTTTTGAAATTTATCTGTGATTCTTCCCAGCATTGCTTTGGATCTCCCCTTCATCACAAAAGGATTTGAGTTTGAATTCTACTTACAATAGTCATCAGGTGAGGGGGCTTATTGCAACCTCCAAAAGCCTCAGCTTCCATACTAGTCCATATATTAGTAAACGCCCGAGCCATTGTTCGTTCATCCACTCATCCTTTCACTCATCAACATGTTAGACACTGGCTGACACACAAGCATTTGATGAACAGTGTCCTCCCCGTATCCATTCACTCATCAACATGTTAGACACTGGCTGACACACAAGTGTTTGATGAACAGTGTCCTCCCCGTAACAGCTGCTACGGAATGCTCGTCTCCCGCACACCTAGACTTCAAGGAGCATGATACTGCAGGTATTTTCATCTTGCTCAGCTCTATGTTCTTATCTTTATGAAAATGCAGTTGACCCTTTAGAGTAAGCATAGGAATTTTTTAAAGCGAGGAACTTGGCCTGAAATCAAGCGGCTGCAACTAACCTACATGGAGAAGCAAAGCTCAGCTTGACAGCTTCCTCAGCTCACTTGCCTCACACCTGCCAGAATAGCCTAGCTAGACACGTGCTGAAGCCTGCTTGTCCATGAAACAGAATGAGGAGATGAGAGAGCAGTGCCCAGAGGCCAGCACACTTGCATCCAGTTCCCTGGCTTCCAGCTTCCCTTGCAGCTCCAGGAACTTCTGCCCCACTGAGGCTTCCTGCAGTGCAGTATGGAGCAGAGAGGCCATCCTTTCTCTTTCAGAGTCTGGGCTTTTGTTGTGGGGAGGGGGCTCTGATATGTCTCCTAAACAGTACCATTTATTTCACAAATCTAAACAACTTTGCTTGACGTGCTACCCTTTTGCTTGTCCCCATTTTGATTTTGGTCCCCCTTTCTGTTAGAATCCTGGGTACACTGGCAATTTATTCATGACTGAGTCTTGCACTGTTCTGAGAACTGTGATGTGAGTGAATACCACACATTGCTTTCATTAATATGTCATATTAAATTTGAAATCTAAAATCCAAATCAAATTGGGCCTCTAACATTGTTCATTCCTTAGGAAGGCAAAGCCTGGGAGTAACCATTTTATGAATCTCCCTCCCTCCCCCCACCTCTCTCTCCTGTCTCTGTCTCTCGCATTCCATTTCTAAGATTTTGAAAACCTCCTTGCCACCAGGTACGCACTGCGTTTCCATGGGTGACATTATGGTGATTCAAGACAATGCGATACAGGAGTTTAAAAAGATTCTCTTCTCACTCGGGAGCAGTGGCCCCCAGCCTTCCGAAAGTGTAGCCCTTAACACAGTTCATCATGGTGTGGGGACCCCAATCATAAAATTATTTTCGTTACTGCTTCATAGATGTAACTTTGCCATTGTTATGGATCATCAGTATCTGTTTTCTGATGGTTTTTGGTGACTCCCGTGAAGGGGTCTTTTGCCCTGCTAGACACACAGGGCTGTGACCCGCAGGTTGAGAACACTGAGACCTTGTTTAATTACATCACAGGAGTGGATTTTCTTCTGCTTGATGTAGTAGTGGCTTGTTAGGTAAAGCTTGGTCAGAATTAGCATGTTTTGATGGAAGTAAAGTTAATATCTGAAAACTTTTGAAGACAGAGGGTTTATCTTAGTTTGTGACTCCCTAACCAAAAATAAAATAGGATGCTGGAGAATGTATGAAGAAAAAATATTTGCTTATCGAACAATTTTAGAGGCTGAGAGTACAAAATCAGGCAACCACTCTGTGACCCTGTTCAGCTTCTAGTGAGGGCTTTTGATCTACATTAAAACGTGGTGGATGGCTTCATGGCAGGAGAGAAATGGAGACACGGGGATAGGTAGGTAGATGATAGATAGGTAGACAGAAACAGAGTGCTATTCTCCCTGACCTGGAACCTGCTGTCCTGTCCTCCTGAAGGGAGGAAGAAGTCTACTTGCTGTGATAAACACCATGTCCAAGGGAACCGAGAGAAGACTCAGTCTCCATGCACTTATTTGGGGCTTTTGGTTCCAGAGCAGTAAGAGTTCATGATGGAAGAGCAGCGGTGTGGCAGCAAGTAGCAGAGCAGGCGTTAGGCCCAAAGTCTGGATCCCCAAAACATCACCCAAGACTGTATTCGAAGCAAAAGTACCAAGTCTTTATTGTGAGTTAACTCAGGTCCCTCCATCTGTCTGAAGTGACAACAGTGGCAGCAGAAACAGAAACAGGGCAGGAGAGACCCAGGCAGTGAAAAGAGCAGGTTTATATAGAGGAAGAGACCGGGAATTCCAAGCCGCTGGGCTTGGGATTGGCTGCCCAGGTAAGGTGGGGGGAATTCCAGACTCCCAGGCTTGGGACTGGCTGCCCCATATGATATAAGGGGATGTTCAGGCCTGAGAGGAATTCTAACTGACTGAGGGAATTACTTGCCTCTAGAGGCTCAGTGATTGGTCCGTTTACCCTGCTCAAGAATTGGCTGGCTTTGGGTCCGGGGCAGAGATGGCTCTGATTCTGGGGCTAAACTCTGTTACTTTCTTTGGTTCTTTTTACCCTTTTGACTCTAATTTTGTGACCAGGGTGAATATCTTTGCTGTGCTCTGAATCGAGGGACTTAGTCTGTTCTTTTGGTCCTGGTTTCAGGGCCCAGGGACTTTTCTCCAGCTCTAGGTTCGAGGACAAAGTGCCTCGTTCCCTGGCTCTGGACACAGAGTCGGGCTGCTGGGGGTTATGCTGGGGCTGTGGACTCACTGAATCTGTGGGGCCTGGGCCTCTCCCAGGTATAGTGACAGCGGCAGAAAGCTGAGAACTCACATCCTCCACAGCAAGCAGGAAGCAGAGAGAGCAAACAGGAAACAGGCAAGGCGTTTAATCTTAAAGCCTGACCCCAAAGATGTTCTTCCTCTAGCAAAGCTGAATCATCTAAACCTCCCCAAATAGTGCCACTAACCAGGCACCAAGTATGTGAAGGGCAGGACCTGTGGAGGGCATTTATTTCTCTTTCAAAGCACCACAGAGATCTAGTAAATGTCAGGAAGTAAATGAAATTTACAAGGCTTAGGAAGGAAACAAAACACACCAGTAAGAAGATTTTAGAAACTTAAGACTGACACACAGCCCTCAGGTTAAATAAGCAACGGGAATTGGTGGGGAGAGGAGAAGCTTCAGGCAAATCATGCAGGGACCGTAGTTCTCAGTCGTGTGTGAGCTTTTGGTGATATAATTGCATTTGAATCCCCCACATTCCTGTGAGAATCTCCAGTTAATTTATTGTTTCACTTTGCTAACTTGGGCGGCGTCATTTCTTCGGTCTATAATTGTGTGTTCTATCTGGGGTGAACATATTTGTGTACACACCTCCCCATGAAAGTCACAAGCCACAGTGAGGGAGGAGGCAGGTTCAGCCTTGCCTTTAGAGCAGAAACTAAGCCATGCCTACAGGAACTGAATATTCCAGAGAGACAGCATCAACTCCATTCACAAGCACCTTCCACTAGGCTCCACCTTGTCAGGGGCCCAGAACCTAAGCACCACTATAGAAAAGACCATGTTTATAAATCCCTGGGAGACAAGCTATATCCAACCACAGCAAGGCCCTGCTAGAATTCCTTCTTGGGAGGTTGCCCAAACAGTTCCCCTTGGCAATCCCCCTGCCGCGCAGTCTTTCTTCTGACATCATGTCCCTGCCCTGGTGACTTATTGCTGGGCCATCAATGCCTCCCAGTGAAGGCAGGACACCACTTCCTCACCAGTGCTTCCAATCAGAACAGAGGAAAGCCATGAGACAAGGGCTTGGGCTTTCCTTATAAAAACACATTAAGTTCTAAGGCACAGTGAGTGGCCAAAAGTAAAAGCAAGCACGGACAAGAAAACAAACAGGATACTTCCCTGATAGTTACAAAGTCAATATCACCAACAACGAAGTGAGTCAAAGAGGCTTGCAGGGCAACAAACCAGCGCTCCTCAGGAGCAGTTCCGAGGATGTCTCATTTCCTGAACGTGTGTCAACTGGAACCTGTGAGAACATGGGAAATGAAGTTGTCATTCATGGTCTCTTCCCATCACTTTCACTCTCTCATCAAAAGAACAACACACATGTGTACACACATACATGCACAGATACACACACATAGACACACATAGACATACACACATATGTGCACAGATACACACACACATAGACACCCATAGACATATACACATGCACACACAGATACACACGTATAGACACACATAGAAAAACACACATGCACACACAGGGATACATATACATAGACACACAGGTGCACACACACTGATACACACACATAGACAAGTACACAAACAGACACGCAGAACCACACATACACACAGAGACACACAGATACACATATAGAGAGACATACAGACACACAAGTGCACACACGCAGAGAGAGAGAGGGAGAGAGAGAGAAAAAAAAGAGAGAGAGGTTGGTATTGCTTACCATTTCAGGAAAGATGGTGAGAAAAGCCACAGTGCTGGGACCTAGACAGATGACCATGGGCATCTGCCTGTTCTTGTGTGGGTAGTGAGGCTCTGAGTCAGTGATGTTTTCCCACCAACAGACTTGGCTAAGCTGGGTGTGCTTGTTTGTTTTTAGGTTAGAAGAAAGCGGACACGTGGAGTGTGGCATTGTGGACAAATCCAAAACTTGTCTACTAGTTGTGGGCTCTCTGTGTGCCTAATGAAGAGGTAAGCCGCTCCAGGTGACAGGCTCCAAGAGCTGTCCCCAGGGCAAGGCTCGGGTCGTTCTGAAACAGGTGGATGGCCGCAGTTCCTTGCCATGTGTTAAAATAATGTCCTGCTAGTGCGATATTAGTATATCATATTTCTCCACCCGCAGGCTGCGTCTCTCAGGCTTCATATCGCTGATATTCACAGCGTCCCTGGGAGCAGGACGCAAATGGGAATCTGGTTCCTTCAGGTGGATCTGGAAATCTGATGAATTTTTAACAACAGGAAATATGAATTTCCCATACTGCGTGTGTAGAGACCATCTTAAGGGGTATTAGCAGATACTGGAATGAACTGGGGTAAATGGACAGTGATTTGAAACTCGTTTTGAAAAACTATGGAGAAACTACCCAAGAGGCCCCATCGCGCCCCTAGCGGAGATCCTGGCTACTCTGCCATAGGAGGCTAGGTAGAGACAGCGAGCAAGGGCAATGAGCAGATCTGACACAAGTAGGCATTGTTGACACACAAAAGGGGTTGTTCCTTCTGATGGGTTTAAGATTGATCCTGTTTCAGTGGAAGCATTTTATTTGCAGATGACAATGCTGAGTGTGGGCTTTAGATGTGCTGGACAGACCTGTAGTCGTGAGTACTTCCAACTTGCTGACAACTACGAAGACCTCAGTGCTAAACAGCTTCTGATGGCATGTGGGTACCTTCACACAGGATCAGTGGTCAAGCGCCCTCCTACCTGCTGGCACCTGTGGTCATACCTGCACATTGTGCTGGCTGCTTTCAGGACTGGCAGGGTCAGAGAAAACGGGGACTTGTAGTCATATTTATAGGGGCCGAATATGGGGGGGGGGGATCCTTAGGTTTAGAGCTTAGATTCTCAAGTTTCTAATCAAACATAGCATTTCTGGAAGCAGAGGAATGAAGCAAAGAGATTAGAAAAAAAACCTCTCTGTGTGGTTATGATGCCTTTGCGTCCTGTTTTCTTCCGTCACCTGTCAGAGCAGTGTGTAGTGATGGGGCATGGTGGGGAGGTACTGACAAACTACCTTCCTCGGAATGTTTCCTGTGATATCAGCTTTCCGGGTACCAGCAGCAGTCAGGTGGTTACCAGCACAGTCCTGCTCACTGTCTCGGTCAGTCACAGCTTCCAAAGCTGGTGAGTCTGCCCGCCTGCACTCACGGGCCTCTTTCTGCATCCCATTCAGGCTTCTCCCTTTAGCTGTTGGCCTTTATGATGCCCCCCATTGTCTATGTGTATGTACTCTTTGGATCTTGGTAAAAAGTACACTTGACTCTCCTGCCCTTGCTGGCTTTTGTTTCAGGGGACTATTTTGTTTCAGGTGCAAATCTTCTTATTAACACCGGGCTGAAAGACCTGAGAAAAATCACCTAAGAACTCACAGCTTCTAAGCTGAATTCCCACAGCGAGCTGAAAAGCGGGGTGAGTAGAAATGTTCATTTTTGTTTTCCTAGCCATTTACTTGCAGAGCAAAGAAGTGAGCATAAGCCGTCAGCCTGGGCTTGGAGGCTCTTCTGTGGCCTAGCTGATAGGAAACAAGCTGGCCCACCTCTGTGTGCTAAGTGTGGCTCTTACTGTCACAGGCCTCATGAGGCTGACAGAAATGCTTCACAGAGCACACTGGACATCTTCCCAGCCTGCTGTGTAGGTGGCTTGGTGTCATCCCTCTCACAGAGAAGAAAGCTGACGCTTAGATTTAAAGTCACTGGCCATGGATCTCTGGTTCCCAAGCAGAGCTGGTACTGAAACCCGTATCTTTTGGCTCTAATCCACTTTCTTTGTCCCAGGACCCACAGCACTGAAGTCACCGATGACCAGAATGATAATCTAATGATGACGCGGGGACTGCAGAAGACTCCTAATCTTCAAAGGGAGACCGGTTTGAACCTTCTGTGTGCTGGTAAAGAGGCTTGGGATCCTTAGGGATTTGTTTCCCCCTGGTAGTTAGTAGCCAATGAGACAACACTAAAATGTTCCATCTCCTAAACACTCTCACTGTAAGCTCTCGCCCCAGTCACTCATGGCGGGCTCTGCTTTGCCATCTGAAGAGAGGAATAGAAGAGCTGTCAGAGAAACTTAAGTCAGCACACAGAGGAAATGAGAAAACCCATCACAGATGGTAATCCTGTTGATGTCTCTAAGGAGCCAGTTCAAAAACAGATGCCTATAGCATTAGGAGGAACAGTCACGCTGTGGGAGAGCTCCAGGTGTGAAAGAAGAGAACGGTTTCTGTGCCTTGGTTTATTAATCCCACAGGCCGGAGTCTGCTAGCCAAGACCTTAGTGTCGTCTGCTGTGAGAGAATCTGCAGCCATGACAGCACCACCGCCTCACAGAAGAGCAGGGAGTCGGTGGTGTCCTTACAGAGACCCTGCTCTTCCTTCCTCCTCAACCCGCTTTGCTCCTCTCCATATCTGTCAGTGTCCTAGGAGCTTCCCTGTGGCCCTGTTTTTAAATAAAGGAATCCCCTCCTCTGACACCGCAGCCAGAGGCCGCTGAGGGAGACCCAATAAAATTGTCTTTAAATCAAGCCTCACTGCTCACTTCCTGTCCACCAGAGCAAGACATGGCTAAATGTGAGCGCAGGCCAGCCTTAGTCCAGCACCGCTGCTGCCACGAGAGTCCAAATGACCAAGAGGCACACGAGTACTGTGGTTATTTTCCCTTTGCTCCTAGCAGCGTCTATGCTTGCTAAGAGCTTAGTTAAGAGGTTTTAAGAATCTAAACTTCAGATCTAAGTTTTTTTCATTTTTCAACTTCTATAAATGCAACTGCAGAATCCTGCCTGCTACCACTCTTCTTGCCTGGAGAGGAAGCACCATGGCACCATTGCAGTGGGCATGAGCAGGGGTTGCCAGCAAACAGGAGTGCAGCTAATCACCTCCTCTGACCTTTCACACCGGTGACTTCAGCCCCTCTAGGGAGCCTCATTTTGTGGCCTTTTACCACGACTTCTCCATCTTGCCAACATTATCTACAAAAGATATTAGGTCTGTTATCCAAACCAGGCTCCTGGGAATTTCAGATTGCCAGCATGATCATCCTTAATGCAGCCAGACCAGGTCTGGTTTTCCTTGGTCATGCTTACTACTAACTAGGTTCTCTTAGAGATCAGCCATCTTGGCTTGCTTGACCAAGCCTGTTTCCTCTATCCATTTCTGCCTTTATTGTATCTTCTGCTAGACGCCCCTGTTGGGGAAGTCATAGCCTCTGATGCTCACGCTTCTTCCTGGCAGCATTGTGTTAGCCTTCTCAGCTGTCTCTGTGACCGCAGTCTTACTCTTAGCCTCCTGTTATTTCTCTCCACACACTGCCGTTTGGTAAACTTACCATCTACAGCAATAACGCTAGAGTCTGTTTTCCATGGCAAAATATCCAAGACTATAAGGTTCTCTGTTAGTGATTCTCTTTCTTCCTAATACTTTGCCCCTTTAATACAGTTCCCCATGTTGTAGTGAGCTCAGACCATACAATGATTTTATTGCTCCTTCATAACTGCAACTTTGTAAAAGTTATGAATTGTAATATAAATATCTTCTCTGCAGGGGATCAGATACATGGCCCTAAAGGGGTCACGGCATAGACTGACAACCACTGCTCTATGTGAAGATGTGGGACCTGGAAAAAAAAAACAAAACAAAACAGAGGTACCTAACAATGGGCAAGTTTATTGAAAACTGCCTGAGGCCTGTGTGGACCACAGAAGTGGGTCGGCTCCACCTTGACCAAAGGTCAGAGAATTCAAGCCTATTCCTGCTCCTTCAAGGATATGTCAGGAGATTTGACTGCCTACTCAGTCTAAGGTGTAGTCACTGCATGTCCTGCCTAAAACAGAATGCTTAACTCAGGAAGTACTAGGCTTGATATCTCGGGTATTGAAGCAGGCAATTGCTCTGTTTGTCCTTTGTGTCACATTAAAGCAGTCTTTTGTCTTCTTCCCCTCTTTGGATTGGATAAGCCTATGGAAAATAAATGTGAGCGTATTCAGTATTCATTGGTTAGCCCTCCAGTTCTATCTTATGTCTCTGTATTTCCTTCGTATCTCTGTTCCTCCTACCTAATTTTTCTAATCCACATGCCCCTACCCTGGAACATGTGAAACCTGTTGAGGTTGGACCCTGACAGAGGTCACCTCAATGTGTGGCCACAACAAGGCCTCACTGACTTTCGTTATGGTGGGGTTATTATGAAGCTCTTATCACTTTCTCCTACTCCCTTTCCTTTGTTAATCTCTTTTCTTGTTGGGATCAAATTTTTGACAACTGTAGCTTAAGGGAGAATGGGTTTATTTTGGTTTCCGGTTTGAAGAGGTACAGTTAATCATGCCAGGGAAGGCATGGCAGCAGGAGTCCATCTGACCACCTCACACCTGCATCTAGGAAACAGAGATAGACAGGAAGTGGAGACATACTAATAAAACCCCCAAGCCTGCCCTCAGTGACTCACTTCCTCCAGTGAAACTTCTAGATGTTCCATCATCTTCTAAGACATTGTCCTCAGCTGAGGACCAAGTATTCAAACACACAAACCTATGGAGCCTCTCCTAGTCATTTTCCCCTCTGTATTCCACCAGTCTGGACTTCTCTACGCTGCTGTCTTCTTGACCTGGTGCTTAGGATTGCTCACCCTGTTTCCTTCTTGCAATAAACACTCCACTTCCCAGGCTTTTAATTCAGAGCACATGCAATACTAGCGTATCCTCCCCACGAAGAGGTGCCAGGATAGTGAGCTCCAGTAGACCAGCAACCTTAGGGTCTCAGTGGATCCTGCCCATTGACTGCAAATATGAAAACCCACGGACCCCTTCCCATGATGCTTTTCTTCTGTTGTCAACGTCTCCATTTACAGTGTTTGGTTAACTCCGAAAGGCCTTGATTACATGTTAAAAATTAAATGCTCTGTGGGAGGAAATTCAATGAAACTTTTAAACAATCCTTTTAAAAAATCCCACTCCAAAACAAATCTAAACTCTCCGTTGATAATTTAAGAGGGCTTGCCAAGGTTTTGACCCTGTTAAAATTCCTTGGACAATGACTTCTAGGCAGTACTGAGAACTTTTGGTTAGGAACAACCATTGTTTAGCAACAACGTTTAGTCCGACCGTTTATTTTGTTTGCCTCTTTTTTTTTTTTTTTTTTTTTTTTGGTTTTTCGAGACAGGGTTTCTCTGTGGTTTTGGAGCCTGTCCTGGAACTACCTCTTGTAGACCAGGCTGGTCTCGAACTCACAGAGATCCACCTGCCTCTGCCTCCAGAGTGCTGGGATTAAAGGCGTGCGCCACCACCGCGCCTCTCATTTCTACCTCGCTCATTTGTATGGTTGAAGGAAGCACTGATATGCTTTTCTAATTCTTTTTTCTTCAGATCCTTTTGTGGTTCTGACTTAATGTTAAATGTTGAGTGTGCCAGAAGTATATGTTCATCATCCCTTTATGAAAATATGTGAAAGAAAGAAAAATAGGAAATTGAGAAATTATGTTTAAATAGAGTCTAACAAATATTCCATAAACAAACGCCTATTTTAACTTATATTTAATCATTAGCTGTACTGGACTATTTCTAGGTATATTCAAACCAAACTTCACTCACTCTACCAAGCTGCTTTTATTTATCAGTTGCCAGGCTAATTCACTGTTACCCAAAGTTTGAATACAGATGGTCTCCACCTTACAATGGTTCTACTGACAGTAGTTTGATTTGTTATGGTGGGAAAGTGATGCATAGTTAACAGAAATCATACTTTAAGGTTTAAGGTTTGTTCTTTCCTATCCTGGTAGGAGCAGAATAATCTTGTGATGTTAGGCAGTGACAGTGAGTCCCAGCTCCCAAGCTCCCAGCTATACTCAATCCTGGGGTAATGGTGATCTTCCATTGTGCATTCCTGACATAGGCATTTTGTCAGCTTGGAAGGCAAGCAGTATTAACACACTCTGACTTACAGCTTTTCTGATATGTGATGGGCTTCTAGGGGTGCAACTCCAGCATAAGTTAAAGAGTATGCATATCTACATTTAGTTTTATTACACAATGGCTTATGAAATCATTTTGACATTAGTAAAATGGTGTATCCCCAAACTCAAGCTGCAGTGGTACAATGTCTAAAGCCATACTCCAGTGCGATACCAAGGCAATTAGTCACACTTCCCTGCCCACAGAAGAGGTGGTGGGTCCGGAAGCAGATACTGTAAGTCCCAAATCCCGGTCTCTGACCTCCATCTTTGGAGGACCCATCCCTGTGCCTGCCAAGCCTTGACCCGGAGGAGGGTCAAGACAGCCCACCAAAATCTTGACAACTCCCCAGTCTATTTAAACTGCTTCCCCGGAAAGTTCCCTCGTGGTCCCTTTCCTCTCCCCAGGTGTCACGTTAGAGTCTTCCCAGTTCCCCCTCTGGGCCACCTGAGAGTGCAGGAATCCCATTAAACCTGGATATTTTTTAATTTGGCTGTTGTGATTTGCCTTGATTGGGATTTTTTGCATTGGCAGAGAGCTCGCGTTAAAAATATTCCTAACAGATACACTCGAGAGAAATTTTGTCTTGGTTTGACACTTCATAATAGCAAGCTGCCTTCTGGGCCTTAGCAGTACCCTCGGCTGGAAGACCTTTTAAGTGCCTGAACATTCTTGCTACTAGTGAGATGCTGCTGCAGTTACATGGTACTGGGGTTCGGCTAATAATCACGTGTTTGTTTATAATAAATTCTTAGCACAATTTAATGCAGCATTAGGAAATTACTCCATCTTGTTCTTGTCTTGCAATCAAAGCATATTCTGCATAGAAGCCCCACCCTCACACTCTAGTTTATGCTCGTCAGCTTTCAAAGGTGTCAAGTATCTGACCCTATCTCAAGTAAGATGGCGTATCACTGAAATCGACAAAACACTAACACTTCTTCCTTAGCAAGCCTCCCAGTGAATCCCTTTGAGTTCTGAGGGTAGGTGCTATGGGAAGTTTTAAGAACATTGACAAAGCCATGTTCTTTTGGAATTTATACCTTTTCCTCAATGACTTGTCACAATTTAAAAACCTACCTGGTCTTTGATTTTGGAGAGATCCAAATTTGGCACAGCCTGGAAACCACAGATCAGGCCCTGCTGAAGTTGCCTCCTTGGCTAACCTCCCTGAAGCCTCATGCCCCACGTGTTGTGTGGCAGCTGGGACAGTAGGCACCCACCATTAACACCCAGTAAACTGAATTGTATGCCTCCATATTTCCTCAGCCCTCGGCTTTCTGCTGTGAATACAAGATGTTCTCATGGATTTGACACAGTTTGACTCATCTTCTCCTAAGACATGAGGAACTGCTGTGGGACGGTGACTTGGCTGAACCGAGCCTCTCTCCCACACAGCACCTCATGGGAGACACTGGAGGGCCTTCTCTGCTTTGTCCGCAGAAAAGAGATGGTCGAACTACTTAGGTGGTCCCAGAATTTTCTGGAATGAAGAAGTTCTATAAATGACCATTTCATTTCACACAGCTCAATAAACATCCTGCAAATGGTAATGACTATGAGTTAATGTCTTCAATCAAATTACACAGTCTGGGTTGTTTCTCCAATTTATCTTAAAGGAATGAGTTTCTAGGGTGATTAATTAAATCTTTCTGTTTTTCCTCGGCACCTAACCACAGACAAAGGGGAGCCAACAGTTCCTTTCTGAAGCTCTTTGTTGCCAAATGCCATCAGGTCTTTTTCATTGTGCCATAATTGCCCATTGTTATACGCTTACAGTGATCCCTAATAGAGAAACAGATGATAAGGAAGACTGGCCCTTAAGCTAGGGAAACTTCCGCTTTCAGGACTGACAGTAGTCACAGCCTAGCTTGACTGACCTTGAGTTTATTCTCACTTTCTGAGGTAAGCACACCCAGACTCTGCTTGTGTGGAAGCAACAGAGCAGAACTTTAGTGAAAGTGGAAAATACTTTTTCTAACAATCGTTTGAGAGTTCATAGAGTCTGTAAGGGAGAAATGATCATAGAAACTCTCTGATTTCATAAAATGTAGGTCAAGGTAGCTGAGTGAAGGGGCTAGACCAAGACTGTGATCTGGAAGGCAAGCTGGAATTTTCTGAAGCTTACACTGGGTCTTCAGCCCAGCTCTGGATTCTACTGTCCATTTCAGGCTCCGGTGGGGGGAATCTGAATGAGAAAGATTATGAGCCTTTTCGTATGTTGACCTGATAGCACCCTAATTTCTGAGCTACGCTGTTAAAACACACAAAGGGGAAAAACTTATTACTCAATTTAGATGTTGGATGCAGCTCCCTAACTAAACTAGAATTCCTAACGACCAAATTGTTATTAGGGTGACTTTTATGAAGGGCTGAATGACCTAATTAATTTTTAAATAGCAGTCCGAAGGAGTCCCCAGTGATGCCCGGGTTTTGATAAAGCTCAGGCACTGTCCTAAGATCAAAGGGAGATAAGATAACATTGGGATGTTAAGAGTGTTACACTGAGAGCCACCTATAAATGGGTAATTGATGAGCTGTTTTCAAGCTGGACTCCTGACCCTAGAGGCCGTAACATCAAGGACAGAGATAACCACAGTCTGGGCAGCTGAGGGCTTGGCACAGCTGCCCTGGGAGGAACAGATAAGGATCCACACATCCATGAGTCTGTAATGGTCTGGGTAACAATTCAGAATAGATGTCAACTACTGTGTATCCTACAGACTGGGCCTTCAGAGAGGAGCTCACCACACTTGGCAAAGTTGTTGCTACATTCTACAGTCCCAGTGTCCCTACTCTCCTTCCCCTTCATTATTCTGCTGATTACTCAGAACACAGGTCATCATGCACACTGTTATCAGCCGCACCGGAGCTACCAGTGTCAAAGCTCTTCATCTTGCTAGTGTTGCATTAAGCTACCTATGCTCACAGAATCAATGTTAGTTCCAGATAATGTCTTATCTAAAGGTCATGTGGGTGTATCTGGAGCACGAGCCTTTGACTGAAGCGTGAGCTGTGCAGTCTTGTAAACTGAGAAAGGCGGGTGTACAATCTGTGCGATAGTCCGTATGTGAATATAGTGTGCAAAGAACAATCTGTGCGATAGTCCATATGTGAATATAGTGTGAAAAGATCAAATGAGAATAAACGACACGTCGATGACCTCACACATTTAGCAATTATTCATAGAATGGAAATCTTAAAAATCTTTTTGTTTCTCTATTTTGAGTAAAAGGAGATGGCTTAATAGTAAAGATACTGGTTGCCTGGTGATGAAACCTTGATGACCTGGGTTAGATTCTTGGGACCCACATTAAGGTGGAAGGAAAGAACCACTTCACAAAGTTATCTTCCGCCCTCTGTGTGTGTGCTGTATCATGTGCCCCTATAATGATTGCAATGCTTTAAATGAACTGTTTACAGTGTATGATCAATTATAGTTAATTCCAGATACCCTACATTGTTTTGGAATGTTACCCTATCCAGTCCCATTCAACTGCGTTATGAGAGTTTGATTTCTTTAAATAGTGTTTTTCAAATTACATTTATTTATCATCTATCTGCCTATCTATCTATCTATCTATCTATCTATCTATCTATCTATCTATCTATCTGTTGGTGTGTGGGGCATGTGGATTACAGTGTATATGTGTGGAGGTCAGATGACAACTTGTTACAATCAGTTATTTCCATCATGTTGGTCTTAGGGATTGAACAAGGTCCTTAGGCTTGGTGGCAAGAGCCTTTACCCACTAAACTTAGGTTTGTTTCTTAATGTTTCCAAAGACACAGCAAAGTACTTTTCCTTTGAAAAATAGAATCTTCTGTAGTAAGTGCTGTGTCAATTAAACTTACAAATAATTTCAAATTTTAATCCACATTAGATACTTAAGAAAATTTTCACCTTATAGTTTATAATCATATAAATATTTTTCTTGTAAATATATCAACCAGTAAAGGAGTCATTGACCTCTGATCAGCTTCACAAGGCTTTTGGCATACCTAAATGAAACAATATACTTAAATTCTAGGTGTCAAAGTAGATAGATATTCATGTATAAAATTTCAAATAATCTTGATCTTAGACTCACAAACTTTTAGAATATTTTACTTTGACCCATTGTTAAACTCTATTAAGGATTTATAATAGTTACATCAGAATTTTTCCCAAGATTATCCCAAATCCTGTAAATATCTCAGAATTATACTAAGATCTATGAGTGGATCAGAAAAAAAAAACGTCATGAAGGGATCACTTTTCTGTAACATATGCTCAGTGTGAACAGCTATGAAAAAAGAATTTTAGCAAGAGCTAAAAGAGAATACATCTTCAGAGCTCTTCTGAATGAAAGAATCTGAAATTCATGAGAAATGATCAGAAAGAGAATATTCAGCCCAGTGTTACTTAGCATTTGTATAAGAATATCATAAATCTGTCATTTCTATAGCACTTAAGTTTTGCCTCCAAAAGGATCAAACAGATCTGTTACAGACAGCCATGCAGCAATGTGTGAGTCTTTGAACATGTGTGTCTAATGGACGGATGTGCAGTGATACAGCCTAGTAAATCAACAGAGCTTTAAAGCAAGCGCAGGACCCTGTCTGGTTTCAACTTGTGGAGGTCAAGGTCTTTATTGTAATTTTGACCAGGAACCTGATATATCAAGAGCATTTTTCATAGTGTGTTTCAGTGTAGCTGCCCTGGTTCTCTGGAAGCTTCTACTGTCTAGGTCATGGGCCCTGTTTACATAACTAGACTGACCACAGGACTGCTCAGGGGGCGTGGATGTAGTTCCGCCTGTGCTTGATGGGTAAGCTGGCCTCTTCTAGGGAGAAGGAAGATTGCTAGTCATGGTATTGAGAAACTCTTTGACAGATTTGTAGAACAGTGAGAGATTTTCATCATAGGCAGAGGACATATCAACTTCAGAACATATCAGTGCAACGTCTTGGTCAACTTTCTATTTTCTAGTCTTGAAACTCAAAGACAGAAATGGAATAGAAAAGAAAAGATGGCTGATAATAAAACTTTCAAAGAAATACAAAGAAACTCAAAAATTCTAATATACTTTCTTTTGAGAAGTACTGGATGTATGACATTGTATAAAAGGGTCTTTCCTGTGTGATTTCCTATTTTAATACCTGAAAGCAGTAACTAAAAACTCAGGTTACGATACTCACCATAATTGGAGGAGAAAGAAAACTTTGCATGATAACCCTGAACTACAATGTCCATGAAGGAATACTACATAGCAAAGAGAAAGATAAGCACATCCGTGAGACACAGGAGAAAATGATCTGCACTGTAGCAGTAAGCACTGAAGAGAAGAACATTAACACACTTTACCAAGAAAATAAAATGACAAACTGTACGTATACCTTTCAGTAATAGCCCTGAATATTATCTTCTAAATTCTCCAATCAAAAGACACAGACTAGTGTATCGGATTTAAAAACAGGATTCATTTTTCTGTTGCGTGAAGAAACACACCTCACTGGCAAAAGCAGACATAGCCTTAGAGTGGAAGGATGAAAGGAGACGTTCTAAGCAAATAGAATAAGGAAGCAAGCAGGTGTAATGTACTAACTGCTGACAAAATAGGCTTTGAGACAAAATGATTTCTAACTGGCTTCTTTGGGTGTCAGTAGCGTGGGAATATATCAGTGGGGACAAGTTAAGTGAGATTGCTACATAAAATACAAGTTAGCCAGTTAGATTTAAATTTCCGATTAACACGCTACATTTTACTCTA
This sequence comes from Microtus pennsylvanicus, assembly GCF_037038515.1. NCBI lineage: Eukaryota > Metazoa > Chordata > Mammalia > Rodentia > Cricetidae > Microtus > Microtus pennsylvanicus. Next base: position 69,230,882 of record NC_134582.1, read on the forward strand.
AATATGTCCTTGGGCATACCTACACTTAACAAAAACTTACTCTGTGCTTATCTGAAGTTCAGATCTAACTGGATGTCTGCCTTTTTATGTGTGAGATTCCAAAACTCTACAGGAGTAATTAACTCCAATATTTCTCTGATCCTATTATTGAAGAATTTCTAATATTAAAAAAAACATTTATGAAAATACATTCCTGTCCATGGAATGACCATGAGCTATCACCCATGTGTGCACAAACAGCTTTCTTGGCTACAGTGAGGTGTTTTCCAATTTCTCTATTATTTTTTATGAGATCATGAACTGGTCCTTCTGGGGAGAATAGCAGACAGTCTGCTTATGTGTGAGCTAGTGAAGAAGGGAGTGAGAGAAGATGTGGACTTTAGCTCAAGAGAGTAACTGAGGACATGTTTAGAAGTCTACAAAAGAAACAGGAGGACACCAGAGATGAGCACAAAGACAGGAAGTGCTACGAAGCAAACCATGCATGGTTTCCATGACACAGCACAGAGAAGGGCCCCAGAAGCTGCCTTCAAAAGGTAAGCCAGCAGCTAGGTACCATCTTGAGAGAGAACTCGTTGTTAAAACCTGAGCTACTCCTGGGCCCCGTCATCAGAGAACAGACACAGTCCAGGAACCTCAGGAGTTTAGGCTCGTCATGGCCCTTAGACGAGGAAAGGCCATAGAAGCAGTCATGGCTAGCAGATGTCCAAGGGTGCAGATGACAGAACCTGGTTCAGGCTAGAACGTGCTAGGAAGAGATCGTGCCACTCTTGCTGACTGGGAATTGGTCTCAACAGAGAATTACCTGGAGTTTGACCGCTCCGAACCTCAGGGCAACAGCAGGTATATCACTACCACAGAGGACAAGAACTTTGACGTTGAATGGGTTCGCAGGACACCAACAGCTATGTCCCTCCAGCAGGCTGAATAATGCTAAGAGGTACTGAGAATGTGAAGACAGGTCCTCTTGCCTGTGCAGATCTTAGTGCGATGCTTGCTTCCCACACTCTCAATGCACTGGGGAGATAACCCCAGTTAACATATTAGCCACCTAAGGTCTAAGATGGGGGACTTCAGAGGACGGCAGAATGCAAAGTAAGATCTTATTGCATATTTCTGATGCCAAGTTATAATGAGGCCTTTTACTTGTATTCATTGGCCATTGTTAAGATTTTCCTTTCTAGTCTGTGATATCTGTGTTCTCTATGTCAGGTCGTGTCTGATCACCTGCGTGTCTGACTCTTGCCCATGCAGTCATGGCCTCCAGCAACACACACATGGAAAGTCAGCCTTTGACTTCACGCCTACGGATAGTGCCTTCAAGGAAGTCAAACTTTTGGACTAGAGAACTCCAGTCTACTGCCTGGGCTTCAATGTCATGTACCACACTGAGATCATCACTTTTAGCTAGGACTCCCAAAAGCTGGACTGTGAGGGACTCAGAGTGTCTGTGCACTCTCAACCCACCTACCTGGCATAGAAGACTCCAATGAAGACCCCAAATGTTCGGGTCCCCTGAACATTTCCCTGCTTGCTGATGTGACTAAGAGCTCATTCCTGAATTATGGCATGTTGAGAAACTATGAGGGCATTGCCTGCTGAGGCCTCTTTATCACTGATGCCGAGAGTGTCCAGATCATAGAAATGACTTACTTCATGAATGAGGCTCTCTGACCAGTCTAGGCTCTCAGTAAACAACCACTGTGGAGAAGTCTTTCCTGCTGGCCGCATGCCTGGCAGTGACATCAAAAAGCCTAGTGTAGATGGCAGCAAGGAACACATCTCCAAACACAACCAAGAGGGCTGAACCTTCGTGAGCCTAAATTCTTGGATCTTACCTACGTCCCTATCTGGACGTCCAGTGCTGGCCCAGGAAAGGTTAGATTGTTCTTCTGCATGCTATGGAGGGGCTGGGGGCTTGGCCAAGCCTTTCTCATCCCCCACATTGTGTTGTAATAGAAGCGGTGGGGCTGCATCCCCAGCACCTCGGCCGCCTGCTAGCTTATGCCCCGAAATAACAACACACAAATTGTATTCTTTTAAACACTGCTTGGCCCATTATATCTAGCCTCTTCTTGGCTAACTCTCACACCTGGACTAGTCCATTTCTAATAAAGTGTGTAGCACCGAGGTGTGCTTACAGGGAAGATTCTAGCCTATGTCCATCCTGGGCCGGAGCTTGATCATGTCTGCCTCAGAGAGCAGAGCTATCGTGTCTGCCCGGGAGAGGGTAGCATGGCGTCTCTGCTCCAGAGAGCAGAGCTGTCGAGTCTGAGCTCACTTCCTCTTCCTCCCAGCATTCTGTTCTGTTTACTCCACTCACCTATGTTCTAACCAATAAAATGGGCCAAGGCAGTTTCTTTATTAGCCAATGACCTTCCTCCATCATTTCCCCTTTTTCTGTTTAAGCAAAAAGGAAGGCTTTAACTTTAACATAGCAAAATTACATACAACAAAACAGTTATCAAGCAAGAATTACAGTTAGAATATTTATATCTATTTTATCTTTATCATAACTAAGGAAAACTATATCTATCTATTCTTCAACTCCATCAAAGACTCCAGAAGGATATAATATTACCTAAGCAAACAAGAAATCCAAAACTCTAGAAATAACAGAGACATCTCACTGTCTGGAGAGTCACCCAAAGTTCCTCTGTACCGTTGAGGCATCCATCTTCGGCCTACAGGCCCATAGTATCCAGCAGACTCTTCCATGAAGCAGGAAATTTCAAAGGCAGTTCAGTCACTATCTGCTGTGTCCTGCAGAATGTCTCGCAGACTCTTTCATGAATCAGGAACCCTGAAAGATCATCTCACTTTTAGGCAAGTTCAGCAGTCCTCTTTCTGAGGGTTGACTGTGTCCAGTTTATGCAATAGTCCAGGCAAGAGCAGTTTTCTTGCCCAAATGGCTATCAAACTCCATAAGGATCCTCTTCAATGCCCATCTTCTTCTTGAAATAGATTGGTGCTGCCAGGAGCAGACATGTCTCATTGTCATGAAAAACCCTAAGTTATTAAAACATTAAATGTCCTATTCTATAGTCTTTGAAAGATACAAAGAATGTCTATCTAAAATATATCTATGTACATCTAGAAAATCTAACATGACTACAAACTTGACTATTATAGATGACTATCCATTACATTACATTTTTAAATGAACTATACAATCACAATACCTTAATCAAGATCAGAAACCCACATACATATAACAAAATTGACCTTAAATTTAAATCACTAAAGCAAAATCCATATCAATGCAAATTATTCATACCTATATTATATCCCCCTTTAAATGTAAAAGAACATTTATAAGCAATATTTGGGAATATGGGCACAGTTATTTCTCTCCAAACTGCTTCCTTCTGAATGCGGATGCTGTTATTTAGGTCTTTCATGGTATAACCTGTGTGCTAGTTTTATCTCAGTTGGCAGTTGAGTGAAGCAAGCTCAGTTGGTAGAGCATGAGACTCTTAATCTCAGGGTCGTGGGTTCGAGCCCACGTTGGGCGCCAGGTGATGGCGTGAGTCGCAAACCATGCCACACCAGTTTGGAATTATGATTAATAGGGTGATATTTATTTAAAGGGGAAAAAACTTACAGATAACCATCCCAGACAACAGCCCTCTGAGCAATCAGGAAGGAGTCTAGTAGCCAGAAATGGAGCAAGAAGCGAAGAGAATGAGAAGGGAAGTAGCCGCTTTTTTAAAGGGAGAGAGACCACACCCCAATGGGCTGGTATCTCAGCGGCTATAGGCTGGAGGAGCGGAAGGACCTCCCACAACAACATGGAGTCTTGTTAATAGTGACTCCCTGCCCTGAGCCCCCATAAGCTGGCACAGGTTTATAGGAGACAAAGTATTAATGCAAAACCTTTCCCCCTTTCTAAAATGTCTTTTCTTGTGGTGGTTTGAATGAGCTTGGTTCCCACAGACTAATATATTTGCTTGCTTGCTTTCCTGTTGGTGAACTGTTTAAGAAGAGTTAGGAGGGTTGGGGGTGTGGCCTTGTTAGAGGAGGTGTGTCACTGGGATTGGGCCACACTATCTGTCTCTGCATGCTGCCTGCAGATCAGGATGCAGCATTCTCAGTTACTGCCCCAGCACTATGTCTGCTGTTGGATGCCGTGCTCCACATCATGATGATAACTGCTTAGCCCTCTGATACTCTAAAGCCCCCAGTTAAATCTTTTCTGTTATAAAAATTGCCTTTGTGTTTTCTCACAACAATACAACAGTGGCTAAGACATTTCTAATCCTCTGCCAATTTTAGGGATGTATTACTATTTTTGATCATATATTATTTATGTATTACAGATGCCAGACTATATATGTATCCATGCATACACTGTGTCTTCTAGGTTATAACTGGTATTCTGATATCAAAAGAACGTTGACAGAGTTCTTAACATTTATTAGAATTAAATACATCACATTTCTTTGAAATAAAAACAGTCTTCCTCACACTCCCTCCTCTTCCTTCTTGTTTTTGTTCTTCTGTGGCTCTCTCTCTTCTCCCTTCCCATCACTGTTGCTGTTCCCACACTTATTCTAAATAATTTCCACTTTTGCAGCCTATTCTGCACTAGTTTTCATTTTCAGTTTTGCAGCCATTGGTGATATGCTAATGGGATACAGTTGATTTTAAGGGTATTTCTGTATCTTGAATGTTGACAATGTTTCTGCTATAGTAGGTGGTTCCCCCTTGTCAAGTGGTACTAGGAATTCTAGGGTAGGTAATTCAATGAGAAACCCACACTCCCCTAATCCAGGAGAAATGTCCAACACCAAACATGTGCAAATATCAACACAGAAACAAGAAACATGAGAATCAAGACATCCTCCAAAAGATGACAACCCCCTTAAGTACGGAATTTAGAGATATCGAAACAGGTAGAATATCGGGTGAAAATTTCCAAGTGTTTTATAGAAAAGATCAGTGACTGGAAAGAGACTATAAACAAGCAGATGAATTCAGTCTAGCGCCTAGAGAGGAAAACCAGTGGCACAGAGGAGAATGTCAAGTAAGTGGATGAAAACATGCATGAACTGAATGAAAAAGAAAACAGATTTTAAAAGCAACTGTATAAAATGTTGGAAATTTAAAAATTCAACAAATCATATAGAAACATAAGTGAAAGCATCAGCAGTAGCTTCAACCATGGTGAAGAAAAAATATAGGGGGTAGAGAACACAGTTGATGAAATGTCACAGGCGACTATCGGGAAGAAATGAGCATGGTCCCAATGTTGAGAGACTGGGATGTGACCAGGAGAACAGACCGAAGGGTACATGAGATAGAAGAGCAGCTCTCAGCCTGTGAGCTGTGGTCCCTTAGGGTCAACTGACACTTTCACAGGGATCACATATCAGATATTTACATTGTGATTCATAACAGTAGCAAATTACAGTTATGAAATAACAACAAGACAATTTTATGGTGGGGTCACCACAACATGAGGAACTGTATGAAAGGGTCGCAGCCTTAGGAAGGTTGAGAACCACTGGGGAAAAAGAAGGGACTCAGATAGCAAAACTAGTACTGGAAGGAACATGCAGGAGCATGCATCAATATAGTAAGCGTCACACATCAAAAGGCCATGGCTGGCATGAAGGGACATGAAGAAAATGTAATCACATTTCTTTGAACTATGGGATGAGGCCAGGTCTCTGTCCATCCTTACTGAACACAGTGCTCAAAGTTTTAGACAAAGAGGACAAGAGAAGGACAGGGGTGCAAATAATAAAGGAAGAAATAAACCTGAAGGCTCTTCCAAAAAACCTCAGACCTAAAGAACACTTTAGAAAAATAAAGGAACAACAACACCATAAAAATCAGTAACTTTCTACATACCAGTAATGAACTTTCCAAGTAAGGAATCAGGAAAAAAAAGTTCATTCAGAGTAGTCTTGAATAAATTAAATATCTAGTGATAATCCTAATCAATAAGGTGAAAGGTCTTCACAATGAAAGCTTTAAGACACTAAGGAAATGAAGCACAAAAGGCCCCAGATGACTGAGGCGGTCTTAGCAGGGGAGACAAAGTCCCTCAGCTCACGCTGCATCACAGAGCCGTTGCAGACAAAAGCACTGGTGCAAAACCAGCTGTGTAACCAAAACACAGAGGACCCAGAGATAGACCCAGTCCTAACAAAAATGTCGAAACCACACATTGGAGACAACATGGCCTCTTTAACAATGGCTGCTGGGAAAACGGGATCTCTGCATGTGTGGGGGAAGAGGAAACGGTAAGGGAAACAGGCAACAGAGTGAGGAATACATGGCAAAGGGAAGGAGAGGGGCACGGGCTGGGGGCGATGCAACACCTGGCAGGAGAGGAAGAGGTGGCATAGCAGGGAAAGGGACCTAACGGCACGTGTGTGACGGCACGTGTGTAACAACATGTGTGTGACTATGCGTGTGTGACTATGCGTGTGTGACGGCACGTGTGTAACAACATGTGTGTGACTATGCGTGTGTGACGGCACGTGTGTAACAACATGTGTGTGACTATGCGTGTGTGACGGCACGTGTGTAACAACATGTGTGTGACTATGCGTGTGTGACGACACGTGTGTAACAACATGTGTGTGACTATGCGTGTGTGACGGCACGTGTGTAACAACATGTGTGTGACTATGCGTGTGTGACGGCACGTGTGTAACAACATGTGTGTGACTATGCGTGTGTGACGACACGTGTGTAACAACATGTGTGTGACTATGCGTGTGTGACGACACGTGTGTAACAACATGTGTGTGACTATGCGTGTGTGACGGCACGTGTGTAACAACATGTGTGTGACTATGCGTGTGTGACGGCACGTGTGTAACAACATGTGTGTGACTATGCGTGTGTGACGACACGTGTGTAACAACATGTGTGTGACTATGCGTGTGTGACGGCACGTGTGTAACAACATGTGTGTGACTATGCGTGTGTGACGGCACGTGTGTGACAACATGTGTGTGACTATGCGTGTGTGACGGCACGTGTGTAACAACATGTGTGTGACTATGCGTGTGGGACGACACGTGTGTGAGGGCATGATGATGGGACCCACCATTCAGCATGTTAGCCTAAGAAACTCCCTTTTCAAGTGAATGGGAAAAACAATTATATATTTAGGTGACATTGGGATTACTGGGTCATAAGAATTTAAAAATATCCATTTTATCTTGCCAAACTGTTTTCTAAAAGGTTGTACTAATTTAAGGTCATTTATACACCACTCCGAATATAACTACACATTTCTTCGCTCATTCACTGTGCTGGGTTCTGGTAATATAAAATGGACAAGCCTTCAGTGTGAGTTCGAGCAGCCTGGAGCCTTCTCAGAGTAGAGATACACGCATGAACAGACATGTGCTGCAGAGCACCCATGAAAGCTCCGTGAGCTTCTCAGGGCAGAGCCTTGCATCTCCTTCCTGGTCTCATCCAGGGTCGGATGTGCAGCTGTCAGTCAGCAAACAGATGTTAGTGGAAGCAGTAAAGGGAACACTTTATCAATCCGTGCAATGGCAGACTCAGAAAACATTTCTTAGAAGAGCCTGTGATTTGTAATTATCACGCCACTTATTCCTTTATACATTCATTTAATAAGTATTTGTTGGCAGTGTCCCAGAGACTGCGCTAAGTGTTGAGGACACGGCTGCTACTGTCCCTAGTGGGGAAGACAGATAATAAAACAAGTAATCAAATAATGGAGGAGCTAAGACAGTGTAAGAGTGTACTGTTAGGAGTGAGTCACTTAGTGTGGGGGTCAGTGAAGACTTCCCATAGGGAGTGACAGTAAAGGCATGGCTTGAAGGATGAGTAAAAGTTAGCTAGAAAAACTGGGAAAGAAGGAGAAAGTGAAAAATGATTCCAGGCAGAGGCAATCCCGCCATGCAGCTCTATGAAATCACACTTGTCTGGTGTGTTTTAAAGAGTGTTCCTTGCGTTGGCACCTCCAGAACCTCCCCCTCAGCTCTGTGGTTTCCGTGGCTTGTAGCTTTCCAAACCTGCTCTTTTATGAGTCACACAAAGGTTAACCTATACCCTCTCCACATTCGAATGTGATGGGTTCCTAATCTGACGGGTTTAACTGGGCAATAGGAAATGTTGTGTGCTCTCTGTGCTTAAGGGAGGCAGACCTGAGCAGCACCCAGACCCTGCCCCTTCCTGGCTGAAGAACTTGTGGAAGCCATTTTACTTCTCTAGGTTTTGCTCTCTGCTTCTATAAAATAATGTCCGGAAGCCTCCAAGGATGGCTGCGTGAGTAATAAAGATGGCAACTGCGACGCCCCAAGGCTAGGGGAGAGTTTGCTTTCTGACATCCTTCCCATCCTACGGTCCTTGTGCTAAGAGATCGTCCATCATGTTAGGCTGAATGGCTTTTCTGGGACATCTCCTTGGTATCTGTGCCTTTTAAATGTCATTTGGTTGTTCATTTCTTTCCTAAGCGTTCATTGGACATCTACCAAGCGCTAGGCAATGCCATCAGGCCTGTCTCCAGCTGACTTCCAACTTCCCTGAGCGTTGACCAGTTCCAGACGCAGGCTCAGAAATCAGAGAGCTAAATGTTCTGTATACAAAACAAATATAAACATTTCTAGTAAGGACTACAAGGCTTGGTGGGACACAGAGCAAATGTGTCTGCATATATGTATGTATGTGTGTTTGTGTATGTGTGTGTGTGTGTGTGTGTGTGTTGTGAATATGATTGTATATATGTGCACAGAGGTCAGAGCAAGAGGTAAATTGTCCTGCTCCACACTCTTCACATTATTCCTTTGAGACAGGGTCTCTCCCTGAATGTGGAGCTGGGCCGGTGACCAGCAAATCTCAGTGATTCCAGCTGCCCCACATAACAAGGTTGGGGTTACAGTACACAAGCAACCACGTCTGAACTTTATGTGGTTTCCGTATGGAGGACTTGAACATAAGTCCTCACACATATGCAGAGAACACTCCTGTTAGCTCAGCTGTCTCCCCAGCCTGAGAACTCTACTTTGTGATTGCCCTCTTAAGAGTCCTGTCAGCCAAACTGCAGGGCTCTCTCCTCTGTTCAAATCCCAGAAGCCCGATGTTTCTGTGGCAGGTCCTTGATGGGAGCAGACCTACACAGAAAAGAGGACATGGGGACGGTGCAGCCCGATCCTAGGAAGAAGACCTGTAAGCAGAAGACATTAGAGCTAGTATGTCAGCCAAGGAGCTGGAATACACACAGCCTCACCACCACTCATCACACAGAGGCTGGTGTCCAGCCCAAAGCCTGGTCCCTGGTCCCCTGTGAGTCATGAGGCCTTCTGCCTTTGGAGAGATTGTAGGACATGTCTCTATAGCATTACATCATCCCCTGAAGGCAGGGCTGATAGTGAGCTTTTGCTGGCTGAGACCTCAGGCCAGGACTTGGTGTTCTTGATATAGAACATGTGTCTTGGAGTCACTGCTGGGAAGAAGGACAGCTTTGCTAGGAGTCTGACTGGCTTACTGAACAAAGTCTAGGAGGCATTTGGGGAAATAGTGAAAGGCTGAGATAGATGAACATGATGAGTGTGATCCTTAGCAGCCTGTCTGTGAAAACGAACCTCCTCTCAGGCATAGGACCAACAGGAAAACTAGGAAGGCATGCGTGTTTATTTGTTTGACTCCATGGGTAGAGAGACAGGTATAGATATAGATATGCAGACTTACTCCATTAGACTTTTCTTTATTAAATTTTGTAGATATTGTGTTCTTTATGAATTGAAGGGCTAAAGCATACCCATGTGTCCACTGTGTCTTGTTGTCTTTCTGAGCTTTGTTATCTCTGTATCTGTTGGGAACTCTGTGAGTAGTGACCTTTGATGATTCCATTGTCATTGTTTGAGGGCATCAGGAGCTGTTCCATTCTCCATAGCTATCAGATTAGTTATAAATGTGTATTTCCACCTGCTCTGTCCACTGACTGCTCCTACACCTTCCTCTCTCTCCTCAGACTTCCTATTTCCTCCCCTGCAAGTCTACCGATCTTAAGTCATTTAACAGGCCTAAATGGCGTCTAAGGGTTCAGGTCAATTGAAAGAGCTATACATCTCTCCTTAAATAAGAAACTTGGGGGGGCGGGGGACAGAGACTCCTGGCTCAACAGCTGAGAGTGCACAGTTCTTATAGACACAAGTTCAGGTCCCGGAGCACCCACGTCAGGGATCTGACACTCTTCTCTGGATTCCATAGGCACCTGCTGTCTGTCTGTCTGTCTGTCTGTCTGTCTGTCTGTCTGTCTCTCAATGCAAAATAATAAAAACAAATTCTTTTCAAAGATAGAAACAATTACATTTAGTAAAAGAGAGGCCTGGCAAAAGCCCAAAGAGGCCATAAGATAAACCTTTGTATTGGCTAGCCAAGTTGTGAATTCAAAGGGGAAAAAAAATTGAAGGAAATTGAAAGTGTTGCTCCTTGAACACACAGATTAAAAGAAAAGAGAAAAGCCTTAGTGCTGAAAGCAGGGAAGTTTCAGTGGTCTGGACAGAAGATCAAATAAGCCGCAGGGTTCTCTTGAGCCAAAGCTTGGGTCCAGGCAAGGCTCTGTCTAGCTCTTAGCGAGCCGTAGAAGAACAGTCTCAAGCTAGAGGAGGCTGTCCTGCGGCATCTGAAGACTGCAGCTGTCTCCATGACATAAAATGCAAGGTGAGAAATGACACGCTATGTGAGAACGCAGCTAAGTTCTTGATGAAGGTGGCCACCCTCCCCTGAGATTTCCACTGCAGATGGAACAGCCTTAGACTGGAAGAAGGTGCTGTCTGCCAGGGATTTCAACCCTGGACAGACGTCAGTGGCCTCTCCAAGGCCTCTTACACAGGCTCTCTCTCCTGTTGAGGGTTACTGCAATGGGAAACTTGAGTTGAATCTGATGCTCAGACACCATTTCAGGGATGCCAGAAGCCTCGAGTGTTAACTGAATTTATGATGCCCATGCTCTGCAAATGGAACAAAGAGGCTGGGTCCCAGCACATCTGTTCCTAAGATGGTTCACTGACATTTTCAAACTCACTTTTGATACCAACTGCTCAGAAGGAAAGAACTTATCACTGCTCACTGATGGTGTACCTGGCCACCCAAAAGCCCTAACAGTGAAGTACAACCAGACTTGGGGGAAGGGGCTCTGACTTTCCTTTCTATTTATCGCATAGCACCTATTCTGTGGCCCAAGGATCAGTTATTTTTAGCTTTTGAAGCTTATTTAGAAAATACATTTTAAAAGTTGTAGCTAACACAGATAATGCTTTCTCTAAGGCATCAAACCAAGTTGAAAACTTCTTTGAGAGACTTTGCCATTTGTGATGCCACTGGGAACACTCGTGATTCATGGGAGGAGCCAAGTGTTAACGCCAGCATCAGTGCGGGAAGAGTCCATGCTGCCCCTCTCAGATGACTTTAAGGCCCCAGTTAAGCAAAGCCACTGCGGATGTGACAGACAAAGGAAGAAGACCCAGCGTCAGGCAGGGTCTGAACATGGCTGAATTGTTGCAATCTCGCGAGAGACATCGATGCATGGGGTGTTGCTTCTGATGGGGTGCAATCGACTCTGCTACAGATCCTTGAACATCCCTGCAATGACAACAAAGGATTTGGGATGCTCCGTACTCAGCTGGTAAGACAGGAGCGAAGTTTGAGAGTATAGATTTCAGTTTTCAAAGATTTATAGCCACACATACGTATACTTACTTAGGCTGACTGTAGCATGCTCAAGTGCATTGGGGCACGTGAGTTTGTGGACACCAGGACACCAGATCCCATCTAACCAGTTTTGAAATGGAAACATCTTCTTCCTCTCAGAAACTTGTCAGGATTCTGTCTCTGGCCCCCACTTTAGATAGACGTCATGTCCTGTGACTTCAATAGTCTCAACTTCTATAAGACTTCTATCTCTGACTCCACAGAGTTTGGGTCAAGTGTTCTGCTTTGGTTTTTTTGTAGTCAAGTATCTAACATAGTCCCCAGCTATAAAAGATGCAGACAGAATAAGTTCATCTATCTAAATGTGTCTTAGCTTCTTCATGTCTATATTCATATATAAACAGAAGAACTACATTTTATGTCAGACATGCAAAGATATACAAACTGCACTTGAGGTTCATTTGTGCAATAAAATATCAATATAGCCAAAGACCAGGTACATACAAACATACAAAATAGTGCACGTCATTTACACGTCATCCTCATCCGTCCCTACTCCTCTGCTGCTGGTCCATTCCTTCTCACAGTGGCCCCTGCGGCTGTCATGCCACAGTATTCTGTCATCTTCCCTCCTCCACCTCAAGGTCTGATCATTTCTCATTGACCCTTTCTGTTCCACTACACACATACATACATGTATAAATTTCAAACCTAAGATCTGTGTGTGAGAGATAATGATGCTTTCTTTCTTTCTGAGTCTTTTTTTCTGTCTTTCTGAGTCTGGCATATTTCATATGTCATAATTTCAATTTCTGTCTAATTTCCTGCAAACGCAGACACACATGCTAAGGCAGTGTTTTCCAAGCTGGCCTAATCTGTTTGGGTAGGTACTGTGTTCTTAGTCTCCAGAGTCTTCAACTGTGCTTCTTTCAGACTATACACTACTTATTTAAGGGGAAACATTTGAGGGAAGTCTAAGCTTTATGAGCTTTTCTCCTTTTATGATTTTTGTGTCCCCAAAATATCTTGCCTTCTTAAGATTGTAAAAATTTTCTCCTAATAAGTCTTTTCCAGAAGTTTATTAAGTTAGCATTTATATTTAGTCTACACTCTATTTCAAATTAATTTGGGGATTGGGTGTAAGGGATGTTCAAGGATCATTTGGTGCACAATGGTTTAGGCAGTCAAATGCATACAGTAAAAATGTATAGTTCAGAGTTGGTGGTATAGCTCAGTGATAGAATACTTACCTAATATATGTAAAAGCCTGGGTTCTAGCCAGCACAATAAATAAATGAATGCATAAATGCATAAATAAAAACAGTTCGATAATTCTGACGAATCCATGTCACCACCACAATTAAAATATTTCTACAACTGCCCCCAGTTTTTCCTATACCACTCTATAGTTAACCTCTCCACTGTGGCTGTTGGCAAGGGCTACTTTCTCTTCTTGATGGCTTAGTTTAGACATTCTAGATGGAATCATTCCATGTATAGTCCTTGTCTAGCTTCTTGATACAGTTTGGATGGGGTTCATTCGCATTCATAGTGTAGGACCAGCTTTCACTTTTCATTGCTCAGTAGCATCTGTAGCGTGCTGCTGCCTAACTTCTGAGCAGTGGGCAACAACTGCCCCTGCACTCCAGACAGGGCACGTGTGACAAACTGGAGAAGCAATCCCATCAAGTCTAGATTGAACGACAGGTGAGTTATTGGAGTTTCTTATAGGAATATGAGTACAGGGTTCCTCTCTGGAGCCTAGTGATTCAAAGGCTGTTCTCACACTGGGCAATAATTGAGAATTGCAACTGTGGAGCTGCCTGTCAGTTTCGCAGGTGCTGCAGTCTCCCCTGCCTGACCATCAGTGTGACAAGTGTTAAGGTCCACCAAGGTTTTCTCCTTCTCTCCAGTGTTTAAGGATCTACGGTTTACTTATTTAAAGTTTTCTGTGTTAACTTCTGTATAAACTGCAGATTTCCTTCTCTCAGTAGGTGTCTACTACAGCTGCAGCACCTCTTATTGACAAAGAGTCTGGAAGCCAGGAATGGTGGCTCACACCGCCATCAGGGAACTCGGGAGGCTGAGCAAAGAGGATCGCAAGCTTGGGGCCAGCCAAGACTCTGTCCAAAATGAAGAGAAAGAAACAAAAGCAAAGACCACCCCAAAACAACAAAGGAACAGTGATTCTATTGACATGCCTTTGCTGCTTCATCAAAAAATTGAACATGTCTAGGGGGGGTGGGGCCACTTTGGGGTCCCTGTTCAGTTTTGTTGATGTCTAAGCTTATCCGTCTATCAATAGCACATGGCCGGCACCACTGCAACTATATAATAGGTCTTAGCCAGACTGAGCCCTCCCTTATTCTTTTCCCAAACACACCATTCTTCCAGTTCCTTTGCTATTCCACACAAATTCTGTTATCTGTTTCTTGTTGTGATATGAGCGGCGGGCTGGGCTGCGCCCACACGGCTAGCTTTATACCCGAAATAATTACACGGAAACTGTATTCTTTTAAACACTGCCTGGCCCATTAGTTCTAGCCTCTTATTGGCTAGCTCTTACATATTGATCTAACCCATTTCTAATAATCTGTGTAGCCCAGGAGATGGCTTACCAGGGAAGATCTTAACCTGCATCTGTTTGGAGTGGGAGAATCATGGCGACTCCCTGACTCAGCTTCTTCTCCCAGTATTCTGTTCTGTTTACTCCACCCACCTAAGGGTTGGCCTATTAAATGGGCCTAGGCAGTTTCTTTATTAATTAACCAATGAAAGCAACAGATTAGAAAGAAATCACTCCCACATCATTTCCCCCTTTTCTGTTTACAAAAAAGAAGGCTTTCATTTTAATATAGTAAAATTACATATAGCAAAACAGTTATCAAGCAAGAATTACAGTTATAATATTTATATCTATTTTATCTTTTATCATAACTAAGGAAAACTATAACTATCTATCCATTCTTCAACTCCATCAAAGACTCTAGAAGGATATAATATTACCTAAGCAAACAAGAAATCCAAACTCCAGAAATGACAGAGGTAACTCGCTGCCTGGACAGTCACCTCTGTACCATTGGGGCATCCATCTTCAGCCTTCAGGCCCATAGTATCCAGTAGACTCTTCCATGAAGCAGGAAATTTCAAAGACAGTCAGTCATTATCTGCTGTGTCCTGCAGAATGTCTCGCAGACTCTTTCATGAATCAGGAACCCCAAAGAATCATCTCACCTTTTAGGCAAGTTTAGCAGTCCTCTCTCTGAGGGTTCACTGTGTCCAGTTTATGCAATAGTCCAGGCAAGAGCAGTTTCTTGCCCAAATGGCTATCAAGAACTCTATAAGGAATCTCTTCGATGCCCATCTTCCTCTTGAAGTAGACTGGTGCTGCCAGGAGCAGATGTGTTTCATTGTCATGAAAAGCCCTAAGTTATTAAAACATTAAATAGCATATTCCGTAGTCTTTGAATATGAAGAATGCCTATCTAACTGAAATATATCCCTATATATCTAGAAAATCTAACTAACATGACTACAAACTTGACTATTATTAATGATTATCCATTAACAACCTATATACATTACATTTTTAAATGAACTACACAATCACAATACCTTAATCAAGATCAGAAACACATATACATATAACAAAATTGACCTTAAATTTAAATCACTAAAGCAAAATCCATATCAATGCAAATTATTCATACCTATATCATATCCCCCTTTAAATGTAAAAGAACATTTGTAAACAATATTTGGGAATATGGACGTAGTTATTTCTCTCCAAACTGCTTCCTGCTGTATAGGGGCGTCGTTAATTAGGTCTTTCATGGTATAACCTGCGTGCTAGGTTTATCTCAGTTGGCAGTTGAGTGAAGTAATTTTTTGAGGGTGTTCACAGCAACCATTCAGGAGGGCGTGGTCTATCATAGCATATTGCAATCCACAGGTTCGCATCCTCTGTGAAAACAAAAGAAGACTCTCTCCAAAGCATCATATCCTTAGGCCCAAATTCTGAAGTCATAATACCCTCATGAAATCCATTCTGGTTTAGTTTGGCAGCCCAGGTAATGAAATGTCTCTCTGAAGTTAGCTCCTTCACAGTCAAAAATTTTAAAGAAAACACAATAATACAAAGAATCCAGACTCTCTGTGAATTTTCCATTTTTATGTGGCTTATTTTACTTTATTTCTTTTAATCTATAACTATCTGTACTCTGTCTCTTTAAAGACTTTACCCCTTTTTTAAGACATTAACTTTATTCTTTTTTTTTCTTTTTTTTTTAACATTTTTTTATTGATAAAAGAAGAATAAAGAAAAAAAAACAAATTTCCACCTCCTCCCAGCCTCCCCTTTCCCTCCCCCTCCTCCCACTCTTCTCCCTCTCCTCCCACTCTTCTCCCCCTCCTCCCACCCCTCTCCCCTTCCCCCCACTCCTCTCCCCCTCTCTCTCCAGTCCAAAGAGCAGTCAGGGTTCCCTGCCCTGTGATAAGTCCTAGGTCCTCCCCCCTCGGTCCATATCTAGGAAGGTGAACATCCAGACTGGCTAGGCTCCCACCAAGCCAGCAGATTGCGTAGGATCAAAACTGCGTGCCATTGTCCTTGGCGTCTCATCAGCCCTCATTGTTCGTCATGATCAGAGAGTTCAGTTTTATCCCATGCTTTTTTTGGTAATAGTCCAGCTGGCCTTGGTGAGCTCCCAGTAGATCAGCTCCACTGTCTCAGTGGGTGGGTGCACCCCTCGTGGTCCCGACTTCTTTGCTCATGTTCTCCCTCCTTCTGCTCCTCATTGGGACCTTGGGAGCTCAGTCCAGTGCTCCAGTGTGGGTCTCTGTCTCTATCTCCATCCCTCGCCAGATGAAAGTTCTAAGATGATATGCAAGATATTCGTCAGTATTGCGCTAGGATGGGGTCATTTCAGGTTCCCTATCCTCAGCTGCCCAAGGAATTAACTGGGGACCTCAGCTTGGGCTCCTGGGGGCCCCTCTAGGGTCAATTCTCCAGCCCACCCTAAAGTGGGTCCCTTAACTAAGGATTGTGGTTCCGTGCTCCCCTATCCAACCTTCCTTTATCCCGATCCTCCTATTTCCCCAAGTCCCCCCTCCTTCCCTTCTACCTTTTCTCTCCCCATCTCCCCTTACCCCCTTCCCACCCCACCCCCAAGATCCCACTTTTCTCCCCGGCAATTTTGTCTACTTCCCTTATCCAAGAGGATAACGATATGTTTTTCCTTGTGTTCACCTTCTTACTTAGCTTCTTTAGGTTCGCCAATTGTAGATTCTGTGACCCCTATTTATGGCTAGAAACCAATTATGAGTGAGTACATCCCATGTTCTTCTTTTTGGGTCTGGGATACCTCACTCAGGATAGTGTTTTCTATTTCCATCCATTTGCATGCAAAATTCGAGAAGTCATTGTTTTTTACCGCAGCGTAGTACTCTAGTGTGTATATATTCCATACTTTCTTCATCCATTCTTCCATTGAAGGGCATCTAGGTTGTTTCCAGGTTCTGGCTATTACAAATAATACTGCTATGAACATAGTTGAACAAATGCTTTTGACATGTGATAGAGCATCTCTTGGGTAAATTCCCAAGAGTGGTATTGCTGGGTCCAGGGGTAGGTTGATCCCGAATTTCCTGAGAAACCGAAACACTGACTTCCACAGTGGTTGCACAAGATTGCATTCCCACCAGCAATGGATGAGGGTACCTCTTCCTCCACAGCCTCTCCAGCAAAGGCTGTCCTTGTTGTTTTTGACTTTAGCCATTCTGACAGGTGTAAGATGGTATCTCAAAGTTGTTTTGATTTGCATTTCCCTGATTGCTAAGGAAATTGAGCACGACCTTAAGTATCTTTTGGCCATTTGAAGTTCTTCTGTTGAGAATTCTCTGTTCAGTTCAGTGCCCCATTTTTTAATTGGGTTAATTAGCATTTTAAAGTCTAGTTTCTTGAGTTCTCTATATATTTTGGAGATCAGACCTTTGTCTGTTGCGGGGTTGGTGAAGATCTTCTCCCAGTCAGTAGGTTCCCTTTGTGTCTTAGTGACAGTGTCCTTTGCTTTACAGAAGCTTCTCAGTTTTAGTAGGTCCCATTTATTCAATGTTGCCCTTAATGCCTGTGCTTCTGGGGTTATACCTAAGAAGCGATCACCTGTGCCCATCTGTTGTAGGGTATTTCCCACTTTCTCTTCTATCAGGTTCAGTGTTTTCGGGCTGATAATGAGGTCTTTAATCCATTTGGACTTGAGTTTTGTGCACGGTGATAGATATGGGTCTATTTTCATTCTTCTACAGGTTGACATCCAGTTGTGCCAGCACCATTTGCTGAAGATGCTTTCTTTCTTCCATTGTATACTTTTAGCTCCTTTATCGAAAATGAGGTGTTCATAGGTTTGTGGGGTAAAATCCGGGTCTTCTATACGATTCCATTGGTCGACTTCTCTGTTTTTATGCCAGTACCACCCTGTTTTCATTACTGTAGCTCTGTAATAGAGTTTGAAGTCAGGGATGGTAATGCCTCCAGAAGATCCTTTATTGTATAGGATTGTTTTGGCTATCCTGGGTTTTTGTTTTTCCATATAAAGTTGATTATTGTCCTCTCCAGATCTGTAAAGAATTTTGATGGGATCTTGATGGGGATTGCATTGAATCTATAAATTGCCTTAGGTAGAATTGCCATTTTTACTATGTTGATCCTCCCAATCCAAGAGCAAGGGATGTCCATCCATTTTTTGGTATCTTCATCAATTTCTTTCTTCAATGCCTTAAAGTTCTTGTCAAATAGATCTTTCACTTCCTTGGTTAGGTTTACCCCAAGATATTTTATGCTGTTTGTGGCTATCGTGAATGGAGAAGCTTCTCTGATTTCCCTCTCTGCTTCCATATCCTTTGTGTATAAGAGGGCGACTGATTTTTTGGAGTTGATCTTGTATCCTGCCACATTACTAAAGCTGTTTATCAGCTGTAAAAGTTCTTTGGTGGAGTTTTGGGGGTCGCTTATGTACACTATCATATCATCTGCGAATAACGAAAGTTTAACTTCTTCCTTTCCAATTCGAATCCCCTTGATCCCATTATGTTGTCTTATTGCTATTGCTAGAACTTCCAGGACTATATTGAAGAGGTATGGCGAAAGTGGACAGCCTTGTCGTGTTCCTGAGTTAAGCGGGATGGCTTTGAGTTTCTCTCCGTTTAATTTGATGTTATCTGTCGGCTTGCTGTATATAGCTTTTATTATATTTAGGTATGACCCTTGTATCCCTAATCTCTCCAAGACTTTTAACATAAATGGATGTTGAATTTTGTCGAATGCTTTTTCAGCATCTAATGAAATGATCATATGGTTTTTTTCTTTCAGTTTATTAATATGCTGGATTACATTGATAGATTTTCGTATGTTGAACCAGCCCTGCATCTCAGGAATGAAGCCTACTTGATCATAGTGGATAATTTTTCGGATGTGTTCTTGGATTCGGTTTGCCAGTATTTTGTTGAGGATTTTTGCATCGATATTCATGAGTGAGATCGGCCTGTAATTCTCTTTCCTGGTTGAGTCTTTGTGTGGTTTTGGTATCAGAGTAACTGTAGCTTCATAAAAGGAATTTGGTAATGACCCTTCTGTTTCTATATTGTGAAATACATTAAGGAGTATAGGTATTAGGTCTTCTTGGAAGTTCTGGTAGAATTCCACGTTGAAACCATCTGGTCCTGGGCTTTTTTTGGTAGGGAGGTTTTTGATAACAGCTTCTAGTTCTTCGCGACTAACAGGTCTATTTAGATTGTTCACCTGGTCCTGATTTAACTTTGGTAAATGATATTTATCTAAGAAAGTATCCATTTCCTTTACATTTTCCAGTTTTGTGGCATATAGGCTTTTGTAGTAAGATCTAATGATTCTCTGAATTTCCTCTATGTCTGTGGTTATGTCCCCCTTTTCATTTCTGATCTTATTAATTTGCAAATTCTCTCTCTGCCATTTGATTAGTTTGGATAGGGGTTTGTCAATCTTATTGATTTTCTCCAGGAACCAGCTTTTTGTTTCATTGATTCTTTGGATTGTTCTCTGTGTTTCTATTTTATTGATTTCAGCCCTCAGTTTGATTATTTCCAGTCTCCTACTCCTCCTAGGTGAGTCTGCTTCTTTTTTTTCTAGAGCTTTCAGGTGGGCTGTTAAGTCTCCAATGTGAGCTTTCTCTGTTTTCTTTAAGTGGGCACTAAGTGCTATGAACTTTCCTCTTTGGACTGCTTTCATAGTGTCCCATAAATTTGAGTATGTTGTTTCTTTATTTTCATTGAATTCCAGGAAGACTTTAATTTCTTTCTTTATTTCTTCCTTAATCCAGGTATGGTTCAGTAGTTGGCTGTTCAGTTTCCATGACTTTGTGGGCTTTCCGGGGGTAGCCTTGTTGTTGAATTCTAACTTTAATCCATGGTGATCTGATAAGACACAGGTGGTTAGTAATACTTTTTTGTAACTGTGGATGTTTGCTTTGTTACCGACTATGTGGTCGATTTTCGAGAAGGTTCCATGAGCTGCAGAGAAGAAGGTGTATTCTTTCCTATTTGGGTGGAATGTTCTATAGATGTCTGTTAAGTCCATTTGTTTCATCACCTCCATTAATTGTCTTATTTCTCTGCTAGGTTTCTGTCTGATTGACCTGTCCATTGGTGAGAGAGGAGTGTTGAAGTCTCCTACTATTAGTGTGTGCGGTTTGATGGCTGCCTTGAATTTTAGCAATGTTTCTTTTATGTACGTGGGTGCTTTTATATTAGGGGCATAGATGTTCAGGATTGAGACTTCATCCTGATGAACTGTTCCTGTTATGAATATAAAATGCCCCTCTCCATCTCTTCTGATTGATTTAAGTTTGAAGTCAACTTTGTTAGAGATTAGTATGGCCACACCTGCTTGTTTCTTAGGTCCATTTGCTTGATAGGCCTTTTCCCAACCCTTTACTCTGAGTAGGTGCCTGTCTTTGTGGTTGAGGTGTGTTTCTTGTAAACAGCAGAATGTTGGATCCTGTTTTCTTATCCAATCTCTTAGCCTGTGCCTTTTTATAGGTGAGTTGAGACCATTGACATTAAGTGATATTAATGACCAGTGGTTGTTAACTCCGGTCATTTTTTTTTAGTCGTAGAGTTTGTGTGTATCCCTTCTTTGGTTTGTGTTGATGAAGGGTCTCTAGATGCCTGAGTTATTGTGGTCATTATTGGACTCCTTGGTTAGTGATTTTCCTTCTATTACTTTCTGTAAGGCTGGATTTGTGGCTGCATATTGTTTGAATTTGTTTTTATCCTGGAAAATTTTATTTTCTCCATTTATAGTGAACGAAAGCTTGGCTGGGTATAATAATCTGGGCTTGCATCCATGGTCTCTCAGTTTCTGCAGTACATCTATCCAGGACCTTCTGGCTTTCATGGTTTCCATGGAAAAGTCAGGTGTAAGTCTGACAGGTTTACCTTTGTAAGTAATTTGGCCTTTTTCCTTTGCCGCTCTTAATATTTTTTCCTTATTCTGAATGCTTTGTGTTTTGATAATTATATGGCGAGGGGATGTTTTTTTTTGATCCAGCCTATTTGGTGTTCTGTATGCTTCTTGCACCTTCATAGGTATATCTTTCTTTAGGTTGGGAAAGTTTTCTTCTATAATTTTATTAAATATATTTTCTGGACCATTGAGCTGCACTTCTTCTCCTTCTTCTACTCCTATTATTCTTAGGTTTGGTCTTTTTATTGTGTCCCATATTTCCTGAATGTTTTGTGATGAGAGTTTGTTGGACTTGCTGTTTTCTTTGATCAGTGTGTTTATTTTCTCTATGGTATCTTCAGAATCTGAGAGTCTTTCTTCTATCTCTTGTATTCTGCTGGTTATGCTTGTTTCTGTAGTCTCTATTCGCTTACCTAGATTTTCCATGTCCAGCCGGCCCTCTGTTTGTGTTTTCTTCTTTGCCTCTATTTCAGTTTTCAAGTCTTGAACTGTTTCCATTATCTGTTTGATTGTTTTTCCTTGGTTTTCTAGGGTATCATTCACTGATTTATTCAATTCTTCAAACTTTCTGTTACATTTCTCATCCATTTCTATAAGGGCGTTTTTTACATGCTGTTTAAGGGCGTCAATAACTTTCATGAAGTCAATCTTTTCTCCTTCTTGATTAAGGTGTTCATGTCCTTCCGTTGTGAGGTCGCTGGTTTCTGGTGGCTTCATGTTGCTTTTCAGTTTGTTGGGCGAATTCTTGGCTTGGCGTCTGCCCATCTCTTCTTCCAAATACTCCCTTATGGATCTTCTTTTACCAGATCAGGTCTCCTTGCCTACCCAACGCGGCCTCCCCAATGTTGTCTCTCCTGGCACCAAGGGATCAGGTCTCCGTGCCCAACCCTGGCTCGTCCCAATGCTGATTCTCCCCACTGCTGGTTCTCCTGGGGCCGAGAGATCAGGCCTCCGTGCTGGTTGGGCAGCTCGCAAACAAAGCGCCTACCCTGCTGGGTGCAGGCAGGCCACAGAAGCAAAGGAACTGCCGCCTGGACGCAAAAGAGGGCGGGGGAGGGGGGGCGCGAAGGGGGGGGCTCTGGACGGAAGCTGGGTGGGCCGGGAAGAAAGAGGCAGTACCCAGGGAATAGAGGTCCTGCAGAGAGCCCAAGAAAGACAGGAGGCCAAGGGACCCCCGAGATCCCTGTCCCTGGCTGGCGCCGCGGGCCAGAAACTCACCCCAACGCTGGTTCTCCTGGGGCCGAGAGATCAGGCCTCCGTGCTGGTTGGGCAGCTTGCAAACAAAGCGCCTACCCTCCTTGGTGCAGGCAGGCCACCGAAACAAAGGAAGTGCAGCCCGCCCGGCCGCCCCGAGGACTGGGACCCAGCTCCCAATGCCACGCGCCAAAAGAGGGCGGGGGGGGGGGCCAAGTGGGGAGGGCTCTGGACAGAAGCTGGGTGGGCCGGGAAGAAAGAGGCAGTAACCAGGGAATAGAGGTCCTGCAGAGAGCCCAAGAAAGACAGGAGGCCAAGGGACCCCCGAGATCCCTGTCCCTGGCTGGCACCGCGGGCCAGAAACTCACCCCAATGCTGGTTCTCCTGGGGCCGAGAGATCAGGCCTCCGTGCTGGTTGGGCAGCTCGCAAACAAAGCGCCTACCCTCCTTGGTCATTAACTTTATTCTTTATATTCTTTTTCTTCTCTCTCCCAAGCCTACGTGCATTTATCCAACACTATGACTCATTTAGTGGTCTGAATCTGTCCTATTATGAATCTGCAATTTTTTACTATCCAGGAGCACTTTTGATTTGTGCCTTTAAATCACTAAGCACTTAAGAATCTAAGCTGTGACATTCCTAGGTCAAAAACAGGTACTGCCTCTTGCCCTGCCCAGTCCAACATGGCAGAGCTGCTTGTGCCTCTGAGCTGCGGCACACACTATTCCAAGCACAGAGCAAGTCCACATTGGAGCCACACTCAGCAGTTTAATTCTGAGACTAAGCGTGCAGCACAGAAACTCTTTTCATCCAAGTAACATCCAAATCTGACACTGCGCAGTCTGAAAACACGTCTCTGTATGGCGGCAGGAATCCGCCATGCTTTTCTGCCTGCTTAAGCCTCAGTCTGCGGTCTGGCCAGGTGCAGGCATGGAACACTGAGCCATCGGCATGGTCTCAGAGCACTCTCCTTCTGATCCCAAGCGGGAACACAAGCATCTAGTCCCATAAAAAACCATTGAAATGCTTTAAAGCCAGAGTTTGCACTGGCGGCACAGTCCAGGAAGCCGCGCTTTAAAATGACGCAGCTTTTTTTTTTCTGCTGCTGTTGCCGAATCAGGAAATCTCTCTACAGCACACCACCAACAAACAGCAAAAATCTGCATTAAACTTTGTTTTTTTTCTGTTTAAAATTAAGCTCTCTCAGGTTTTACGTGGAGTTTGTTAACACGTTGGGTGCCACTCTGTTGTATGAGGAGCGGCGGGCTATGTTCGATAACTGTTTTGTTATATGTAATTTTGCTATGTTAAAGTTAAAGCCTTTCCTTTTTGTTTAAACAGAAAAAGGGGAAATAATGGAGGAATGTCATTGGTTAAGTAATAAAGAAACTGCTTGGCCTCATAGGTTAAAACATAGGTGGGAGGAATAAACAGAACAGAATGCTGGGAGGAAGAGGAAGTGAGCACAGACGCCATTTCCTCTCCTCTCTCTCAGGCAGACGCAATGAAGCTCCAACCCAGGATGGACGTAGGCGAGAATCTTCCCAGTAAGCACCTTGGGGTGCTACACACATTATTAGAAATGGGCTAGTCCAGGTGCGAGAGTTAACCGAGAAGAGGCTAGATATAATGGGCCAAGCAGTGTTTAAAAGAATACAATTTGTGTGTTGTTATTTCGAGTAAAGCTAGCTGGTGGCAGGAGCTGGGTGGCGGAATGCAACCCGCAGCTCCTTCTACAGTTTTCATAAAAAGTCACCCTAGAATTTTGATGAGAAGTTGATTTTAAGAGAATTGAAGTCTTTGTTCTACTGATTCATTCAACCTACAGACATGGCTTGTGTTTCTATTATTTAGATGTTTAGTGTCTTTTATCAGCATTGTATAGTTTCCAGCATCCATGTCCTATATGTATGGTTGTTTTTTGTATTTGTTATTAGTGTGTAGGGGCATGTGTGTGCCCTTGGAGAGCATGTGGCAGTCAGAGAACCACTTCCAGGAAGTTCTTTCTTTCCACCATGTTGAGGCAGTCTCTCTCTTCAGATCTCTGCCACTGTGTTCTCCAGGTTAGCATCCTCCACTCTTCCAGGTCATCCTCCTGCATCCAGGTACAAAGTGGTCTCTTCTGTAAATTCCTTAAGAATTCTCCTAGTGCACTGTCATCAACAGGGATCTTTTTGTTTCTTTATTTTCTGTACATTTCCTCTTCTCCTGGTCTCATAGGCCACAGCTTCTGCCTTGTTTCTTGTCTTGGTTGAAGCACTGATGCTTTTGGTGTCAATGCGTGCTAGCTGAAGAGTCACAAGATTAGGGCTCAAAGTGCTTGTCAGCTTTAGGGAGCTCCCTAATCCCACTGTGGCACTGAATTTTGCCAAATACTTTTTGTGGTGTGATGTGTGTGTGTGTGTGCGTGCAAGCATGCACATGTGTGTGGAGACAAGAAGCTGACAACAATGTCTTTCTCTATTCTGCCCCACATTGTAATCATTCTTTTTCTTCTGTGAGAATTTCATGGATTGTACAATGAATTCTAACCTTTATTGTCCCCACTCCTTTCCTTGGCTCCTTGTGGAAGTCCCTGCCCCAATATATCTCTCTTCCATCTTCCGTCTTCAAATCCTTTTTAAAATTAGAACCCAATGAGCCAAATGAAGTCTGCCCATATGAACATGGTGTGGGCTATGTACCGAGGCATGGCCACCTGCCAGGGGCCACCCCACAGAGAACAGGAACCATTTCTTTCATAGAAGCCAATTCAACTTCACCTAATGGGGGGCCCTCAGGATCCTTTCTACATTTTTTTTGAGACCAATTATCTCACAGAACCTGGACTCACCACATCAGCTAGGTTGTCTGGCCAATGAGTCCCTGGAGTCTGTCTGCTCACCTCCCTTGTATGCCTCTCCTCCATTCTGAGGGGAGCTTCATTTCATAACCCAGGCTAGCACAAAAGTTGTCTCCACCCCACCCTGACTTTTAAAGTTAGGTTAATAGCTGCTTCAGAGAACAAATTGAGCGCCCTCCTGTCTATTTCTAGAAAATGATGGTAGAATTGCGATGTATTCTCTTTTAAGTGTTTAGTAAGATCGTTCATTGCTATGAGGTAGGTCTGAGAATCACATTCGGGGCATTTATAAACTACTAATTCAGTCTCCTTGTATTCCTGTGGCTTTGTTCAGGTGATGATGTACATATGCCAAAGATGGTCTTAGCTCCTAGACAGGAAGTCCATTTTGTCTAAGTTTTTGAATTTGCAAGAAATCTCTTGTTTAGTCTTTTGTTATCTTCTGGGTGTCTTAAGGTCCATAGTAATGTCCTGTCTCACTCTTACTAGAACTAGTTTAGTTGTAGGTTTTTTTGTAATGGGAACTTAAAATATTTATTTGAGTTCTCTCTTTCCTAATGTATGTGTTTGGAGCTACAAAGTTGCACATGACTGCTTCAACTATATCATATAAATTCTGCTACAGTGAATTTTCATTTTAACTCAGGTGTGTGTGTGTTACTTGATGCTTTTTAATTGATCCTACTGTGGTCCCTGCTCAGACTTTTGATGTTTTAAACTATTTCAATTTATTTTGCTCTATTTCTAAAATATGACTTATTCTGATGTTATAACGTGGGGACTTGCAAGTGGTTGGATTTTCTGCTTCTACTTGGTTGCCTTTTGTAGCTGTCAAATAAATTCTGCCCTTTGAAAATACTGAGGTTGTATTATGTCCTTGCTGTTCTGTCTAGTTGCTCTATTAGTCTTTGAGAGAACTGGTCTCCATCTGAAACACTAGGCTGCTTTTTCTTCCTGCACGCCTGGGTTTTGCCTCCTATATTTTGTGGCTTTGTTGTTTTGTAAATAGAGGCTTGGATTTTTGTCTTCTCGATGAGTTGATACTTTTGTTATTATGTAAAATTTTTATCCCTAATACTTTCCTTTGTTCTGAAATGAACTTTATCTGATGTCAATATAGACATCAGTTTCCTTTAGTGAGCATTTGTAGGCCTCACCCCATTCTCTCCCTTATCCCTTGCCTGTGTTATCTTTGCCGTGTGTTTTGTAGAGACATTACATTTTTAAAGTTCCTAGGCAGGAAGTATACCTAACAAAAAAACCTGTCAGTCAGTGCTCTATCTTCCAACTCAACACTGAGCCACATGGTTGCCCAGCCAGACCTTGGACCATATGACCAGGACATTCATTTGACTTTCATTTTCCAGAGGGTCTCAAAACCCTCTGGACTCCTTTCTCAATAAAAGAGACTTCTTTTTTGGACTCTCTGAGATATGCCTTAAACATTCTTAGTACAGGAAGGACAGCTCTCAGTGCTGTGCTTTAGAAATTGTAGTAAGGGGTAGAGGGTTAGATGTAGGCTCAGTATGTTCAACATTCTCACTTTACATAAAAACATATGGTCCTGTTCCCTTAAAGGGCACCTTCTACACATTGTCCTTCAGTAACAGAGCTCCGTGTCCGTGCTGGCTCCTTCTTTTCAACATCAACCCCTCAGCAAGCAGCTCCTGGGTTTCCTTTCATCCTAGTTTTCCTTCTCTCTCTGGAGAGGGCCTTCCTATAGCTTCTTTTCTTGAAATTCTTCATGGTTCCAGCATGGCATATGTGCCATAGCTATTTCTCCTTTGCTTTTATACAGCATAGATGTTTTCTGGTCCAGAAGGTAGAAGAGCCATGGGAAGATACAAGTAATTTTTTCATAAAAGTATATTGTTATTTTCTTTTAAAGTTTTCTACTCAAAAATATATAGTGTCCTGTATAAATAGCTTTGAGAACCATTCCTTTAGTGTGAATGATTCCTACCTGAATTTTGGTTCCACAATCCAACTCCTTTCTACAGAGACAGCCTTGGGAGAACCAATCTCCATGCAGGCTTTGGTTCTTCCCAACTTTTGTTTTACTTCCTTTAATACACAATGTAGAGTCTATAGATGCTTCTGTCTGTGTTTGGTACTTCTGCTCATCCTGTGTTCTTTGGCAGGTTTTGTTGGCTGTGTTAGACTTGTATTGGAATGTCACATAAATCTGCAGTGGTCAAGTAACAATTCAATCTCCCATCTCCTAAAAAGGAGTTTAATTATCAAGAGAGGGGAATGAATAACAGAGCATGACATAAACTTCTCAACTTGGGCAGAGAGGATATGTTTGAGAAGCCCTGGGTAAGGCTTAAAAGAGACTCAGGAAGCCACGGTTCTTGGGTTTACAGCCTGGAGTTTGAAATCTTTGCCTGAAATGTTCCATTTTGCTCATTCCACCCACAGACATAAGATCTAAATTGCTGGACAGATTCTTAGAATTCCAACCAGTCTGAAGCTGCCTTGAAATGGAATTGCCGGAGGCCACAGACACAGGACAGGCAGGGTCAGCATTCGTGGAGAGCTGAGAGAACATGAAACAGCATGAGCCTCTTCTGTCACCCGGCAGCTTCTCAACTCTGTAGCTCTTCCCATGCTTACCGTCCCCTTCCACAAAACAGTGATCTCCTTCCTTCTGGTCTTTTCCACCGTAGCCTGGTTTCCACAGATTTGCCCAGATGTGGGCCTCTGTTGAACCATCGTACTTGCCAGACAGTACTCACACCCTGGGAAGCAGCCCTGACTTTGAGTATGACAAACTTTCTAGGAATACTGAAATTCTCAAATAGCTAAAGGGACATCTTTGGTGGTGGAGGTGAACATAATTAACATAACAGTAGTGGCAGCTAAGAGGTCGGAAACAAAAGCTGGAGACCAACTTCAGAAGACAGATCTGTGGTGCAGATTTTAGACAGTCACAGACCAATATCTATAACTCACGGCATGCATCAAAAAGATTTCTGTTTCCTCAGCAAGCCACACTTTGTGGGATTAGCAGAACTCACAAAACATTGCCCCTGTTTGGTCTTCTTCAGATAAACCTTTGAAAGCTCTAGAGTGTCCACTCACTAAGGAGTTTCCACTGCCCCTTTTCCCCTTGGTAAACTGGGCGCACACACACACATGCAATCTCATGGTATATATTTAAAAATATTCTGCAGTATGGGTAGACCAGAGCTTTATATTCATACACCACAGACCAGATGGGAAATAGTTTTGTTAGGAGAGTCATTGGTACAGGATATTCAGTCATGTTCAAGTGTGCAGTGGAGTGGGAGGAACACAAGTCTGACATTAGAGAACCACTGTCTTCAGACTGCAGCGCTGCCATCGATTGGTTGTACTGCTCAGGTTCCCCTTCCTAGCCTTAGATCTCTCATCTTTAACCTATGGGAAGGGAGTTGAGCTCTCAGCTTTCCCTTGGCTCTCACTGGCTTAGATTTTCAGCAGGAAACCATCGAATGCAGTACCTCTCCTAACTTCCCGCGGGATCTGGAGCCATTCTTGAAGAGGAGCAGAGTACTCAGAGAGGAGCTAGAATTGTTTCTGAAGATAGTGCATGAACCTTTAGCCTTGTCATTGTGTGTGTGTATGTATGTGTGTGAACACGTGAACTTATTTGTCTATGAGAACTAAACACAAAGAATACTCTTTAGAACTGAGAACGCCTTTAGCATTCTTTTTAAGAAGTATTTGCTGCCAGGCGGTGATAGTGCATGCCTTTAATCCCAGCACTCGGGAGGCAGAGGCAGGTGGATCTCTGTGAGTTCAAGGCCAGCCTGATCTACAAGAGCTAGTTCAGGACAGGCTCCAAAGCTACAGAGAAACCCTGTTCGAAAAAAACCAAAACCAAACAAACAAAAAACCATTTTGCTTTCAAACTCTTTATAACAATAAGATCTATTATTTAATAACATCCTAATGCTAATCCTGAACACATATGAAAGACAAAAGTAGAGCCGTGGCCAAGTGTTCCAGGGCCCAGTAATTTTCTCTCCCGTCTTCCCTCCTTCCCTCTCCCACTGTCAACCTCCAACCTAAAGATCTCCACAGAACTCAGAGTTCACAGTGCCCACCTGAATCATTTGAAGGGGATGCAGTGATGCTCAGAGAGATGGGGATGCTCCGGTGGAGACCCCAGTGTGGAAAAGCTACACACTTTAAACACTTAATGTTACAATATTTTTTTAACATGAGCCCTTCTGATTGCTCGGAGCTTTACTAATGAATGGCAGTCCTAGCAGTCTGTGTGTTGAGACTCAGGAAGCTATGGATACAGTGTCCTCTCCTCAGACTGACCATATAGGTCACTCTGTGAGGGCAGACATAGCCTTACTCCTTAAGTGCTTTGTAAGCTGAGCTATAGATTTTTTTTAAAAAAAAATTTTGTTTAAGACTCATTTTACCTCACATTCATTAGGTTGGCTATTATCAAAAAGTCAAGAAATAACACATGTTGGTGAGGGTGTGAAGCAGGGCAGCTGGACACAGTTTGTGAAAATGTGGATTTCTTAGTCACAGAGCACAGGACAGAAGTTCCTAAAGAAATTTAAAATATAATTACCATGTGACCCCACAAGGCTTTTCTGGCATATACCCAAAGGAAATGAAGTCACCACCTTGCAAAGTTATCTGTACTCAGATTTGTGACATCTTTATCCACAGTAGCTGAAATATGGAAACAGCCTCAATGTCTACCAGGGGACAACGAATAAAGAAACTGATGGATTTGGTTTCCTATCTTCTATCTATGTGCTGTACTATTAACACACATTCTCTCTCTCTCTCTCTCTCTCTCTCTCTCTCTCTCTCTCTCTCTCTCTCTCTCTCCCTTTCTCTCTCCCTCTCCCTCTCTCTCACACACACACAAATACACACATACCACACACATAAAACAAATACATATATACTACACACACACACACACACACTTCAGTCTTATCAAGGAGGGAGAGTTTACCATTTGTTGAAGCATTAAAAAACCTGGAAACCTTGTTCTAACCAAAATAATCCAGAGATTTTCCCCTCAGCAGGATTGCATCATATCACTTCTACAGGGGTTCTAAACAAAAACAAGTCAAATAAATACACAGAAGTAGAACATAAAGCCATAGTTTTAGGCATGCCAGATTTGTGGAGGAAGGCAGAAGACAATCAGAGTTTGCAGAGTGGCAGATGTATAGGAGGAACAAGCCAAAGGACACTGTAAATCAAACTGTGTTTGGAATTCCTTCTAAATTAGATGTTTCTGGCATCTTTTGCCACAAAAGCTCCAAAATACCAAAAGGTAAATCTGTGAGGATGGTTGCGTTCCTCCGGTCCACTCATCTCTTCTACTCATGGGTATCACATGTTGTTCACTGAAATTTAATCTTGAGAGATAAAGGAATAGCACTGGGTTTCTCTTAAAAATGAATAAAGGTCTGAGGTTTGAGAAAATGGCTCAAGAGGAGGCAGCGTGGAGTCTTCCTGAATGGGATGCTGCTGTGAAGAGATTTTCTGGAAAACTCTTTACCAATAATCATAGTTGTAGAGCTTCAGGATCTGATGCTAGATTGCAAAAGATTTTCTGTTTTGAACTTCAACTCAATAATAGCTCAAAAGTAGGAAATGGACCTTGAACAAGAGTGATAGGTATCTCCAGCCTGGCCAGGGCTGCCCAGGAAACTCATAACGTAAATCCTTATGATGGGAGTCCGGAATCATTGAGTGTTAAGAGACAGCATCAGCCTCCAAGATCATCCAGCAGAGGAGGAGAGGAACTGCTCCCCTGTCACTGAGCACCATTAGGTTTCCCTGGGAACCCTCCCTTTCCTTTCCTTGTCCCCAAGTTTACCCCAATCATTTTCCCCCAACATGACTCCCTCCTAGAGTCTCCTGGCTGTCTGGAAGCCTGCATCTTCATGGGTGGTCCTTGTGCCTCTCCTCCCACTCGCCAGCCTTCTCCTCTCCTCCCTCTGTCCTATCCCAGTTGTGAGAGCAGAAGACAAGGTGGAACTGGGCAGTAGACATAAAAGGAGCTAGTCTTCCTTTCTCTTGGCATCTCCTGTCCCTGCCCAGTTGGTACCTTGGGGAGAGGATCCTGATGTACCTGGCAGAAATCAGCGTGTCCAAAGCAAGTTGGGCTTGAGTCAGAATTCAGCCTGGGTCAGTGTTTTCTCTCTGTTGAGAAATTGGGCCAAGTTTGGCCAAAAGCCCACTCAGAATCCAGTTCTGGAATATATGTCCATTCCTCATCACTGTCTCCTTTCCCTGGAGAGCTCAGGAAGCCAGAGGAGCTGTTCCCACACCGGGATCTCAGCAGGGTAGCTTGACAACACTTCCTCTCCAGGAAAAGCGCTAGAGTTGAGCTTTTCTTCAACTGCTCTTGTCACAGAAAAGTCAGTCACAGGAGTGTTTTCTTCAACAGAGCATGCCTGAGCTATGTTGAAAACACAATTCAATTACAAATGCTTCAAAGAAGCTTCCAGGATTAATCGTTAAGATTATGCTCAGCTCTGGAGTCAAAAACTCCTTATGCAAGCAAAGCCTTGCCTGGGTCAAGGTGAGGGCAGGGGAGATGGTGTGGGTCTTGCCTGGTCACCTTTCTAGCACGCCCTGTCCCCATCTCTCCCTACTGTCCTTTCCTAAGGTGTGGCTATGAAATCTACCCATCACACTGGAATGTAGCAAGGTAGGCATCCATCACACATTATTAAAATAAGATAACTGGAATTACACATTCAAATAAAAATGTTGGACTTAAATTTATTACAACAATGCTGTTATTACTTAAAACCTCATTTTGGAATTTATCTCTTTGAATTACTTTAGAATTGCATCCAGACTCAATTTATGAGCCAGACAAGAATTATAGACTCAAGAATAGGTCTCAAAATATAATCTGGTATATATGAAGAAACTTAGAGCCCACAGGGTTTATAAACAGATTTTCCCAACATCACAAATTTGTTATTCCAATCTCCTGTAGAATAACCCACCCTCAAATGATAACCCTGTTTGCCTATTACTCATTTGATTAATAGACTCAAATGTCTTTATTAAGCCTGCAGAGATTATAGCATATAAGCAATCATTTATTAAACATTTCTATGTGCCAACACCTGTGAAAGTCACTTATCACAACAAAAACCACGCATCAATGATATCAGAATATCCAAGGGGGAGGTCAATGAGACTCTGAACCACACAGCTATAATCAGGGGTGGTGTGGGAATGAAGGTCTCTGCTTTCAAAGCCTATGTGATGTTCATAACTCAGGGCACACTGAACAAAGCCACAGATTGTTGGAGTTGACTGAAGATTGTTGTTATCGTGAGAACTGGAAGAGATTCCAACCTTCACCTATGCGTTATAAATCACACTCACACACTCACAAGAGGTTCCAGGAAGCTGATCTAGATGGAGCATTGAGAAGAATCTTATCCAAACCATTAGATTTTAAGTGAATCGAGTGAAACCTAGAGAAGCTTCATGTCTTGTTCCCAAGTTCACTAGTAAGGAGCTGTGGGCCAGGATGAAGTGAGGGTGTATAATCCAAACCCTTGTACTAAACGGAAGATTCACAGACATCTCAGTTCCAGGAATCAACCTAGAGTTGTGGAAACTTCAGGACACCACCCAAACCAGGCATCATCCAGTCCCTTCTCAATAAGTTTTGTTAGACATTGGGAAGTCTCTCAAAACAACACACCCAAGCATGGCCTCACCTCTGAGGTGAGGTCTTCCCATTGCATGCAGAACACAAGACAACTCATTCTGAGCAGCTGTCAATCTAGAGTCCTTTAAGTGAAAGAAAAAAATGACAGACATCAGAACACAAGGGTCCTGAGCCTCACATCTATGGCCACGTTCTTTTATAAATGAGGGCCTGAGACAGGGAAAGGTTTATGGCTTATCAAACTGAAGCAGTTAGCCTAGGGAACACCTAGGGAGTCACTGAAAAACAGTCAGCGTACCATGGTTCTGCAGAGTTACCAAGTTGCCTCTGGTACCTCATCTGTCTGAGGGGTCTTCGTCTGCTGCAGATGGAACACCTCTTGGCTGTTCTTAAACACAGATCTACTTGAAAGAGATTTTCCTCATCCGAGCTCACTTCCTCGGGAACATTAATGTGGCTGCTGATTAAAGTCGCATTTAGGGACAGGCACTGCTTACCATCTTTACTAACTAGTTTTTTTTAATTAATTAATTTATTTATTAAAGATTTCTGTCTCTTCCCTGCCACCTCCTCCCATTTCCCTCCCCCTCCCCCAATCAGGTCCCTCTCCCTAGTCAGCCCAAAGAGCAATCAGGGTTTTCTGTCCTGTGGGAAGTCCAAGGACCATCCACCTCCATCCAGGTCTAGTAAGGTGAGCATCCAAACTGCCTAGGCTCCCATAAAGCCAGTACCTGCAGTAGGATCAAAATCCCATTGCCATTGTTCTTGAGTTCTCAGTAGTCCTCATTGTCCGCTATGTTCAGCAAGTCCAGCTTTATCCCATGCTTTTTCAGACCCAGGCCAGCTGGCCTTGGTGAGTTCCCGATAGAACATCCCCATTGTCTCAGTGTGTGGGTACACCCCTTGCAGTCCTGAGTTCCTTGCTCGTGCTCTCTCTCCTTCTGCTCCTGATTTGGACCTTGAGATTTCTGTCCGGTGCTCCAATGTGGGTCTCTGTCTCTGTCTCCTTTCATCGCTTGATGAAGGTTAGTTAATATTCAGGAGGATGCGTATATGTTTGTCTTTGGATTCACCTTCTTATTTAGCTTCTCTAGGATCACTAATTATAGGCTCAATGTCCTTTATTTATGGTTAGAAACCAAATATGAGTGAGTACATCCCATGTTCCTCTTTTTGGGTCTGGCTTACCTCACTCAGGATAGTGTTTTCTTTTTCCATCCATTTGCATGCAAAATTCAAGAAGTCCTTGTTTTTTTTACTGCTGAGTAGTACTCTAATATGTATATATTCCATACTTTCTTCATCCAGTCTTCCATTGAAGGGCATCTAGGTTGTTTCCAGGTTCTGGATATTACAAACAATGCTGCTATGAACATAGTTGAGTAGGAGACTTCAACACACCTCTCTCTCTAATGGACAAGTCAATCAAACAGAAACCTAATAGAGAATTAAGAGAATTATTGGAGGTAATGAAGCAAATGGACTTAACAGACATCTATAGAACACTCCACCCAAAGAGGAAAGAATATACCTTCTTCTCTGCAGCTCATGGAACCTTCTCGAAAATTGACCACATACTCGGAAACAAAGGAAACCTCCACAGATACAAAAACATATCAGTGTCCACCTGTGTCTTATCAGATCACCACGGATTAAAGTTAGAAGGTAAACAACAATGCTATCCCCAGAAAGCTGACAAACTCATGGAAACTGAACAGTCAACTACTGAACCCACACCTGGGTCAAGGAAGAAATTAAGAAAGAAATTAAAGTCTTCCTTGAATTTAATGAAAATAAAGGGACAGTTTACTAACTAGTTTTAATGCCAATTTCAACAAGCTAGACTCATCAGAGAGAAACCTAGACTGAGAAAATGCCTCTATAAGATCAGGCTGCAAGGCATTTTCTTGATTAGTGATTGATGGGCAAGGCCCAGCCCATTGTTATGTTGACACCCCTGCCCTGGTGGTCCTGGGTTCTATAAGAGAACAGGTTGAACAAGTCATGAGGAACAAGCCAGTAAGCAGCTCCCCTCCATGGCCTCTGCATCAGCTCCTGCCTCCAGGTTCCTGCCCTGCTTGAGTTCCTGTTCTCAGTGCTTTTAATGATGAAATGTCATATGGAATGGTGAGTGTAATGAATCCTTTCCTTCCCACATTGCTTTTGGTCATGGTGTCTCACGACAGCAATAGTAGAACACTAACTAAGACAAGTTGGCACCGGGAGTTGCAGTGACAGACCTGACCATATTTTGAGAAGGACTGTGAAAGAACTTTGGATCTTGGTCTAGAGAAGCCATTGAGTGTTGAGAGCTCTGTGGGCTGTTCTTTGGGAGCTTGGAAGAGGAGAATGTCGAGAGCGGTGCAGAGGATGGAGGCCGGCTTGTGAGGTTCCAGAGGGAAATGTAAAGGCTTTATCGGGGCATTTGTTATTTGGAATCAAGATTCCTTGGTTCTGGTTAGCCAGGGCTGGAGAATGAGCTGCGATAACACGTTTCCAGAACTGCTAAACTGAAGCCTTTCCTTTCCTGGGGTACTCGATGCTGGTTTGTTGGAGATAAGAAATTGCAGGTGATTAAGAGGAGACCATCATCCTTGAGGTAAAATCTGGAAGTGTTTCCTGAGAATCAGCACGCAGAGCTGTGTTCCAGAGGTGGTCAAGGATGTACCTCACACTGGCAGCTGAACTTGGTAAGAGTCACCCACGTGGTGCTGGATTTGAATGAACGCAGCTGAGGCTTGGCGCTGTGAGAGGCCAGGAGAGACCACTGGTGAAGGTGCAGCTTCAGTAGCAGTTGAAGGCCCAGGACTGAAGATGGCATGCAGAGAAGTTGAGGCTTGCCACCATGAAGAAAGCCTCGGTGAAAGTGAAGTCCAGCTGCAGCGAGGGACCCCAGCAGTTTTGGGGATGCTCCTACCGTGGGATGACCACCATGGACAGAAGCCGCCGTGGAGTGGAGCCAACCCAGAGTCTGGAAGACAAGCTATGTATGCCGTAGAGTGCTGAGCCAGAGAAGTCGCCCACCCCTTTGGAGGCGCCCGGAAGACTGTGAGTGGACCCCAGACACTGGACAATGAGTTTTTGTAGTAGAAGCTGGAGTTTGCTTTGTTCAGATTGTGACTGGGCCCTGCTTCTTCCCTCTTGAAGCAAGAAAATGCTTGACTTAATTTTGATTTTTGCTGGAGCCCACAGCTGAAGAACTTTGAACTTTGAAAAGAGAGTTTGGATTTTTAAAGAGACTGAACTTTGAATGTGTCTGAATTTGTAATGACTGTGGGATGCTTAAAGTTATGTATGTTTAAATTATGATATTGATATTAATGTTCCATTTTGAGGACATATGAGAAACAAAAGGTTCTAATTGAAAAGTGATGTGTTTATGTGCCAAACTGATGAGGAGTCATTATACTGGCTAGTTTTATGTCAATTTCATACGAGCCAGAGCCTCAGTTGGGAAAATGCCTTCGTAAGATCCAGCCCGCTGTAAGGCATTTTCTTAATTAATGATCTAAGGGAGAAGACCCAGCCCATTGTGTGTGGTGCCACCCTTGGGCTGGAGGTCCTGGGTTCTGTAAGAAAGCAGGCTGAGCAAGCCTTGGGGAACAAGCCAGTGAGCAGCACTCCTTCATGGTCTCTGCATCAGGTCCTGCCTCCAGGTTCCTGCCTTGTGTGAGTTCCTGTCCTAACTTCCTCTAGTGATGAACAACAAAGGCTGAAGTGTAAGCCAGATAAACCCTTTCCTCCTCAACTTTCTTTTGGTCACGGTGTTTCAGCACAGCAATAGAAACCCCAGCTAAGACCTATAACTCATATCAAATAGGAACTGAATGTTGATGAGGAGATATGCTATATTTTAGATCCCAAAGTTTGCTGTAGAACTTTTTTCTTAAAGCTTAAATCAATCATATTATTAAATAATAATATTAAAGGATTTTTACTGTCCTATTGGCAACAGTTAGGAAATGGAATCAATTCTGTATAAGCTTGTGTGTATTTTTCCTTACTAATTATGTTTTGTGTGTGTTTTTAAAGTGTTTACAATGTACATACATTAGTTTTAAAGCTTAAATGAGGAAAATGATCTCTCAGAAGGCAATTCTAGAACTTTCTAACATAGCAGGGCGAATGAGTATCTCAAAACTTGCCATGCTAAGCTACCTAGTGATTGCCTATTTCCTGTGGACTAGAACACAGAATCTTGGTGCAGTCAGGAGGCAGCTTTGCTAAGCTTGTCTACGCCATTGCTTGCTTCCTGATTTCGGTTCCCTGTGGCTCAATCACACTTGAAGCCTTTCTTGGCACTGTGTTTTTCCTTCAGCACCCTCCTCTGCCTGTCCCGCTTTAACCACCTGTAGTGAATGTGTCACACGGAGGTTGCTGTCCCTGGCTCCTTGCTGCACACCCACCTCAGGGTTCAATTCTGTTTCCTGTTCTTCCTTCAATGAGCCACGCTGCTAGTCATGTTTATCATGGCATGAGTGTTGTTGGATGCCATAGGGCTTTACGTGTCCTTTCCCCCTCAGCAGTTTGTAAAAGGATCAGGACCTGTCCTTTCAGGTTCCTCCTAAGAAGCCATTGCGGTGTCCTGTGAGGACGGACATCCAACTAATGATGGCAGTCTTTTGTGGTGAGATGCAGCAAAATCATCCCAAGGGTCTCCTGGTCCTACTGCTGCCTCCCAATGTCATCAATTCCAGGTGTAAACTTTAAGCCCGGTTCCTTCATTTGACTGGTGCCAATGGTCTGTCACGCTCTTGGGAGCCCTGAGCTAGAGACTGTCAATTCTGTCCTTCAATCCACAGAACTATGTGTGCAATTCTAAAGACACTATAAAGAACTGGGGACTTCCTTCCTTTTGACATGTATAATTTATGTGTGTACGTATGATATATGACGTAGGTATGTGTATGGCATAGCACACATGTGGCAATCAAAGGACAACTTGGGTGTCACGCTTCCCCTTCCACCTTATCAAGGAAGGGTTTCCGTTGCTTCCCACTGTGCTGCTGATGCTCAGGGGCTGGTGCTCAGGAGCTGGTCCTCAGTCTTCTGAAGGTGCAGTCACCTCTAGACCCATCTCCTTGCATGAGCAGTAGAATTGTAGACTACACGACTGCATCCAGATTTGAGCTCGGATCTTCATGCTTGTACAGCGAACACTGCACCCCACTGACAATCTCCCCAGCCCACGATCAGGTTTTAATTTCCTTTCAATATTAATTCAAATATATACTCTTACTAGCATCAACTCTGTTGTGATAGGGGCAGCAATTTCCCATTCTAAGAGTTTCCACTGATGGCAAAGACTGGTTTGTATTCTGTCAGAGGCCGTGGAAGTATACAACGTATGGCAACTACTAATTCAGATGTCACCCCACCAGAGGGATGGCTCCGACAGAGGTTGATCCTGTCCGGGCAAGGCCTGCAGGACTGTTGACTCTGGAAACTGTTGCTCACTGTTGCTGAGGCAGCGTGGTGTCTCCCAATACTCGCATTGTAGTATGTAATTTCATGTGATGTGCATATGTAATTTCATGATTATATCTCAATTTTTATGGCCACGTGTATCTGTTGGTGGTCATGAAAATAATTTCATTTATCTATATAGTTTTGATATATAGAAAACATGCTAAGACATGCTTCATAACTAGATCTTTTTGTCCCATGAGAACTGTAGACACGTAAAAGCCTGCTTTGTTCCTTTTTGCTCAGGCTTACTGCACAGAATTGGCTCACTTTTACCTCAGAGCAAGTTCAAACTAGACTGAAGTCTTTTTGTAAGTGGATCATACGTTTAAACTGTACAGCTATGCACAGGATCAGTGTCACAGGTGTCTGACCAGGCTGCTACTCAGAGCATCCTAGGAAAAATATGCCAGCTCTTTGCTTTCCAAGTCTGTTAGAAAAAAAAAAAAACCTATGCCTTAAAGCTCATCTCACTGGGCACTGACCTCCATCCTCTGGTCATGGTTTTACTCCTGTAACCTTGGACCCTTATGTTACCATGGCAGTGGCTCAGCTCCTGTCACTTACTAGGAATGTGCTTTTGACCAAGGAAAGGGAACTCCTGGAATGTTTTTATGGCTGCAAGGCTCTGTAGGAAGAAGAACTTTAAGGTAAGAGAAGAAGAAGCTAGGAGACGCTAGCAGTAGGACAGGAGAATTAGATAGAAGCAAAACAATGAAGAGACCGATTCAGAAAAGCATGGAGTGAGAGATTCATTCATGAAATCCTAAATCCTCCACTGGCTGTTGTGTCCCTTCTGAACCCTGAGAGAGCCTTGGGACTGGACCCCAAAGTCTCTCATTACCGTTCCCTCTTATACCTCAGCCTAAAGCTAGACTACATTACCCAGTCTTCCTTGCAGTTATCTGTGGTCATATGACTGCAGTCTGGACAAGGATGTAGGAGTGGCAGTGTGAATATACTTCCTGCCCAACTCATGAAAAACCCCCATAAGTGGCTGACCCTTCTCCATCCTTTTGTCTTCTGGTGAGATGCTGACATTGGGATGATTTGGAAAGCTGAACATAAAATAGACAGGTTCCTGGGTGTCTGTGTGGAACATAATGGTCTTGCTTCATAGCTGGTGGGCAAGTGGTGTGATATCTCAGACACTTTAGATTCTTTAATAACATTTAGAATGATCTTAAATGTTGCTCCAGACACACACTGGCCACGTATGAGCAGTGAGTGCCATACAGTGTGAGTGTTAGTGACACTATCACCATTTAGAATCATGGCTCCTCCAAGAAAGAGCAGGAGTCTTCTCAGTAACACATTTTATATGAAGGCAGGAGGTAACGCCATTGTTATTTACTAGGTACACCTTTACTCAAAGAGGCAAGGGTTGCTTTTTCTCATTCTAAGCAGCGCATTGTTGTTTTGTAAAACATTCAATGGTAAATACTTTAGGCTTTGTAATGCACTTATAGCTTTTGTTGCCTGTTCTTCATTTGATTAGTATTGCTTTTTAAATAGTTCTTTACATATATAAAAACCATTCATAGATCATATATCTTAAAAATATACTATAGGCTATATTTGACCAAAAGTAATGCTTTATAAGTTATAGGTTTTAGGCAAGACTAGACCCGCAGGGCCCCTAACCTAAGAGGGCAAACAAGCTCCCAGTTCAGTGCCTCCCGATGTGTCTATCCAAGGATAGGCCTAACTGGAACAGCAAGGGAAAGGAGAAAAGACAGATAGAAAGATATACTAACAGAAATCTAGGCTCTTTGCTGATGTGGGGTTCCCCTCTGTATGCTGTGAATATGTTTTATTACCATTTGTTAACAAAGAATCTGCCTTGTATCTACGGCAGCACAGAATAAAGCAAGGTAGGAATTCCAAGCAGAGACAGAGGAGAAAAGAATACAGAGTCAGGGAGATGCCACGTAGTTGAGCAAGGAGACAGATGGTAATACATAGAAAACTAGATATGGGTTGATTTAAGATGTAAGAGTTAGTTAATAAGAAACCTAAGCTAATAGGCCAAACAATATTGCAATTAATATAATTTCTGTGTGATTATTTGGGAGTGGGTGGCCAGGAAGCAAACAAGCAGTCTCTGACAACACTCTACTAGAGAAACCGCAGGACCCCAGAAGCCCCAAGTGTATATTATGTATGTTTAACAGAGAGATGGTGTTATCGCATCCAGCTGAACACGAATCCAGCTTGTGGTATACAGCTGGATTGAGGAGACATGGCTAGCAGTCTCTGTGGGGGAGCAGTCTTCGGGCCGTGGACTGTGGGAAGAGAACCACAGTGGACAGTTTCTGCACACATTGTCAACATCCACACATGGATGAGAAGGGAAGGCTTTGCTGGTTCCCTCTGGGTCTGAAGGTGGAGTTCCTTTGCAGAGCACACA
The DNA here is from genome assembly GCF_037038515.1 of Microtus pennsylvanicus. Classification (NCBI taxonomy): domain Eukaryota; kingdom Metazoa; phylum Chordata; class Mammalia; order Rodentia; family Cricetidae; genus Microtus; species Microtus pennsylvanicus. Next base: position 69,271,609 of record NC_134582.1, read on the forward strand.
TTTACTCAGGTCCTAACACTCAGGCCTTCTTCATTCCTCACAGCTTCCAGCAACCTCAGTCATCTCATAAAACAACAAGCCATGAAATATGCTGCAAATGGGCTTTCTGGTGTCTCTCCCCCACCATCCTAGCACCTCCTTAAGCATGGGGGCTTGTGTTCACCTCCTCTCCTCAAGGTCGCAGAGACACAAGAGATCATCTTTGTGTTCTGGTGTTAACTAAACCTTGCACCTTTGTGTTCTGAAGTTAATTCCAGTGTCTTGGAACGTGAGCGTGACAAAGGAAACGTGAAGCATCTGCTAAGCTGCTCCCTCCAGTCAGCTCCTCTGAGGAGAGAGGTCCTGGGTGTGGGCGTGGAGGAAGGACTATTGCTCTTTAACTCTTAAATATCCCTGTGGGCATATATTGAAGGCATGGACCCCAGCCTTTAACCCTGTTGGTAGGTAGTGAAATCTTTAACAGGATGGGCCTAGTGCAAGTAAACAGTTATTGGGACATACTTGAAGGGTTAGTGAGACCCTGATCCCTCCTTATTTCCTTTGTCCCTGAGTTCAACTAGATCTTCTGCCATCACATTCTGCCTTACCAGACACTAGGCCAAGTGTCCATGGACCGTGAGCCAGAATAATGCCTTTCTCCATCTGATTAATCTCAGAGTTGATCTTACACACTCTAAGACATGTGGTAATATCAGGAGATTTTTCACTGTGTCTAGAAGGGGTATCACTGTCATCTAGTGAGGAGAGGGTGAGTGTGCTACATAGGACAGCTCCCAAAGAGTAGACCCTTGGAAAATTCCTGTGGAGGAATCATTCCCTTCATTGTAATGTGTAGGCCCCAGGCAGCATGGTTACATGTTAGCATGACATCTGGAGGAAAGATGGTCATCCTGCTGTCATGAAGCCACCCATATGATATTGCTGTGGAAAACCATCTCTGGGATGAAAAAGAATAGACTGGAAAAAGGGCTTGGCTATAAATGGTGGCTATGTTTTGTTCTTTTAAATTTATTTATATTTTATTTTATGGAGACAGTGTCTCATATAGCCAAGACTGGAATAAAACCCACCCTGTAGCCACGGGTGACCTCGAACTCCCAATCTTTTCCTCCACTCCCCAAGTGCTGAGATAACAACTCACACACGATCATGCTTGGTTACACGGTGTTGCTGCTCAAGCACAAGGCTGCACGGCACTAGGCAAGCACTTCGCCAATGGAGCTACACCCCAGGTCTTCAGGATCCTTCACTTTTTATTGGAAGCACTGTGAGTAGTTTGCTCTCCACTTTTCTCCTGGTAAGAATGGAAATGGTGTGTTTGATGAACTACATCTTTATGGCGGAACCTGCTAAGCAGGAGTGGTCTAGCATGAGTCGCTAAGTTTCCTCCTCCTCGGGCATTCTTGTTCCCCTGGGGAGAGACTTTGTCCCCTTAGGAAGAACCTTGATGCTGTCAAGTCATTGCAGAACCAGTGTTCTCAATGATTCAACAGTCCAAGGGAACATCTCTTGGTGATGCTAAATCTTAAAATATAAGGAAAGCAAAGATGAGGGTGGCCTTTTACACCCGTTCCCTAGAGGTCAATCAGGCATCTGTCACTGTCAGACAGATGGGAATGCAGAAATTCAAGCAAACCCTTGGAAGAATGTCTTGATTGGTACAATTCAGGGTTGTGAGTGGCTGGGGTGCCCTTTGCACACTGCTGGAGACACAGAATGGGCACACTGATGATACTGCAGGGCAGATAGCATGAAGAGGGGTGTGGCCACGAAATCTGAGCTTCCTAGCCCCTACTTCCCTAAGAGACTCCTCCATATGGATTCTGCTTACCAGGAAAATTTGCACACATTGCTAACTTCTCTCAGAGGAGTTTCTCCTTACAATGAAGGAAAGAAGAAAGGAAGGGAGGAGGAAAAAAGGAGGAAAACCTCTGGAAGACTCTCCCACATTCCTTCCTATGCATCCTTGGTGTCCATGATCAGCTTGCACAGTGGAGGCCCTCATGAAAGCATGGGCAGCTCTCCACCTTGGAACCTTTCATGGCTAAGGGAACCTAGGGGGCAAGGGTAGCAGTATCAAGGTAGAAGCAGCTTCCCTGTTCTTAGGAAGGAGAGCCCTCGGGACCAGCCTTCTAACTCACTGTACACTGACTTTCTGCAGCTTCCTGCTGGCACACCCTGCGTCGTCGCCCATCTCTACTACTTTCATTCCAATTTCAGTCTCAGGGTCAGCTTTGGAACAACCCACTGAAGACAAAACAAGTGTCCAGTTACACACTCCGCATCCCTGGCTTTGATACAATTCTGCTGTTGTCATAACAAACCCATGTTGACTGTTTAAAAACAACATATAGTTTTAGACGGAGTAGGGGTTCCTTGACTCGTGTATAGGGAGGTTCCATGGGAGACAGTGATACTAGTGTGTAAGTGTGTACTGGTGTGGAGATAGTGAGACTGGTGTATGTGTGCGTGTGTACTGGTGTGGAGATGGTGAAACTGGTGTATGTGTGCGTGTGTACTGGTGTGGAGATAGTGAAACTGGTGTATGTGTGCGTGTGTACTGGTGTGGAGATAGTGAAACTGGTGTATGTGTGCGTGTGTACTGGTGTGGACATAGTGAAACTGGTGTATGTGTGCGTGTGTACTGGTGTGGAGATAGTGAAACTGGTGTATGTGTGCGTGTGTACTGGTGTGGAGATAGTGAAACTGGTGTATGTGTGCGTGTGTACTGGTGTGGAGATAGTGAAACTGGTGTATGTGTGCGTGTGTACTGGTGTGGAGATGGTGAAACTGGTGTATGTGTGCGTGTGTACTGGTGTGGAGATGGTGAAACTGGTGTATGTGTGCGTGTGTACTGGTGTGGAGATAGTGAAACTGGTGTATGTGTGCGTGTGTACTGGTGTGGACATAGTGAAACTGGTGTATGTGTGCGTGTGTACTGGTGTGGACATAGTGAAACTGGTGTATGTGTGCATGTGTACTGGTGTGGACATAGTGAGACGAGTGTGTGTAGGTGTGCTCAGCTGGGCACAACCAGGCCGAAGTCTACACCCCAATCACACTATTCACCCTCAGAGCATTTAATTCAGACATGACTGACAAGTAATTGACACTTCCTCATATCCCCGCTGGCAGTCCAATGTTTGTGCTTGTGAGTGGTGGGAGACAGCTTGATGACAAAAACTGGCCTTTAATTAAGCTGTTATTAAAATTAGTTTGACCTTTCATAGTTAGAGATGTAGTGTATGGAGTCACAACTAATGGGGATAGACAGTTCACCATTAAAACATCACATAGGAAAACGTTAAAGCAGAGGTCCCACCCTGAGAGACGTACGGATTGTTGGGACCTGGTTTTTGCAGCCATGAGGCAGTAAGCTCCTGGGGACACGGGTCTTATCTCACACCGTTAAGCAGGAGTACAAGGCTATGTCCACTTAACGGGGCCTATTAACACTGAATGCAACCGTAAAAATAGCCTGAATGTGGAGATTTGATAACGTCAGCTTCAACCTTAGTCACCATGTTTGAAGGGCCCCAGGCTCCCTGGCTGAGGCCTGATGTCCTACAAACTGGGAACTAGGCTGTCAAGTCCACAGGGCTGCTGTGAAAATCACACAGTAGTTCCCAGGGTCCAGAGGAAAACAGCAGTGATATCATAGCGTTTTTTGTTTTCTCCCTTGGTGTTTGATTTTGGCACTGAGCTGTTTTAAATGTGAGCCATGCCAAACATCTTGTGTGAACCCTTCTGCTCAGCAAGTATGCAAGCAGCCTCTGCCGCATGCCAGAAGTCTGAGCAGACGCTGGGCAAGGCACTGCGGCCTTAGAGCCCTGGCTCTGCAAGCAGGGGCCAATCAGAGCACCATGTGGCAACAAAGCAGGGCTGAACAGGTCTTAGTCCCCAGCCTGGTGTCATGGCTCCAGAGCCAGGCATCTTTGCTTCTCAGCAACGGCAGGGGCATAAGCTGCATGTGACTGTCTCACTGCTTAGGATCTGGAATGAATTCTCCTAGAACTAGCTACGAAATCACTAGAGTCCAAGAGGAGAAAGTTCATGGGGCTGAGAGGATTTGCAGGGAAAGGCATGGATGTTGTGTGATCCTGGGTGTGGGTCTTGGCAGAGTGTCACTGGGTTGTGGGTAGCCAAATTCTGTGCACAGATGCAAATGTAGCAGCAGAATTTCCTGGAGGAAGGCATCCCTTGTAGGTGAGTAAACCCTTTGCTCATTCTGCAAGGAGCAGTAGAGGGTGTCTACTATACAACCTCCCCAAGAGAGCGAGCAGGCCCCAGGGTGCTGCTCAAAACTGGAGTTCTGTCCTGGGCCAGCAGCGAGGGACTATTCCTGGCCAGAAAAGCGTTCCCTAGGCCCAGCCCTTCCCAGTTCCCAGCCAGCCTGGGGGCTGCAGCCCTCAGCGCCAACATGTCAGTCTCCAACTGCAGGGAAATCGTCCTTCCTAATTCCCAGAGCAAGTTACTCCTCAGAAAGAGAGGAATCTTGGGAGGAAATCACATCACCCGAGGGGAGAGCCAGTTCTGCTGACTATTTTTCAGGGCTGCCTTTGGAGCCAATGATCTGTCATTCCTTGAGTAAACAAGCACCTTATCATATCACAAACATTTATTTAACCCTTTTCTCCTGCACTTTTACCAGCAGGGAGAGAGAAAGCCTTTAGCAAGGCAGCCAGCGCCCTGTGGCAGAAATGCTGAATTCCCTGAACCTTACACCCAATCCATAACATGTCAGCTCGCTCTTCCCTGTGTTTCCTTGAAGCACCAGGGCAGCTCACCCAGACTCCCTCCAGCCCACCTTCCTGCCCCCATGCTTGCACTCCACCCCACCCCCATTCGTACCCTCCTCCTTCAATGGACAGCCCCTTAATTCCCCTCAAATGGAGCCTGTACTAATGTGTTAGGTTCTTTGGGACTGAGGAGGGAAATGGAAGGGGGTGGGGCAGCCAGTCAGTGTTTACATTTCTCCTTTAATGACAGTCCACTTGACAGAGCTGGTGAGCCTCAACATTTTTTGAATGTGTGTGTGATGTGTTTCGAAGGCATATTCTTTGACTCTTACATCACCGTGGACAAAGTGTGCAAATTCCTCCAAGCCCCCACATTCTCCAGTTTTCTTTCTGTGGGTAGACTTTGTTTTTCTTTCTCCGTGTTGCTCCCACACAATGGGGCCAAAATCTTGCTCAGGACAAGGAAACATATAAATAGAACATGCATGTGGTGTACAAGGGAATTCGTGTAGATCAGTGAGAGGCTGTTTGGATGGACATCTGAGGGCTGCTGGGGGAGCTGGAGGTCTTGGTCTGAAGGATCCAGTATCTTCAGGTTCCCAAGGTTATGTCGGAAATGTCAGAACTATTCTTATTCTTGGGGATGTACTAGTGAACTCTGGCAGGGATACAAATTTAAAATGAGAATTTGGATGATCCGTGAGAGGGTGTGCATTTGGATGTAGGCTCTCTAGTTAAGAGATTCAGTGTAGAATGCCTACAGGCGTAGTTAAGATGTCAGATGTAGGATGCCTACAAGCCTAGTTAAGAGATTCGGTGCGGGATGCTGATGTCTACAAACCTAGTTAAGAGATTAGATGTAAAATGCCTACAAGCCTAGTTAAGAGATTCGGTGTGGGATGCTGAGGTCTACAAGCCTAGTTAAGAGATTCGGTTTGGGATGCTGATGTCTACAAACCTAGTTAAGAGATTAGATGTAAAATGCCTACAAGCCTAGTTAAAAGATTCGGTGTGGGATGCTGAGGTCTACAAGCCTAGTTAAGAGATTAGGTGTGGGATGCTGAGGTCTACAAGCCTAGTTAAGAGACTGAATGCGCTGCATGCAGATGGTTGCGTGAGTTTTCCTTATCAGGCTTCTTTAGCATCTTACTTTGCACGACTTACTTGCTAATGATTTTGTAGCCACTGCGTCTCTCTTGAAACTTTCCTCCGCTGTGTTCTCTAGTATGATTACCTTCGAGTGCTGCCCTGTCAATCATCCTCCAACTTTACCCTCTCCTCTCATAACTACACACCAGAGCTCTTGCCAGAAAAAACTTTTATCAGTGGAAGTTTGAGCACACTAATGCCTGTGGACCCTAATGGCTATTTTCGTTTCCAAGTTTGGACATAGATCACTTGTTCTGTCTCCGGCTGGGTTCTATCAAGGGGTTTTAACATGTAAATCTCTGATAAGAGAGCTGGTTAATTTGTGTAGGTTACCATCTGAACTACTGCTGAGATTACCTGGGATAGCTTCTCCTTCACCATATTCTTTACTGTTTGTCCAGTCTCCACCACAACTGTCATCCCTGGTATTCATTATAGAGTTTGAATATGGTCTTATTTTACAACTATTGTTTGCTTTTTGCTTTTGTTAAACATCAGTGACGTTTGTGTGGGAGCTCTATTGGCTTGGATGTGTTTGGCAGCTTAGACTCAAAATGAGCACACTTCCAGCAACCACACTGCTTTATTTTTTAATCTCTAAATGCAAGATGATCAATTATTGACTTGGCTTTCCCATCTAATGAAACTTTGTGATCTCAAACTGAAATGCTAAAAGCTGTTGTGCAGTTTCCTAAACCTGTCCTGGATGTCACGTATGTGCGTGTTAGCCCCTGAGAGCTTGACTAAGAAGCAAGGTTCATTCTATGTCTGAACTCACAGATGGGGCCAGGTCTGCGAATAAGCCACCTCCTCTGGAATCCCAGCCAGCAATAAACCCAGCCCAGTCACAGTCAGGAGCTGCCCACAGACTTGTGACCTCAGGTCCTGCTTCTGGAAAGTTCTTCAATGAGTCAAAGTCAAAGTCTGGGATACTAGCAAGAAACACAAATATTGTCATCTGCTCCAGGACTTGAACCAGACAGAGACCTACTTTCTTATTGGGTGTCTCTCAGAGTGTAGGGCTGAGATCCCAGATATGGCTGTCCTCCCTGCCCCTAATTGCCCCCATACCCTGATGTTCTGATAACTGCCCCACCTCTCTGAAGCTTTTCATTTCAGAATTTTGAAACAAGGTAATATGAAGCAAAATCCACACTGGCTTAGAGAATGCCCATTTTGTATCCATTGCTGTTCCTTCTTGATCCCTCCTCCCCTCCCCTCCCCTTCCCCCACAGTGAACTTTAAATCCTTTCATCCGTGGGGACTAGAGACAAAGTATCTGGCTTTTCTTTCCCAGCCAGCCCACTTGCCAGTCTGGCTTTCCTCCTCTCTGTTTGGATGCTCTTCTTCATGGCTTCTTGCCAATGGACAGATGTCAATGATTGTCTGATTGCTAAGGGAAAACGAGACACATGAGAGCACACACATCACCTTCTATTTAATGACTCTAGCATTGTCTGCACAAGGTCAAGCTTGCAGTCTTGACTGCAGGACAGCCATGCTGTTGCCCAGGTCTGAGACCCCCCTCTCGGCTATACTAGAAACAAAGTTAAGCGCCTTGGTGCCCTGGAGGCTGTACTGGGCAGCCCTCAGGGGACAACTTTTGTCCTTACCACCTCCACCCAAGTTCACTCTCTACCCGAAACCACCTTCCCCAGCCCAGTGGCAGTAGTCTTACGCTAGGTCTTCTTGGCCCAAATTCAAACAGCCCCGGCCTAGTAATGACTAAGTAACACTCATAACTGCGCTAGAGAGCACTGGACAGGAGTCATGCTGTCTCCCTGCCATCGCTGCTTCCTGGTTGCCTGGGCCCAGGGCAATTTCTGCTTGCTGCTCAGTCGCCTTCTTGCAAGCCGAGAGGACGGAACAACAGACATTCCTTCCATTTTTCCTTAAGCAAATACTTTTGTATGCCAGACATTGAGAATGGGACTGAAACAGGACAAACTGGCCTTTGTCCCCATGGAGTGAAGGGACAGTGGGAGGAAGGTGGAAAAATTAACTGAAGCATCTCTAACCGCAGCACCCTGCACGCGTGTCGCTGACAGTAGCCTAATGTGCTGTCCTTCTGGTTCTGGGAGGCCCCAGTGACACCGATCTCCCCCTCCGTATACACCTGCCCTGTCTGTCGCTCCTCAAGTGCCTGCCGCCTTCATCCACTCTTCATCCACTGCTTTAGCTGGGGAATTTGTGGAGATGGTGGCCAAGTGTGGCACCAGCTGGGCCTCTAGCTCCACCCTTCAGTGGAACTGTTATTTTTAGGTTTCCCTTCTTTTCACAACCATCGCCCTCCCTCCCTCCATGACTCACAGCTGTGGAAAGCACCACATCCACGTGACCCCTTGAACATGGCACCGGCTTGTTTTGACGAATACAGTCCACATTCCACAGCTACCTGCAGCACCTAGGGGATTCTGGTGTGGGAACGAGGCCACAGCACAGCTTCCCTGGGGAAGCTGCGGCGATGAGTCCCCAGTTCTGGAGCCTCCATCATAGAAATAGGCGTTTAGTCTCCTACTGCTTTGCTCTATACACATATCACATGACTTGACTCAAGTCTCAGGTAGTCAAGGGCTTGGGGCCCTGTTGCTTGGGTAACAGGCACTGAAGTTACATTCTGAACAATCACACCTTGCTTGCTCTTTTGTAGAGTATGTTGAGTTCTTCAAAAAAATTCAGAAAGAAATTGAAGTATTTCTAGACTGCTTATGAATTACCTACTTCTATCAGTATTGACTTTTTCCTCCTTTAGTCATAGGGAGGTAGTTTTCAATCAGCGTTTAACATTTTAGGTGACATGACATGACAGACAAAAATCGTGCCAGGTGGATCCCCGTCAACGTTTCCTCATATGACACCAGAGAGCACACAGTTTCGGTGTGACAATCCCCCTTGCATGATATGCAGGCTACATTCCCACCATGAGCCACCCCGAGATCCCTCCCTTCCAGACTCTTGGTTCTTAGTATCCATTAGTTTGCTCTATTTCTGCTCCCTACCTTCAGCTTTCTTTATCATGTGCACGGCGTTTCTCTCGCCAGGCCCACTCATCTGCTCTGGGCTCCCAGTCTTTTCTCCTAGGAGCCTGTCTCAGGCGGCTGGAGCAGGCATCTGTCCCTATGTCCTTCAGTACGCGGTCTTGTTTCTTCCTAGTGCCCACAGCAGCAGGTTTCAGATGGTCACCTAGTCAGTTAACTTCTAAATGTCGGTCAGTCTGCAGAGATTTTAAGCTTCATGGAGACAAGCCTCTCTTTGAACTGCTGCTGTTTTAACACTAGCAGAAAGCTTTGCCTTGGGGAGTATTATTCTCCAAATTTGTGTTAAGCCTAATAGGTGTCCTTGTCTTCCAGCCCCGGAGTCTGAAGACAGAGATGCCTGAGAGCAGTGTGACGTGTTCACTGTTTATACGTGTACAATGCGTGCTGTAGAAGCAGAAAGTGGTTCTAACATGAATCACGAAAAGGAAGACCCAGCAGAAGGGCGGCATCTGAGCTGGGGTCTGGGTAAGATGGGTGTTCAGGTGAAAAGGGAGGGAACTTTGAGAAAAAGACTTGGTGCCAAGCTACCAAGATCTCAAAGAAGTACAGATGAAGGTCAAAGAAAACAGAATGTTTGTCATATTAGATTTGAATGCACTGAACAAAAATATGGAAACCAAACCCCCAAAAATGACAGAGGGCTTGGATTTTCATATAATTTTATATCATACTGTTATATATTCATATGCAATATTATGTGTATATTGTGTTTTATTTATTTGTGTGTGTTCATGTGTGTATGTGCACGCATGCGTGTGTATGTGGAGGCACATAACGTGTCCATGGACATCAGAGGCCAGTATGTAGGTTCTGGATACTGCATTCAAGTTGTCAGGAGTAGTGGCAAGTGCCCTTACCTGCCAAGTTCCTCCATTGGCTGTCTTCTTATATTTTAAAGGAACCAACCTGGAGAAATGCAATGCAATTCTCAGTTATTATTTTAGCAAGATCTCTGCAGCAGAAGAATGCTAGATGGCAGGCGAGTGTGCACACGAGCCAGAGGCTCTACAGAGGTCCTGGTGAAAAACAAGAAGACCCCCAACTCAGTCTGCGTGGCCTGAATGGCCAGAGAGAGCAAACAAGAAAGATGGGGAGAGGGAGGGGCTGGGGAGGAGGAGACAGAAGGCCTGGTGGAGTTAACTCAGCGGAGAGAGAGGCTGAGGAAACAGGTTGAATACTCGGGTTCCCATAGGGAACATGTGGAGTTTACAGTGACATTAGCTGTGACAAGAATATGGATGGTGGGACTGGGAACTGGAAACCAGACTAAGGAAGGCAGCTCTTCTGAGTTTGGTGGACAAGCCTGCCTTGGAAAGTCTCCTCAGCCTGATGGAAATGTCCAGAGGCAAGTTTCTCAGATTTTATTTTCTCCCCATAAGGAGCTCTTTCTAATGCCTTTGTCCTAATTGCCTTGGTCCCATGACATTTTGACTGCTGATGGATTTCTTGTAGACATTAAAAGAGCAGGATTTATTGATCACCCAACAAGCTTATTTGCTGTCCAAGGAACAATCTTGTCACCATGGAGAAGGCAGTGGGAACAGAGTTAGGGAAGCCAGCTGACACTGAGGGACAAGGACATGCCTGTAATGGTGCATCGGCAATGGGCTGGACAGACTGGGTGCTAAACAATTATTGACACTAAATTCACCGGGAAAGATGGCTTGCTGAGACATTATGGGAGCACTGACTTACAAGTGAGGGCACAGAATGGCAAAAAAAAAAAAAAGATCAGGAAAGGTTTTAGGGGACAAGAGAGGGAGGACAAGGTTGTAAAGGATACATGAAATCCTGTAGCACTGTGAGAAACATCTTCCAAAGCAACAAGATGCCTGCAAAGGGTGACTTCTTCAGTATGCTGAAGGTTGGAGGGGAACACTGAGGATGCCTAGGTGAACCTGGCAGACAGAGAGAAGCTCATTAGCGACCCTCCCTTGGACCCTTGGAGTTGAAAGAAGGCGTATAGCATGAGTCGAAGAGCAAATCCCTCTGAAATCAGAAAATACATGGATTGGTTTTACAGGAAGGAAGGAAGTTACTGAATTAGGGATTAGTGAGATGAAGGGGGCAGGATCCATTATTACGGGGACAGCTCTTTACTGTCCAGTGGCTCTAGCATCAGTAGCTCTTCCTCCTAATTTGCCGTGAACTCAGAAAATGGGACCTGTTTGTAACCTCATTGGTATCAGTGTGCCTTGTGCAGACCACAGTTGGCAGGAAGCTTGGAAGGCCAGACTTTATGAGTTTGTTCCCCAGATTTTGTCTCAAACCCTGCATTTCACTCATCTGCCAATATATCTGACAGAAACTCCTGGATCCGCCTGGATTGGGGAAGATAGTTCCAAGCTCCATTCTCATCAGCCATGTGAGCAAGCCCACTTCCATCCATCCCTGCCACACAGCGTGCTAGCAAACATCTCTACCTTTGTCAGTCTGAAACCAGGGAGTAGCCTTGCATTCTAGTTTAAATTTGCGTTTCCTTATTTATGAATGGAGTTGTGTGTTTAGGAGATAGTCTTATTTTTGTGAGGTGATTTGGAACTTTTTGACATTTTTTATTTCATTATTATCTGCACAATGACTGACACAGGTTCCTCACTTATTAAGGAAAAATCATCTTCACCCAATGAAACTAAGTTGCAGGTTTGATGGTTCATTTTGCTCATCTGTAAGATAGCATGGGACGTACTTCAACGTTTCGGTCGGAGCTGTCACTATGGGAATGTGCAGCCGCTCAGTTTCCTGTTCTCCATGGGTTTGTTTCTTAAAATGTAATTTTATTACTTTGTTGAGTTTATTTTCCTTCTACAATTTGAGCGCACGTAGAATTCAATCGCAATGACAAATAAGATTTGCAGCAAGCATACTTCCCAAAGACCTGTCCAGTTTGATAGTATTTAGTGAAGAAGCTGTCTTTTGAACTGCCAGTTTCAGTCACATGATAAATTCCTTTTTGTCGTTTATTTGTGGGGTTCCATTCTAGTACACAGATCTGTTTGTCTGTACAAAGTCCTGGCAGGTCAGTTCTGCTCACTAATAGTCCCTACCCCCCCCCCCCCCCAGCACACACCTGGTTCTTCCGTTTGTCTGTGTGTTCTAACATCTCTTTGTGATGTGTCGTGACATGAACTCTTCTCATAAATACCCAGTACTCATGATTCCTTCACTGTCTACCACCCATTCATTTCTCCTCGTTGTCTAGGAGACCAATTAAACTCTGATTTAAATAAAGAACAATTTATTTTGAAAAATAAAATCAACAGTCTTGGTGTAGTTTTTCCATAACCTAGGACTGATTTATTTTTCATTTTGCCCTGTCTAAATTGATGTGTCAGTCTAATGTGATCATTGGCTCAATGACTTGATCAGAGTGACTTCTTTCGCTGCCTTCATTATCATAATGTAGGTATGTATCATAGCTCATGAGCACCTATCAGCATCCTATCAATGAGTTAAACTTCACAAGTGTTTTGTGGTCAAAAAAGTTGGATGTTGTGGAATATTCCTTTACACCATGTAAAAATATGTCACTGTGATTGGTTTAATAAAGAACTAAATGGACAATTGCTAGGCTGGAAGAGCGTAGGAGGGACTTCTGGTGACAGAAGTCTCAGAGAAGATGAAAAAGGCACCTCACGCAGAAGAAGCAGGACATGCGGGAAAAGAGGTGAAAGCCATGAGCCACGTGACAGTAGGTAGATTCATTGAAATGGGTTAATTTAAGTTATAAGAGCTAGTTAGAAACACTAAGCTAAAGTCAAGCTTTCAATAATAAATCTGTGTGTCATGGTTTGGTGGTTGATGGTTTGAAAAGGCCTGCTACAGCTGGGAATCGTGACAAAGGCAGTGTTCTCTGAAGTTAGTCTTCAAGGGACATTTCTTGAAAGAGGGATCTTTTGAAAATACCCCACAAGGCTGGTGAGATGCCTCTCTGGTAAAGGTGCTTGATGCCAAGCTTGATAACCTGGGTTCAATCCCTGAGAGCCACATGTAGGAGAAACCTCCCATGTGTACCGTGGCACTTGCACACGTACATGCATAAACATGCACACACACATGATCTAGATAATAAATACAAGCAATAAAATTGATCTCTTTGGTGGTCTCTTAGCCTTTCTGCCCTGGCGTCCTGTAGGACTCGCTCATGCATCTCTGTTTTCTCTCCTGCTGGTCTGACCGCCACACACACACCTCTTCTTCACCCGTGTTTCTCACTTCCAGAAACCCTGTTTGCTCCTTTTTGAATGCACCACTGGAACTTTTTTCTCCTTCTTATTTCCAATGATATTTTAAAATTTATTCAAATAAAATTTGCACAATTGGTTGTGATGTGTTTTGCTGTATGACACTTCCCTGCAGTTTGTTAGCTTTGCTCACTCTAATTAATGGCGCCTCCCTGTCTACTGTTGGGCATCTTCAGCTGTACCACCTACTGCCCTGGGAAAAAATTCCGCTGTACAAAATCCTAAGGTGAAGGTGTCTGCCTGTGTAAGCATACAGATTCGCTTCTTCAATGGGTTTGGGGGAACTACAGTTTGTGAACTTTTTAAATTAAATTCCTAACTACCCATTGGGCAGGTCTCTGGTGCCAGCCCACCAAGTATGCCTCTTCTGCTTCCCTCGCTTTGCTTAGTGTCCTCGTGATTCTCCCAGGGTCTCGCCCTGACAGAGAGCTTCTTAGAGGGAGGGCAGGCATCTGCACACACAGGATGAACTCTGGCCTTTGACGTCTATCATAGTCATGCTAATTCCATGAAATCATAGCCAACTCAACTCAACCTACTCAACAAATGCAGTCAGGGCAAAAGGCAACCACTTAGCTATTCCTTATCACCTGGCTAGCTCTCTGGGACCTTTAGGAATTGTATTTAGGGGCTGGAGAGTGGGCTCAGTAATTAAGAGCACTTATTACTCCTTTTTAAAAACTTTCTTTGTATTTATTTGTATGTCTTTCACATCAAGCCCTCTTTTGGCCTCCTTAGGGTGCACGTAAGTACACAAAGGCACACATACACAGAAAACTAATAAATGAATAATTCTTGTATTTAAAGTTTGGAAACAAACCTTTTAAAAACTGACAATCACAGAAGAAATTTTCAATGTGCTTGTTCATTTTTATTTTTCAAAGGGAAAAAGAGCAAAATACATATAATTCAAATGAACTCCTTTCCATTGAGAAAGCAAAGGGGGCTTCTTTTCTTTTTCTTCAGCTGTTTGGAGAACACATCAACCTCTTTTAAGTCAGAACCATAGGACTTTAATATAAAAGAATGCTCAAAATATTTTTAGCTAAACTTTTCAAATAAAAATTTACAAAATTTGAGGCTGGAGAGATGACTCAGTAGTTAAGAGCATTGGTTCTTCAAGAGGATCTGGGTTCAATTTTCAGCACCCACAAGGTAACTCACAACCTTTCTCTAACTTCAGGGGACTTCAACACCTTCATACAGACATGCAGGAAGGAAGAACACCCATAATTATGAAATACAAATAAATACATTATTAATAAAACAAATTCACAAAATCTAACATGACCATTTTTGAGTCTTAGCGGATGCATACTTGTGTAATGTAATTCCTCTCAGGAATAAAGAAGGAACCAGGTGTGCTGGCCCATGCTTTCTATTCTAGCACTCTGGGGGCAGAGGCATGCAAACCTCTGTGAGTTAAAGGCAATAATTAACAATCAATTAAATGAAGATAACCCTCCACAGACATGTCCACTGGCCAAATGGACCTAGCCTATTCCCTGGTTGAGGCCCATCTTCCAGAAGACTCCAGGTTGTGTTGATTTTGAGATCAGTTATCTGTAGGGCACGTGTGGAGTATGGTCAGGGTTATATCCTAAAATGACAGGAATTATTCCCAAACACAGGGCTGTGCAGATGAAGGGGCATGCTTGTTCTTCTCTTCTCCTGCAGAGACTGACGGCTGTGGGCGGCACCTACGCAGATCTCCCCTGCCTTACCAACACACCTTCCTTTGACCCGAAAAGTCCCCAAATGGCTTGGATCCACAGTGACTTCCAGGGCCCGTGCTGGAGCTTGGGCTCCAGCTTGGAGCTGATGAGGAATATTAGAAATCTCCCGGGACATAGTGCAAGGCTTTAGGTCACTGAGGGTGGGCCTTGAAAGGATTGTGGGAGTTGTTTGGCCCTCACTGTTTTCTGCATTTTGGTGATGAGTTGAAACATTTTCCCTTCTGCTTGTTCGCCACGCGGACGGACTGCTTCAGCACACTGAGACCCGAGAGACAGTATCTGCCTCCTGCACTTCACGGTTTTCTGTGGCTACCAAGTCGCTGCTTGAAATACAGTTCAGATCCCCATGACCTGCTTGGAACTCCTTCAGTATCCCTGAGGCCACCCCTCTCAGGGTGGGAACATCTGCTTTAGAAAGATACTATGGATATTTAGGAACAAGGGACTCTCAATCTTTTAGCAGAAGTGGAATCCTATGGAAATGCTAAATAACGATTCTCACTATCCTCACTGATGTCATTTGGATAACACAAAGATGTCTTGTCACCAGGAATTTGTAAAGAAACCCCAAACACCTCACGCTAGGGCCTGGGATGCTCTCTTTGTCATCATCAGTCTGCTGCAGGGGATTTGTTCTTTTGTGGCTGCTTTGCCACTCTTCTGTCCAGGGCTGGACTCGGGCTTCTGAGGATCTCAGCTCTACCACCCGTCCTCATCGTGGCTGACAAGCTTGACAGAATTCTTTTCCAAATATTTCCGTCTTCTGCAACTACCTCTGTCCCTAAACTGACACACATGTTTCCAAAATCCAATTACCCATGTTAACTAGGGACTCTCCATCTGAATAAATGGTTTCCACAAGTGTTCCAAGAAACTTTAACTGTAATAACTTAGTCGTAATTAATAGCTCTAAATTAATCCGGAAAGCCTTTCCCTAGAGGTACCCAGAAGAGTACAGCTGAGTCATTCTGACAGCCTCCCCTCAGATTGCACTCCGTGTTTCCATGGAAACTCCCAAGCATGAGCGCTATCAGACTCAGGAACAAAACAATGGGCTGGCCATATGGTTCTGTGGGTGGAGTGCTCACCCATGAGGCCCTGGGCTTGATCCCTAGGTGTAATGGCACACACCTGTAATCCCAGCATTCAGGCAGCGGCAGATCAAAAGCTGAGGGCCATCTTTAAGGACAAATGATATTAGATGGCAGCCTGGCCATCTGTCTTGAAAGAAAAAAAGAAACAAAACAAACAAATAAACAAAAGCCCCAAAACAAAAAACAGCAGACCCCAAAAAAGTTGAAAAAAAATAAGATGGCTGAGACGCAAACTGGATGGTCGCTATAGTTACCCATGCGAAGACTTCTCCTGCATCTCTGGAAGTGGAAGATGCTCTCCTCCTTCTGCCTCCTCACTGCAATGCTGGTGAATCCTGTCCTTTCAAGGTAACGGTCTTCTGCCTCAAGGTCTTTGTGGGCCAGTGTCTCTCAGTCTTCCGGGTTGATGCAACCCATACAGTCTGTCTCTATCAGAGTTGGGGGTCTCATTTCCCAGGTGAGTTACATTCCCCTGCCCCCAAACAAAAAGTTTCTAGGGTCTTGGGGCTCTGAAATATTCCCCCAGACTCTGTTGCCTCTTTCATAAACTAAGTTAGTAGGGAGATGCTCTAAAGCAATCAAGTCTTTGTTTATACCCTTTACATAGTTGTAGACAGGTAGTGACCCAGCAATGCCCCATCTCAGAAGTGCTCATGAACAGGGACAGAAGTAATGTCTCTGGAGATCCTCGCCCCAGTGAGCAGTCTCCTTCCACTTGTCTCCTCAAAGCCTCTAGTCCCAGCCTAAATGATGGCTTACAAAGAGCCACCCCTGAAGGGTTCTGCCTGACCTGCAGGCAGCTGCCTGGAGAGTCTCTCCCTGGACATGGTCATGATGACTTATAAAGCCTCAGGGAGGGAAGGCCTTGTGAATGTCACACGTTTCAGGGATTTCCTGAAACTCTTGAGTTGTCTACTTCCTGAGTCTGACTGCTCCACCCTCTAGGATGGAGTGTTTCAATTAAGAGGAGCTTGAGCAACACCTAGGCTGAAGGTCATAGTTTTGACATTTACTTCTCATCTCTAGGTTTCATCTTAAACTGTGAGCAGTTATGGCTGCCTCAACTCAAGAGCAGCTCGCTGCACTGCTAGGTTATAGGCACAGGCCTGATGGTTGTTGTTGTTTGTTTGTTTTACTTTTAAACTTCTATTTTACTGAAGTAATTTTAGCATACTTTTAAAACCAGGACAAGAATCAACTCAAGGGCCATATTAAGGGTAAAAATATCTTGATCTGGCAAATACTTGCCAGGAAAGCCCCCAAGCTCAGGAATAAACCAGCACGGAGGGTCTTACCTGCGCCGGTACTGGCAGAACTGAGGTCAGAAGATGAACCACTGCGCCCTGGTGTGCCTCTTCTCCTTCAAGCACCACAAGACCGTGAGCCCCAGGTGTCACAGTGCGGTCTCCACTTTCTCAGTTGTTCTGATTAGAAGAACCAGTCTGCTTCTGGAAATTCCTGTCCTTTCCTTTTTATCTGTCAGCTTTATCAACCCCCATCTAAAGCATGTCAGTTATCTTTTTTGCTGTGCCCTGATCACCTTGACAAAGACAAAGATGGTACACTGGCCCAACTCTAGGCACATTCCCAGTTCTCACGCACTGTGAGTCTCCCTCTTTTTTTGACGGAGTAACTTCACTTGGAACAGAAACAAGAGTGCCTCAACAACCCTGAAAGTGTGGACACCCCAATCAATGTAAGACATACTATTTAGAAGCACAGAAGGGGACATTTTTCACATTCTAGATGGAATCTTAAATGGTTCCCAAAATTTCCAGAGTTGAAACAAAAATGATTTTGGGGATCCTTTTTGTCAACAAAACTCAGGAAGTTTTAGACCTGGGTGGGGGCACACCCCATCCCTGCAGCCATCTTCCCAACCCGCTGATTTCAACCATTCAGTCTGCACAGTTGGACTTGGCTACTATCCCACTGAAAAGTGAGGATAAAAAGTGTTGGGCTGAGTTGCTGGGACTGGGAAAGCAGGAAGCAGAGATGCTTTTATAAGGAAGGTTTGCAGGCTGAAGATCTAGAATGAGCAAGAAAATATCGAAATTAAGCGTTGCTAGCCAGAAAGAAATGGATCTAGAAAAAACATATTGAGGGATGTAACCCAGACCCAGAAAGACAAATATAACATGTACTCACTCATAAGTGGCTTTTAGACATAAAGCAAAGAAAAACCAGCCTACAATCCACAATCCCAGAGAACCTAGACAACAAAGAGGACAACAAAGATACATGGATCTACATAGGAAGAAGAAAAAGATAGGATCTCCTGAGTAAACTGGGAGCGTGGGGTTCATGGGTGAGCATAGAAAGGAAGAGGGAGGAAGGGAGGGGAGCTGAGAAAAATATATAGCACAATAAAAACAAAAGAGTTGCTAGCCAGGGGCCATAAAAAGTGTCTAGGACTGGAAAGATGGTGGCTCAGAGGTTAGAGCACTTGTAGAGGACTGGAGTCCAGTTCCCAACACTCACATAGGCAGCTCACATTCTCCTAATAACTTCTCCAAATGATCCTCTGTCCTGTCTGCACACGGGGTCACCTGAGCTCGCTGCACACAGACACACAGATGCACAGACACAAATTCACACAGACACACGCACACAGTCTATGGGTTTTTGCACACGAGGGACTGCTTGGCACGTAGCTCAGGACAGAGGGCATGGAGCCATAGCTCAGCAGCCTAATCTGCCTTACAGGACCAGTGTCATTTGCTTCAGGAAGAACTCTGGGAATAAAAAGCTGAAGCTGCCAGCTCCAGAACAGAAGGGAGAAACTGAACTTACAGGCATTAAGAAATGTGACAAAGGACGCAGAGAGCTGGGACTCACACTCAGTCACAAGAAGTTGATGGCAACAGCACACTCTCAATTGCTGTGACAGCCGCCTCTATGGGAAATCTTAGGCAGCCTGGAGGAGCAGGAGAGAGGAACTTGGAGAGGGATGACTACAGAGCAGGCACGATGCATGTGTTTGTCTGACACTTCAACACCCCCCCCCCCCGCTTGCTGGGGCAGCTCTGCTGTTCCTTACCAAGTCCATTTCTCCAGCGTCCAGCTAACATGCTCCCTTTGCTGTCTCCACCTGCCTCAGCTTGCAAACTCCTGTGGCCCAGACTCCGGGTATGACTTGGTGTGGAGAACTCTCTATGGAAGCTGTTTTCAGAACCTTGCTGCTTAACCTCCTATCCCTTTCTGACCCCAACATCACAGGAAAAGCCCTGCTTCTTTGGCCGAGATGGACATCCAGCCTCTGAAATCAGAAGGGGTTTGTACTGACCACAAGCTGTGCTCCTCTTCTCAGCCGTCCCACAAACTTTGCTGCCGATGTGACTTTTGGAAACTTCTCACGAAGCTCATCTATTTCCTGAGCGTCACCATTTTGTCTCTAGGACCACTTTATGTTCCCGTCTCTTCCAACTGGATTTTTGCAACCCAGGGCTCGGGATTATTGCCTAACAGCACTAGCAGCTAATAAATTAGTCTCCTCCTTGCATTTTTGAGTAGGGCTGGCAGCCTGGAGACCCTTGTAGGGTTGGGGGAGGGGTTTCAGAGGCTGATTGTCTGTATGAGCTATGAGGTCAAAAGTCAAGTTTCCAGTGGGAGAATTATGCTGCTTCTGAGGAAGGGGAGGGCTGAAATAAGTCTAAAATCTTTTAAACCGAAATAATTTAGAATTTTGTAGCTTTCAGAGAAGATGTGCTTATACATATACTCTATAATAGTCTATAGAAACTTGGAATACTACCCTCTAATAAAATACATGTTCATATTTTCTCATTTAAATATGTGAATGTTTAAGTAATGAATGCAAGTGTAGAAATGGTTCAGGTCAGCTTTGTTTAAACAAGTTTGGTTCAGGCCAGTCTTTGTTATCAAATGAGTTTTCAAATCCCTTTTCATTTTCAATATTTTTGGTGTTGTGAATTTATCAGGAGGAACTTACAGTACCTATAATGGAGGAGGGTCTTTATGTGTTGTTGCTGCTCAAACATGCCTAAGAGTCTGCACAGGAGGCGGGGTTTGCAGTTGCTTGTTACAGGAAGAAACACCAGGTGGATTCCAGAATTGCCTGAGGTTTCAGAACTTGTGATGTATCCAGTTCTAGAGCTGGGCTCCAGCCACCACGATGGCATCCCATCCCTGAGAACAGGCTCCTGCTGCCTCACTTGGGAGCTGCCCTGAGCTAGAGTCATCTGTGAGGGGTGTCAGGAGGACACAGCCCCCTGCTTACCCATGGCCTCTCTAGTTCTCCTGCCAAAGGCATTTTTAGAATAGTTTTCGTGCCCCAGACATTCTTAGGGCAGCCGCTTCCTTCCCTTCCTGACTCCTTCCCTCTCCTTTCTTCCTCCCCCAGTGCTGCTCCGAGGGCTCCTGAAAGACTGTTTATTGCCTTTGGCTGACTCCACCTTTCTCCCGCTCCAGCCCCAAGCTTATCTTCTCTCTGCCAGGGGACTAACCTTTGTGCTTTTCCTCCTGCGATTTCACGGGGGAGCCTTCCACCCGGATGATTGCACATGCTCCTGGCCGTGACTGTGGAGCAATTGCCCTTTGCATGGAACACGTTCAAGCAGTGTGTGGAAGCACTGAGCTTCCTGAAGATCCCTCTGCCTGTGCTCTTGTGCAGGCCTGGGGTGCAGCCCCCATAACAGGCTGGAACCAGGGCTCCAGGTACAGTCCAGGCTCGTGTACTACTTAGGCAACCTTACCTGACACAGAAGAAATCTGGGGCCCACTGGGGATCACAGGTTCTGTCCCACCCACAGGATAAACAGTCGAATAAAGGTTGCTGATTCCCACCCCTCCCAGAGGATATAACAGCAATTGCTTTTCTGAAAGAAACTTTGCCTTCCTTGGAGCAGCTGCCCAGTTGCTTGTAAATTGCCCATGTTTCTGTAAATAGCCTTCCCCCAATTAAATATTGCTAATTAAACACTGGCTAACAAAGAGACTTGGGCAGAATCATTTGTTTGGTCTGTTGCTTTCTACAGGGAGCCAGCATTTGTTTATCTCCCCAGGAAAGAACCATGCAAGAGGCACTCCCCTTTTCCTTCCTTCCCTAACATGTGATGTGAAGTAGTGAGAACAGCACCAGACACCCCAAGCTGCTGAGAGAAGAAAGATGCTAACGGAGATCCCCAGGAGCATCCTGCTCACACTGCCCTCCTCTCCTCACCCAGAAGCCCCACGGTTGGTGTTGCAGTGAAAACTCTCCACCACCAATGTTCTTGCACCATTTTCTGTGTCCTTTCCGACAGAACAGGCACGAACATCCTTCATCCCTGTGTAGGCTTTGTTTCACAGATTAGGAACAATGATTCAAGAGCAAGTGTACCCTTCTGCAAGGCAGGACCTGGAACCCAAGGTTGGGGATTCCCGGCTGGTGCTCTGGATTAGGATTAGCAGCTACCCTGCATTGCCAGGCACTCACACTTCTCCCTTCTTAGAGAAGCTCGCAGACACTGCTCAGTCAGAATCATTGGTCACCCTCAGCCTGTGGCGTTGCTAAGACTTGTCCCTTGTCAGCCACAGATAAGAGTCACTGGTCACCTCAGCCTGAGGCCCTGGTAAGCCTTGTCCCTTGTCAACCACAGGTAAGAGTCCCTGGTCACCTCAGCCTGAGGCCCTGGTAAGCCTTGTCCCTTGTCAGCCACAGATAAGAGTCCCTGGTCACCTCAGCCCGTGGCGCTGGTAAGCCTTGTCCTCGTCAGCCACAGGTAAGAGTCCCTGGTCACCTCAGCCTGAGGCCCTGGTAAGCCTTGTCCCTTGTCAGCCACAGGTAAGAGTCCCTGGTCACCTCAGCCTGTGGCGCTGGTAAGCCTTGACCTCATCAGCCACAGGTAAGAGCCCCTGGTCACCTCAGCCTGTGGCGCTGGTAAGCCTTGTCCTCGTCAGCCACAGGTAAGAGTCCCTGGTCACCTCAGCCTGTGGCGCTGGTAAGCCTTGTCCTCGTCAGCCACAGGTGTTCTTTTGTGCATCGGAGAAACTCCACACTCCCAACCTGCATATGTTCGGCATTTTTAAGCCGTGAAGCTGAGACTCCACAGACGGTGTGTCTTCAGCTGAGCTGCTTTGCTGCGCTCCTCCACATTGCTCCTCATTAGCTTACTCCGACCTGATGTGTCATCTGTTGCTGGCTCCTTTGAGGTAGGACACATGCTTTCCAACTGACCGGGAGGGAATTCAACACTATTAATATAGAAGTTCCACAAAGTTCTGACTGACTCTTGGGAGTAGCTTACAATCCATCAGACTTAATCCTCTATGTTTGAAAATTTTGGGCCTTCTGGAACACATTAGAAGGAACTTTAGTTGCAGAGCACAGATGGAGCGGAAGGGCTATGCAAACTAAACATCAAATGGTGCTATTAATCCAGATATCTTACCACAGTGGCTGTTTCTTTTGGAAGAAAAAGAATAAATCCTGAGACTCACTTGGCCTGAAATATGCAGGTACTCAAGGCAAGTGATTATTGCTCCCTCTGGTTCAATCTATAACCAATGTTTATTGCATGCTTAATATATGCTTGTCACAGGTGTTGGCTCTTGACATAAATTATATTGAATGAGAGACAGAAAATGGCTGCTATGCTTTTGGAGCTTTCGTCTGGGGGAAAAGTGTCTGTGAGCAGTGCTTTGACTCAGACAGCCTAGTGCGCTGGAAACGCTTGAGGGGACACAAGCCCTAACCTGAGGAAGTGTTATGTGGGCAGAAACCCACAGGCTGGGTTAACCAACTTCAGACTTTGAGAACCGGTATTCTAAGGTGGGAATCTAACATGAGGATCGGTCCTGAGTTGCAGACAAGGCTTGTGACACATTGAAATGCTAAGATGGGGCTATGGAACCCCTGGGCTGAGAGGCACTCCAGGAAGCTCCTAGTCCCCAGCCAGAGTGGATAGCGCCATTGAGAAGTGTACAAGTGGTCAAACCTCTTTAGTAGCTCCCTCAGGGCCACAGCCTTGAGTGAAGACCTTCGGTTGATTCCAGTCATAGCCCAGCCTTACCCTTCCTGGAGGATACTGATACTGCCGATTTCCTTAGGCTGTGACTGGAGCTTGGAATGTGAGCAAGGCTTGCCCAGGTGCACATCGCCAGTCAGGACCCAGTGGGGGTGCAAGCCAGGTTTCTTAATCCTAAATTCAAAGCCCTTCCCATATCTTCCGCCACTCTCACCCTAAGAGGTCCCTTTTCTGCCCAGGTCTCTCCAGAGCTTGTTTTAGCTTTGCCCACCTAAGTGTACACTCGTCGTGGCCCCTTCTAGCGTCAGCAGTGTCAGAGTTGGACAGCCTCATGACTGTCTGCCCAGCCCAGTGCCTGCAAGCGAGTTTGTAGGCTTCCCCAGAGGAGTCCCACAGCAATCACTTAGACACTCATTATCCTTGTCTCCTTCCTAAACAGTGCATGAAGAACAGCGCTCATTTTTTGTTGACAATAATCACTTCCATCCTCTGAAGCTATGCTTCTCATTAGAGTCCAGTTTCTGTTCATATCCCATAGTCCTGGGTGACCCAACAAGACCTTACCAAGCACTATGTTGAGATAAACTCTTGTCATTCACTGTCTCAAAATAGGTATCAGGAACCACCATGGTTGCTTGCAAACCTAAGTAACATGAAAATTTTTGAGAATAAGGTTTAAAAATAACATGAATACAGAACTATCAGAAACAATCCAGTCTTTATCCTGCTATATCCCTGCAAGGAAACCCTGGCATGCCTCATCCCTCTGAGAGAAGCAGGTGAGGGGCACTGCAGTCTTTAACTGGAAAGGGATGCTGGCCAGGCTTTCTTGGGAATATGTGTCACTTTGTAGTATCCCCATTTCCCTCCACAATAAAGTCATCATTTGGAAAGGCTTGAGATGAAATGAGTAAATCAGTGCCAGATGGCCAAGGCTCAGCTCCTCAGCAAAATAGCTGAGTATTGGCTAGGGCAAGAAGCACCCTGCAGTTTGGGAAATCGCTGAGCACCCCAACAATGTTTTCAAGTCACATAAAGCCACAGGGGTGAGACTGGATTTTCATTCTCATGGTGTCTATGGAGATGTCAAGGAAGAAAACAAGAAGGCTTGGGGACACTCTTGTGTTTGAAATCGTTCTCCAGCCATACCTTGGAGAAAGCTTCCTGCCATCATTCAGTGATTTTAGACTGGATTGAGGAGAGCTGAGCCATATGAGCTTTTCCTTATAAACTCAGAAAGTGGAGGCAAAAGTGAGTGGCTTAAAGCCATTGCCATATTCTTACTAATTGCCAGACAGAGCATTGCTTCTTAGTTTAGTGCCACTGTGTGCTTCAACTACCAATAAAGAAGTTGGCATCCATATAAAATAGACCTTTATTGGAAAGAGACTATACCTCCTTTTAAGAATGAAGGTAATTACTAAGGTAAGACACAGCTATAAATACAAAAGTCCTATTAAGAAATTAGGTGGGTTCCTGAACAGAGCACTGATAGTGCAGACACTAAGATCAATAATTAATAAATGGACCTCATGGAACTGGAAAGCAAAGAACACCATCAACAGGACAAGTGGCAGCCTACAGAATGGAAAAAGTGTTTTCTAAGCAATTCCACATCTGACAGAGGGCTAATAGCCAAAATACATAAGAACTCAAGAAACTAGACATCAACAATCTAATTAAACAATCTAATTAAAAATGGAATACAGATCTAAACAGAGAATTCTCATTAAACTCAAATGGCTTAGAAACACTTAAAGAAATGTCCAATATCCTTAGCCGTAGAGAAATTGCAAATCAAAAATGACTTTGAGATTCCATATTACATATGTCAGAATGCCTAGGATCAAAAACACAAGTAACAGCTTATGCTGGTGAGGATGTGGAACAAGGAGAACACTCCTCCCTTGCTGGTGGGAGTGCAAACTTGTGCAGCCATCACAATCAATATGGTGGTATCTCAGAAAATTGAGAAATTGAGAATTGATCCACTTCAAGACCTACCCAGCTATACTATCCTACCACAAGGGCACTTGTTCAACTATGTTTATAGCAGCTTTATTTGTAATAGTCAGAAACTTGAAAAGACCTAGCTGTCTCCACCAAAGAATGGATAAAGAAAATGTGTAGATAACCATACTACAATTCACAGACCTAGAGAGGCTACTTAACAAAGAGGACTCCAGTGGGGATGCCTGCATCTCCACAGGAAGGAGAAATTGAATAGAATTTGCAGGTAGACTGGGAGTGAGTTGGGATGGGAATAGAAGGTGGCAGGGGGGGCTTGAAAGGAGAGAGAGAGTACAAGGAGACTGGACAATGTGGAAAATAGTGCAGTGGAAATTCTGTGGAATCTATGAGGGGACCACATTGAGGACTCCTAGTCCTAAGTGGAGGATAGAGACCCGAACTAGGCAAGGTTCACAGTAGTAGGACTGTGCCACCAGCCCAGCCTTAAAACCTTCCTCCTACCATCTGTTGTGCTTGCAAAATGTGCTAGAGCAGTGATGGTGAAAACTGACTCTCAGGTTTGGCCAACCAATGACTGATCTAATTTGTGGCTCACGCCATGAGAGGTAACCCATGCCTGATGACCTGGAACAGGAGGCTGGATAGCTCAGAAACCTAAAATAGAATCAAATATGACTGCCAAAAAGAAAATAGAAAACAATGAAATGATTCCTAAAGATGCTCTGCTATGCTCATGGGTTGGTGCCTAGCCCAGTCTTCATAAGGGAGGCTTCCTCTGGCAGCTGATGGTAGCAAATGCAGAGACTACAGCCAAACATTAGGCAGGGAGAGAGCCGAGGTTGGAGGTCTTCATCAGGTTCCTCCCCTCAGAGCTGGGGAAGCTCTAGGCAAAGGGGAAGGAGGAATTGTAGGAGCAAGAGTGATTGAGGACACCAGGAGAGCACAGACTGAGTGTTCACCTAAGCAGGGCTTATAGGGGCTCACAGACTGAAGCAGCAATCCTGGAGCCTGCATGGGTCTCTGCATATATGCTATATTTATGGGCATGTTGTTTTTGTGGGACTTCTGACTCTAACTCATTTGCCTGCTCTTAGAAGACTTTTCCTCCTACTGGGTTGCCTTGTCCAGCCTTAATGTGAGGGTCTGTGCCTAGTCTTGTTGTATGTTGTTGCGCCATGTTAGGTTGATGTCCCTGGAGGCCCACTATTTTTTAGCTGGAGAAGAAGTGGTGGGGGAATGGATCTTGTGGAGAAGGGAGGTAGGGGTAACTTGGAGGAGTGGAAGAAGGGAAAGCAGAAGTTGGAATGTATTATATAATACATTTAAAAAAATAAAAGAAGGAAGAAATAAATGAGGTTGATTATAAATCAACCAGTGAAGTATTTGCCTGTAGACACAAGTTCTGTCTCTGACAATTAATAGGTTTTTTGTTTGTTTGTTTGTTTTTAAAGTCAGTCTTTGTGGCACATGCTTATAATCCCAGGCTTGGAGAGGCAGAGGCACAGACAGGGAGATCCCCATCTACATAGCCTACTCAGCAAGCTCCAAGTCAGTGAAAGCACTGTCTTAAGAAAATAATATGAATGGCATCAAGGTTGATCTCTGGTTTACACACACACACACACACACACACACACACTCACACCACATTGAGGGGTCTTGAAATAATCCTTGCAGACTGAGATCAGTTTGCAGTGGTATGACAACCTAGAGGTTAAGTGGTTGTAACCTATGAAATTACCTGGGTTAAAATCCAGAACCTGAGCATGCCCCAGTACCTCCATGTTCTAAGTGCAGGACAGATGGTGCTTCTCCATTAAAGCCAAAAAGGGGGAGGGCAGCTGACAGAAATCAGCAGGAAAGACACTTCTTCAGGTTTGTTGTAATATGAATGGCAGGGCTGCGTCCCGCCATCCGGCTAGCTTTACCCAAAATAATTACACGGAAACTGTATTCTTTTAAACACTGCCTGGCCCATTAGTTCCAGCCTCTTATTGGCTAGCTCTTACATATTGATCTAACCCATTTCTAATATTCTGTGTAGCCCATGAGGTGGCTTACCAGGGAAGATCTTAACCTGTATCTGTCTGGAGTGGGAGAATCATGGCGACTGCCTGACTCAGCTTCTTTCTCCCAGCATTCTGTTCTGTTTACTCCACCTACCTAATTTTGTGTCCTATCAGGGCCAAGCAGTTTTCTTTATTAATTATCCAATGAAACAATAGATAGAAAGATGACCCACCTCCATCATTTCCCCTTTTTCTGTTTAAACAAAAAAGAAAGCTTTCATTTTAACATAGTAAAATTACATATAGCAAAACAGTTGTCAAGCAAGAATTACAGTTACAATATTTATATCTATTTTATCTTTTATCATAACTAAGGAAAACTACAACTATAACTAACCATTCTTCAACTCAATCAAAGACTCCAGAAGGATATAATATTACCTAAGCAAAAAAAAAAGTCCAAAACTCTAAAAATGACAGAGACAACTTGCCGCCTGAACAGTCATCCAAAGTTCCTCTGTATCGTTGGGGCATCCATCTTCGGCCTACAGGCCCATAGTATCCAGCAGACATTTCCATGAAGCAGGAAATTTCAAAGGCAGTTCAGTCACTATCTGCTGTGTCCTGCAGAATGTCTCACAGACTCTTTCATGAGTCAGGAACCCCGAAAGATCATCTCACCTTTAGGCAAGTTCAGCAGTCCTCTCTCTGCGGATTCTTTATGTCCAGTTTATGCAACAGTCCAGGCAAGAACAGTCTCTTGCCCAAATGGCTATCAAACTCCAAAAGGATCCTCTTAGATGCCCATCTTCTTCTTTAGGTAGATTGGTGCTGCCAGGAGTAGACGTGTCTCATTGTCATGAAAAGCCCTAGTTATTAAAACATTTAAATGCCATATTCTGCAGTCTTTGAAAGATATGAAGAATGCCTATTTAACTGAAATATATCTCTTCATATCTAGAAAATCTAACTAACATGACTACAAGCTTGACTATTATCAATGATTATCCATTAACAACCTATATTTCCTAATTAAACATTAATTACATTATAAATGAACTACATAATCACAATACCTTAATCAAGATCAGAAATATATATACATATAACAAAATTGACCTTAAATTTCTATCAATAAGACAAAATTTATACCAATGCAAAATTTATATCTATATCATATGCCCCTTTAAATGTAAAAGAACATTTATAAACCATATTTGGGAACATGGCCAATCATTTCCTAGTGTTGACTTCGGATCAGATCACCCACTTGTTATGATCAACATTCAACTGAAACTTAGGGGAGGCACGTCAGGCAAGATGAACCAGAAGATCGATCGTAAACAACTGATGAATGGAGAGAGTATAGGAGAACCACTGGAAAAAAGATGAGGGAAATCATTAAACAACCCTTTACAAATTTAAAAATCAAATGGGATAAAATCAAAGTACAGGAGGCTTCAATGCAGATGCTTGGTTATGTAAAAGGGCAACACCAGTAGAATGACTTACTGCAGAGACGATCAACCTGGCAGAAGAAAGAGGAAGCTAACGAGCAAACGAAGAGGCAATCCACAGGCAGCACAACATCACAACTATCTGTGCAGGGAGGTGAAAGAAGAACGAAGAAGGTTGGAGAGCTGTATATACAAGGTGTATGCAAAGAGGTCGAAGAGGCTAGACTCCGTGATAAAACACATCTTGTCTGTGAAACTATTACATAGACAGCTGCCAGATATGCTCCTCAGATTCAGGTGATTAAAGATGAGCAAGGTCATTTATTAACAGAACAGGGGAAGTAAAGCAAAAATGGAAACAATACTTTGACACCCTATGCAATGACCCTAATGCTGTCAATGTAGACTACAAGGAGAAACACTTCGGTGGCCACTTGAACACCAGAGATGGTGAGGAAATATTAAATATTGACAGGAGCTAGATAAAGGAAGCTGTCAAGAGAGTGAAAAGCAGGAAGGCCCCAGAAGTGGATAATATCATGGTGGAGAAGATGGGGGCAGCTACAATAGGCTTGGGGGCTGAGACTCTTCTCAGACTCTTCAGAGATATAGGAACACAAAGTGATTCCAGTGGAATGGAAGCACTCAATCATAATTCCCATACACAAGAAGAAGGACAAGCTGAACTCTTAAACCTCAGGGGCAATAGTTTGTTGTGCCATAGCAGCAAGATCTTCTCCTCCATTATCCTTAAAACGATCAAGGGCAGAACAGAGGAAATCATCGCAGAGGCCCAGTGCGGATTCA